>NC_069140.1:73554356-73867946 GCF_943734755.1 Anopheles moucheti
TTTGTACTAGGTGCTTCCATTGCCGTGGATGCTCTCCTGGTACTATACAGTCGGAAACTGGTAGTTTTTGAAGCAGTTTTTCGGTGGTTTTCGAGCAAAATTGTTGTACTAGGTGCTACCTCTTCCGTGGATGCTCTCCTGGTACTATACAGTCGGAAACTGGTAGTTTTTGAAGCAGTTTTTCGGTGGTTTTCGAGCAAAATTGCTGTACTAGGTGCTATCTCTTCCGTGGATGCTCTCCTGGTACTATACAGTCGGAAACTGGTAGTTTTTGAAGCAGTTTTCGGTGGTTTTCGAGCAAAATTGATGTACTAGGTGCTATCTCTTCCGTGGATGCTCTCCTGGTACTATACAGTCGGAAACTGGTAGTTTTCGAAGCAGTTTTTCGGTAGTTTTCGAGCAAAATGGCTGTACTAGGTGCTTCCATTGCCGTGGATGCTCTCCTGGTACTAAACAGTCGGAAACTGGTAGTTTTTGAAGCAGTTTTTCGGTGGTTTTCGAGCAAAATTGTTGTACTAGGTGCTACCTCTTCCGTGGATGCTCTCCTGGTACTATACAGTCGGAAACTGGTAGTTTTTGAAGCAGTTTTTCGGTGGTTTTCGAGCAAAATTGTTGTACTAGGTGCTACCTCTTCCGTGGATGCTCTCCTGGTACTATACAGTCGGAAACTGGTAGTTTTTGAAGCAGTTTTTCGGTGGTTTTCGAGCAAAATGGCTGTACTAGGTGCTTCCATTGCCGTGGATGCTCTCCTGGTACTATACAGTCGGAAACTGGTAGTTTTCGAAGCAGTTTTTCGGTGGTTTTCGAGCAAAATGGCTGTACTAGGTGCTATCTCTTCCGTGGATGCTCTCCTGGTACTATACAGTCGGAAACTGGTAGTTTTTGAAGCAGTTTTTCGGTGGTTTTCGAGCTAAATGGCTGTACTAGGTGCTTCCATTGCCGTGGATGCTCTCCTGGTACTATACAGTCGGAAACTGGTAGTTTTCGAAGCAGTTTTTCGGTGGTTTTCGAGCAAAATGGCTGTACTAGGTGCTATCTCTTCCGTGGATGCTCTCCTGGTACTATACAGTCGGAAACTGGTAGTTTTCGAAGCAGTTTTTCGGTTGTTTTCGAGCAAAATTGTTGTACTAGGTGCTTCCATTGCCGTGGATGCTCTCCTGGTACTATACAGTCGGAAACTGGTAGTTTTTGAAGCAGTTTTTCGGTGGTTTTCGAGCAAAATGGCTGTACTAGGAGCTACCTCTTCCGTGGATGCTCTCCTGGTACTATACAGTCGGAAACTGGTAGTTTTCGAAGCAGTTTTTCGGTTGTTTTCGAGCAAAATTGTTGTACTAGGTGCTTCCATTGCCGTGGATGCTCTCCTGGTACTATACAGTCGGAAACTGGTAGTTTTTGAAGCAGTTTTTCGGTGGTTTTCGAGCAAAATTGTTGTACTAGGTGCTACCTCTTCCGTGGATGCTCTCCTGGTACTATACAGTCGGAAAACTGGTAGTTTTTGAAGCAGTTTTTCGGTGGTTTTCGAGCAAAATGGCTGTACTAGGTGCTATCTCTTCCGTGGATGCTCTCCTGGTACTATACAGTCGGAAACTGGTAGTTTTCGAAGCAGTTTTTCGGTTGTTTTCGAGCAAAATTGCTGTACTAGGTGCTTCCATTGCCGTGGATGCTCTCCTGGTACTATACAGTCGGAAACTGGTAGTTTTTGAAGCAGTTTTTCGGTGGTTTTCGAGCAAAATGGCTGTACTAGGTGCTACCTCTTCCGTGGATGCTCTCCTGGTACTATACAGTCGGAAACTGGTAGTTTTTGAAGCAGTTTTTCTGTTGTTTTCGAGCAAAATTGCTGTACTAGGTGCTATCTCTTCCGTGGATGCTCTCCTGGTACTATACAGTCGGAAACTGGTAGTTTTCGAAGCAGTTTTTTGGTAGTTTTCGAGCAAAATGGCTGTACTAGGTGCTTCCATTGCCGTGGATGCTCTCCTGGTACTATACAGTCGGAAACTGGTAGTTTTTGAAGCAGTTTTTCGGTTGTTTTCGAGCAAAATGGCTGTACTAGGTGCTACCTTTTCCGTGGATGCTCTCCTGGTACTATACAGTCGGAAACTGGTAGTTTTTGAAGCAGTTTTTCGGTGGTTTTCGAGCAAAATGGCTGTACTAGGTGCTTCCATTGCCGTGGATGCTCTCCTGGTACTATACAGTCGGAAACTGGTAGTTTTCGAAGCAGTTTTTCGGTGGTTTTCGAGCAAAATTGCTGTACTAGGTGCTATTTCTTCCGTGGATGCTCTCCTGGTACTATACAGTCGGAAACTGGTAGTTTTTGAAGCAGTTTTTTCGGTTTTTTTTCGAGCAAAATTGCTGTACTAGGTGCTTCCATTGCCGTGGATGCTCTCCTGGTACTATACAGTCGGAAACTGGTAGTTTTTGAAGCAGTTTTTCGGTGGTTTTCGAGCAAAATTGTTGTACTAGGTGCTACCTCTTCCGTGGATGCTCTCCTGGTACTATACAGTCGGAAACTGGTAGTTTGTTGAAGCAGTTTTTCGGTTGTTTTCGAGCAAAATTGCTGTACTAGGTGCTACCTCTTCGTGGATGCTCTCCTGGTACTATACAGTCGGAAACTGGTAGTTTTCGAAGCAGTTTTTCGGTAGTTTTCGAGCAAAATGGCTGTACTAGGTGCTTCCATTGCCGTGGATGCTCTCCTGGTACTATACAGTCGGAAACTGGTAGTTTTTGAAGCAGTTTTTCGGTGGTTTTCGAGCAAAATGGCTGTACTAGGTGCTACCTCTTCCGTGGATGCTCTCCTGGTACTATACAGTCGGAAACTGGTAGTTTTTGAAGCAGTTTTTCGGTGGTTTTCGAGCAAAATGGCTGTACTAGGTGCTTCCATTGCCGGTGGATGCTCTCCTGGTACTATACAGTCGGAAACTGGTAGTTTTCGAAGCAGTTTTTCGGTGGTTTTCGAGCAAAATTGCTGTACTAGGTGCTATTTCTTCCGTGGATGCTCTCCTGGTACTATACAGTCGGAAACTGGTAGTTTTTTGAAGCAGTTTTTCGGTTTTTTTTCGAGCAAAATTGCTGTACTAGGTGCTTCCATTGCCGTGGATGCTCTCCTGGTACTATACAGTCGGAAACTGGTAGTTTTTGAAGCAGTTTTTCGGTGGTTTTCGAGCAAAATTGTTGTACTAGGTGCTACCTCTTCCGTGGATGCTCTCCTGGTACTATACAGTCGGAAACTGGTAGTTTTTGAAGCAGTTTTTCGGTGGTTTTCGAGCAAAATTGTTGTACTAGGTGCTACCTCTTCCGTGGATGCTCTCCTGGTACTATAAAGTCGGAAACTGGTAGTTTTTGAAGCAGTTTTCGGTGGTTTTCGAGCAAAATGGCTGTACTAGGTGCTTCCATTGCCGTGGATGCTCTCCTGGTACTATACAGTCGGAAACTGGTAGTTTTTGAAGCAGTTTTTCGGTTGTTTTCGAGCAAAATTGCTGTACTAGGTGCTACCTCTTCCGTGGATGCTCTCCTGGTACTATACAGTCGGAAACTGGTAGTTTTTGAAGCAGTTTTCGGTGGTTTTCGAGCAAAATTGCTGTACAAGGTGGCTACCTCTTCCGTGGATGCTCTCCTGGTACTATACAGTCGGAAACTGGTAGTTTTCGAAGCAGTTTTTCGGTGGTTTTCGAGCAAAATGGCTGTACTAGGTGCTTCCATTGCCGTGGATGCTCTCCTGGTACTATACAGTCGGAAACTGGTAGTTTTCGAAGCAGTTTTTTCGGTGGTTTTCGAGCCAAAATGGCTGTACTAGGTGCTATCTCTTCCGTGGATGCTCTCCTGGTACTATACAGTCGGAAACTGGTAGTTTTCGAAGCAGTTTTTCGGTTGTTTTCGAGCAAAATTGTTGTACTAGGTGCTTCCATTGCCGTGGATGCTCTCCTGGTACTATACAGTCGGAAACTGGTAGTTTTTGAAGCAGTTTTTCGGTGGTTTTCGAGCAAAATGGCTGTACTAGGTGCTACCTCTTCCGTGGATGCTCTCCTGGTACTATACAGTCGGAAACTGGTAGATTTTGAAGCAGTTTTTCGGTGGTTTTTGAGCAAAATTGCTGTACTAGGTGCTACCTCTTCCGTGGATGCTCTCCTGGTACTATACAGTCGGAAACTGGTAGTTTTTGAAGCAGTTTTTCGGTGGTTTTCGAGCAAAATTGCTGTACTAGGTGCTTCCATTGCCGTGGATGCTCTCCTGGTACTATACAGTCGGAAACTGGTAGTTTTTGAAGCAGTTTTTCGGTTGTTTTCGAGCAAAATTGCTGTACTAGGTGCTTCCATTGCCGTGGATGCTCTCCTGGTACTATACAGTCGGAAACTGGTAGTTTTTGAAGCAGTTTTTCGGTGGTTTTCGAGCAAAATTGTTGTACTAGGTGCTACCTCTTCCGTGGATGCTCTCCTGGTACTGTACAGTCGGAAACTGGTAGTTTTTGAAGCAGTTTTTCGGTTGTTTTCGAGCAAATTTGCTGTACTAGGTGCTATCTCTTCCGTGGATGCTCTCCTGGTACTATACAGTCGGAAACTGGTAGTTTTTGAAGCAGTTTTTCGGTGGTTTTTGATCAAAATTGCTGTACTAGGTGCTACCTCTTCGTGGATGCTCTCCTGGTACTATACAGTCGGAAACTGGTAGTTTTTGAAGCAGTTTTTTCGGTGGTTTTCGAGCAAAATGGCTGTACTAGGTGCTTCCATTGCCGTGGATGCTCTCCTGGTACTATACAGTCGGAAACTGGTAGTTTTTGAAGCAGTTTTTCGGTGGTTTTCGAGCAAAATGGTTGTACTAGGTGCTACCTCTCCGTGGATGCTCTCCTGGTACTATACAGTCGGAAACTGGTAGTTTTTTGAAGCAGTTTTTCGGTGGTTTTCGAGCAAAATGGCTGTACTAGGTGCTTCCATTGCCGTGGATGCTCTCCTGGTACTATACAGTCGGAAACTGGTAGTTTTCGAAGCAGTTTTTCGGTTGTTTTCGAGCAAAATTGCTGTACTAGGTGCTTCCATTGCCGTGGATGCTCTCCTGGTACTATACAGTCGGAAACTGGTAGTTTTCGAAGCAGTTTTTCGGTGGTTTTCGAGCAAAATTGTTGTACTAGGTGCTACCTCTTCCGTGGATGCTCTCCTGGTACTATACAGTCGGAAACTGGTAGTTTTTGAAGCAGTTTTTCGGTTGTTTTCGAGCAAAATTGCTGTACTAGGTGCTATCTCTTCCGTGGATGCTCTCCTGGTACTATACAGTCGGAAACTGGTAGTTTTTGAAGCAGTTTTTCGGTGGTTTCCGAGCAAAATTGCTGTACAAGGTGCTACCTCTTCCGTGGATGCTCTCCTGGTACTATACAGTCGGAAACTGGTAGTTTTCGAAGCAGTTTTTCGGTAGTTTTCGAGCAAAATGGCTGTACTAGGTGCTTCCATTGCCGTGGATGCTCTCCTGGTACTATACAGTCGGAAACTGGTAGTTTTTGAAGCAGTTTTCGGTGGTTTTCGAGCAAAATGGCTGTACTAGGTGCTACCTTTTCCGTGGATGCTCTCCTGGTACTATACAGTCGGAAACTGGTAGTTTTTGAAGCAGTTTTTCGGTGGTTTTCGAGCAAAATGGCTGTACTAGGTGCTTCCATTGCCGTGGATGCTCTCCTGGTACTATACAGTCGGAAACTGGTAGTTTTCGAAGCAGTTTTTCGGTGGTTTTCGAACAAAATTGTTGTACTAGGTGCTACCTCTTCCGTGGATGCTCTCCTGGTACTATACAGTCGGAAACTGGTAGTTTTTGAAGCAGTTTTCGGTGGTTTTCGAGCAAAATGGCTGTACTAGGTGCTTCCATTGCCGTGGATGCTCTCCTGGTACTATACAGTCGGAAACTGGTAGTTTTCGAAGCAGTTTTTCGGTGGTTTTCGAGCAAAATGGCTGTACTAGGTGCTATCTCTTCCGTGGATGCTCTCCTGGTACTATACAGTCGGAAACTGGTAGTTTTTGAAGCAGTTTTCGGTGGTTTTCGAGCAAAATGGCTGTACTGGGTGCTTCCATTGCCGTGGATGCTCTCCTGGTACTATACAGTCGGAAACTGGTAGTTTTTGAAGCAGTTTTTCGGTGGTTTTCGAGCAAAATGGCTGTACTAGGTGCTTCCATTGCCGTGGATGCTCTCCTGGTACTATACAGTCGGAAACTGGTAGTTTTCGAAGCAGTTTTTCGGTGGTTTTCGAGCAAAATGGCTGTACTAGGTGCTATCTCTTCCGTGGATGCTCTCCTGGTACTATACAGTCGGAAACTGGTAGTTTTCGAAGCAGTTTTTCGGTTGTTTTCGAGCAAAATTGTTGTACTAGGTGCTTCCATTGCCGTGGATGCTCTCCTGGTACTATACAGTCGGAAACTGGTAGTTTTTGAAGCAGTTTTTCGGTGGTTTTCGAGCAAAATGGCTGTACTAGGTGCTATCTCTTCCGTGGATGCTCTCCTAGTACTATACAGTCGGAAACTGGTAGTTTTCGAAGCAGTTTTTCGGTGGGTTTTCGAGCAAAATTGTATGTACTAGGTGCTTCCATTGCCGTGGATGCTCTCCTGGTACTATACAGTCGGAAACTGGTAGTTTTCGAAGCAGTTTTTCGGTGGGTTTCGAGCAAAATTGTTGTACTAGGTGCTACCTCTTCCGTGGATGCTCTCCTGGTACTATACAGTCGGAAACTGGTAGTTTTTGAAGCAGTTTTTCGGTGGTTTTCGAGCAAAATGGCTGTACTAGGTGCTATCTCTTCCGTGGATGCTCTCCTGGTACTATACAGTCGGAAACTGGTAGTTTTCGAAGCAGTTTTTCGGTTGTTTTCGAGCAAAATTGCTGTACTAGGTGCTTCCATTGCCGTGGATGCTCTCCTGGTACTATACAGTCGGAAACTGGTAGTTTTTGAAGCAGTTTTTCGGTGGTTTTCGAGCAAAATTGTTGTACTAGGTGCTACCTCTTCCGTGGATGCTCTCCTGGTACTATACAGTCGGAAACTGGTAGTTTTTGAAGCAGTTTTTCGGTGGTTTTCGAGCAAAATTGCTGTACTAGGTGCTATCTCTTCCGTGGATGCTCTCCTGGTACTATACAGTCGGAAACTGGTAGTTTTTTGAAGCAGTTTTTCGGTGGTTTTCGAGCAAAATTGCTGTACTAGGTGCTACCTCTTCCGTGGATGCTCTCCTGGTACTATACAGTCGGAAACTGGTAGTTTTCGAAGCAGTTTTTCGGTGGTTTTCGAGCAAATGGATGTACTAGGTGCTTCCATTGCCGTGGATGCTCTCCTGGTACTATACAGTCGGAAACTGGTAGTTTTTGAAGCAGTTTTTCGGTGGTTTTCGAGCAAAATGGCTGTACTAGGTGCTACTCTTCCGTGGATGCTCTCCTGGTACTATACAGTCGGAAACTGGTAGTTTTTGAAGCAGTTTTTCGGTGGTTTTCGAGCAAAATGGCTGTACTAGGTGCTTCCATTGCCGTGGATGCTCTCCTGGTACTATACAGTCGGAAACTGGTAGTTTTCGAAGCAGTTTTTCGGTGGTTTTCGAGCAAAATTGTTGTACTAGGTGCTACCTCTTCCGTGGATGCTCTCCTGGTTACTATACAGTCGGAAACTGGTAGTTTTTTGAAGCAGTTTTTCGGTTGTTTTCGAGCAAAATTGCAGGTGCTTCATTGCCGTGGATGCTCTCCTGGTACTATACAGTCGGAAACTGGTAGTTTTCGAAGCAGTTTTTCGGTGGTTTTCGAGCAAAATTGTTTGTACTAGGTGCTACCGTCTTCCGTGGATGCTCTCCTGGTACTATACAGTCGGAAACTGGTAGTTTTTGAAGCAGTTTTTCGGTGGTTTTCGAGCAAAATGGCTGTACTAGGTGCTTCCATTGCCGTGGATGCTCTCCTGGTACTATACAGTCGGAACTGGTAGTTTTCGAAGCAGTTTTTCGGTGGTTTTCGAGCAAATTGTTGTACTAGGTGCTACCTCTTCCGTGGATGCTCTCCTGGTACTATACAGTCGGAACTGGTAGTTTTGAAGCAGGTTTTCGGTGGTTTTCGAGCAAAATTGTTGTACTAGGTGCTACCTCTTCCGTGGATGCTCTCCTGGTACTATAAAGTCGGAAACTGGTAGTTTTTTGAAGCAGTTTTTCGGTGGTTTTCGAGCAAAATTGCTGTACTAGGTGCTTCCATTGCCGTGGATGCTCTCCTGGTACTATACAGTCGGAAACTGGTAGTTTTTGAAGCAGTTTTCGGTGGTTTTCGAGCAAAATTGCTGTACTAGGTGCTATCTCTTCCGTGGATGCTCTCCTGGTACTATACAGTCGGAAACTGGTAGTTTTTGAAGCAGTTTTTCGGTGGTTTTCGAGCAAAATTGTTGTACTAGGTGCTACCTCTTCGTGATGCTCTCCTGGTACTATACAGTCGGAAACTGGTAGTTTTTGAAGCAGTTTTTCGGTGTGTTTTCTTGCAAAATTGCTTGTACTAGGTGCTATCTCTTCCGTGGATGCTCTCCTGGTACTATACAGTCGGAAACTGGTAGTTTTGAAGCAGTTTTTCGGTGGTTTTCGAGCAAAATTGTTGTACTAGGTGCTACCTCTTCCGTGGATGCTCTCCTGGTACTATACAGTCGGAAACTGGTAGTTTTCGAAGCAGTTTTTCGGTAGTTTCGAGCAAAATTGCTTGTACTAGGTGCTTCCATTGCCGTGGATGCTCTCCTGGTACTATACAGTCGGAAACTGGTAGTTTTTTGAAGCAGTTTTTCGGTGGTTTTCGAGCAAAATGGCTGTACTAGGTGCTACCTTTTCCGTGGATGCTCTCCTGGTACTATACAGTCGGAAACTGGTAGTTTTTGAAGCAGTTTTTCGGTGGTTTTCGAGCAAAAAATGGCTGTACTAGGTGCTTCCATTGCCGTGGATGCTCTCTGGTACTATACAGTCGGAAACTGGTAGTTTTCGAAGCAGTTTTTCGGTGGTTTTCGAGCAAAATTGCTGTACTAGGTGCTATTTCTTCCGTGGATGCTCTCCTGGTACTATACAGTCGGAAACTGGTAGTTTTTGAAGCGTATTTCGGTTGTTTTTTCGAGCAAAATTGCTGTACTAGGTGCTTCCATTGCCGTGGATGCTCTCTCTGGTAATATACAGTCGGAAACTGGTAGTTTTCGAAGCAGTTTTTCGGTGGTTTTCGAGCAAAATTGTTGTACTAGGTGCTACCTCTTCCGTGGATGCTCTCCTGGTACTATACAGTCGGAAACTGGTAGTTTTTGAAGCAGTTTTTCGGTGGTTTTCGAGCAAAATTGTTGTACTAGGTGCTACCTCTTCCGTGGATGCTCTCCTGGTACTATACAGTCGGAAACTGGTAGTTTTTGAAGCAGTTTTTCGGTGGTTTTCGAGCAAAATTGCTGTACTAGGTGCTACCTCTTCCGTGGATGCTCTCCTGGTACTATACAGTCGGAAACTGGTAGTTTTTGAAGCAGTTTTCGGTGGTTTTCGAGCAAAATGGCTGTACTAGGTGCTTCCATTGCCGTGGATGCTCTCCTGGTACTATACAGTCGGAAACTGGTAGTTTTCGAAGCAGTTTTTCGGTGGTTTTCGAGCAAAATTGCTGTACTAGGTGCTACCTCTTCCGTGGATGCTCTCCTGGTACTATACAGTCGGAAACTGGTAGTTTTTGAAGCAGTTTTTTCGGTGGTTTTCGAGCAAAATTGTTGTACTAGGTGCTACCTCTTCCGTGGATGCTCTCCTGGTACTATACAGTCGGAAACTGGTAGTTTTTGAAGCAGTTTTTCGGTGGTTTTCGAGCAAAATGGCTGTACTAGGTGCTTCCATTGCCGTGGATGCTCTCCTGGTACTATACAGTCGGAAACTGGTAGTTTTTGAAGCAGTTTTTCGGTTGTTTTCTTGCAAAATTGCTGTACTAGGTGCTATCTCTTCCGTGGATGCTCTCCTGGTACTATACAGTCGGAAACTGGTAGTTTTTGAAGCAGTTTTTCGGTGGTTTTCGAGCAAAATTGTTGTACTAGGTGCTACCTCTTCCGTGGATGCTCTCCTGGTACTATACAGTCGGAAACTGGTAGATTTTGAAGCAGTTTTTTCGGTGGTTTTCGAGCAAAATGGCTGTACTAGGTGCTTCCATTGCCGTGGATGCTCTCCTGGTACTATACAGTCGGAAACTGGTAGTTTTCGAAGCAGTTTTTCGGTTGTTTTCGAGCAAAATTGCTGTACTAGGTGCTTCCATTGCCGTGGATGCTCTCCTGGTACTATACAGTCGGAAACTGGTAGTTTTTGAAGCAGTTTTTCGGTGGTTTTCGAGCAAAATTGTTGTACTAGGTGCTACCTCTTCCGTGGATGCTCTCCTGGTACTATACAGTCGGAAACTGGTAGTTTTTGAAGCAGTTTTTCGGTTGTTTTCGAGCAAAATTGCTGTACTAGGTGCTATCTCTTCCGTGGATGCTCTCCTGGTACTATACAGTCGGAAACTGGTAGTTTTTGAAGCAGTTTTTCGGTGGTTTTCGAGCAAAATTGCTGTACTAGGTGCTACCTCTTCCGTGGATGCTCTCCTGGTACTTTACAGTCGGAAACTGGTAGTTTTTGAAGCAGTTTTTCGGTGGTTTTCGAGCAAAATGGCTGTACTAGGTGCTTCCATTGCCGTGGATGCTCTCCTGGTACTATACAGTCGGAAACTGGTAGATTTTGAAGCAGTTTTTCGGTGGTTTTCGAGCAAAATTGTTGTACTAGGTGCTACCTCTTCCGTGGATGCTCTCCTGGTACTATACAGTCGGAAACTGGTAGTTTTTGAAGCAGTTTTCGGTGGTTTTCGAGCAAAATTGATGTACTAGGTGCTATCTCTTCCGTGGATGCTCTCCTGGTACTATACAGTCGGAAACTGGTAGCTTTCGAAGCAGTTTTTCGGTTGTTTTCGAGCAAAATTGCTGTACTAGGTGCTTCCATTGCCGTGGATGCTCTCCTGGTACTATACAGTCGGAAACTGGTAGTTTTTGAAGCAGTTTTTCGGTGGTTTTCGAGCAAAATTGTTGTACTAGGTGCTACCTCTTCCGTGGATGCTCTCCTGGTACTATACAGTCGGAAACTGGTAGTTTTTGAAGCAGTTTTTCGGTTGTTTTCGAGCAAAATGGCTGTACTAGGTGCTATCTCTTCCGTGGATGCTCTCCTGGTACTATACAGTCGGAAACTGGTAGTTTTTGAAGCAGTTTTTCGGTGGTTTTCGAGCAAAATTGCTGTACAAGGTGCTACCTCTTCCGTGGATGCTCTCCTGGTACTATACAGTCGGAAACTGGTAGTTTTTGAAGCAGTTTTTCGGTAGTTTTCGAGCAAAATGGCTGTACTAGGTGCTTCCATTGCCGTGGATGCTCTCCTGGTACTATACAGTCGGAAACTGGTAGTTTTTGAAGCAGTTTTTCGGTGGTTTTCGAGCAAAATGGCTGTACTAGGTGCTACCTTTTCCGTGGATGCTCTCCTGGTACTATACAGTCGGAAACTGGTAATTTTTGAAGCAGTTTTTCGGTGGTTTTCGAGCAAAATGGCTGTACTAGGTGCTTCCATTGCCGTGGATGCTCTCCTGGTACTATACAGTCGGAAACTGGTAGTTTTTGAAGCAGTTTTTCGGTGGTTTTCGAGAAAAATTGCTGTACTAGGTGCTACCTCTTCCGTGGATGCTCTCCTGGTACTATACAGTCGGAAACTGGTAGTTTTTGAAGCTATTTTTCGGTTGTTTTCGAGCAAAATTGCTGTACTAGGTGCTTCCATTGCCGTGGATGCTCTCCTGGTACTATACAGTCGGAAACTGGTAGTTTTTGAAGCAGTTTTTCGGTGGTTTTCGAGCAAAATTGTTGTACTAGGTGCTACCTCTTCCGTGGATGCTCTCCTGGTACTATACAGTCGGAAACTGGTAGTTTTCGAAGCAGTTTTTCGGTGGTTTTCGAGCAAAATTGCTGTACTAGGTGCTACCTCTTCCGTGGATGCTCTCCTGGTACTATACAGTCGGAAACTGGTAGTTTTTGAAGCAGTTTTCGGTGGTTTTCGAGCAAAATGGCTGTACAAGGTGCTACCTCTTCCGTGGATGCTCTCCTGGTACTATACAGTCGGAAACTGGTAGTTTTCGAAGCAGTTTTTCGGTAGTTTTCGAGCAAAATGGCTGTACTAGGTGCTTCCATTGCCGTGGATGCTCTCCTGGTACTATACAGTCGGAAACTGGTAGTTTTTGAAGCAGTTTTTCGGTGGTTTTCGAGCAAAATGGCTGTACTAGGTGCTACCTCTTCCGTGGATGCTCTCCTGGTACTATACAGTCGGAAACTGGTAGTTTTTGAAGCAGTTTTTCGGTGGTTTTCGAGCAAAATGGCTGTACTAGGTGCTTCCATTGCCGTGAATGCTCTCCTGGTACTATACAGTCGGAAACTGATAGTTTTCGAAGCAGTTTTTCGGTGGTTTTCGAGCAAAATGGCTGTACTAGGTGCTATCTCTTCCGTGGATGCTCACCGGATGCTCACAGTCGGAAACTGGTAGTTTTTGAAGCAGTTTTTCGGTGGTTTTCGAGCAAAATGGCTGTACTAGGTGCTTCCATTGCCGTGGATGCTCTCCTGGTACTATACAGTCGGAAACTGGTAGTTTTCGAAGCAGTTTTTCGGTTGTTTTCGAGCAAAATGGCTGTACTAGGTGCTATCTCTTCCGTGGATGCTCTCATCCATGTTTTTCCAGAGGTGACATCTGCAGCTTGGGACAAATTTGCCCATCACAATTGCTATTGCATACTATCAAACACGTGAGAACGATCGCTACTAAGTAATGTCAATAAAACGGAAAGGCTCCTTCATCTCGCCCAAACTTTCCGTCGGTTGGTACGAAATTCCATATAAAACCAGCTGTTTTCCGATTTCCAATACCAGGAAAGCAACCACGGAAGAGGTAGCACCTTGTACAGCAATTTTGGCCGAAAACCGACGAAAGGTATGCAATATTTAAA
This sequence comes from Anopheles moucheti, assembly GCF_943734755.1. Lineage (NCBI taxonomy): Eukaryota > Metazoa > Arthropoda > Insecta > Diptera > Culicidae > Anopheles > Anopheles moucheti. The sequence continues at coordinate 73,567,320 of NC_069140.1, forward strand.
CATTTACTTTCCCGTGGGTAATGTAAAATTTTGCAGCAATTTTGCTCGATATTCGCCCAAAGTTATGCAATATTTAAACACTAACTTTCCCGTTGATCATGAAAAAATTCTTCGAAAACTACCAGTTTTCGAATTTATAGTACCAGGAGAGCATCCACGGAAGAGGTAGCTCCTGGTACTGCGCCGTAAGGTATGCAATGTTTATACACTAACTTTGCAACCAATTTTCCGCCGCAAGGTATGCAATGGTTATACACTAACTTTGCAACCAATTTTCCGCCGCAAGGTATGCAATGGTTATACACTTACTTTGCAACCAATTTTCCGCCGTAAGGTATGCAATGTTTATACACTAGCTTTACATACAAACCAGCTGTTTTCTGATTTCCGATACCAGGAGAGCATGTACTTCAGGAGGGGACATCTTCCATCCCCCTCCCCCTTCCCACCACAAGACGACGACCAAGATGGTGGACAAGATGGCGGACAAGATGGCGGACACAAGATGGCGGCCAAGATGGCGGACAAGATGGCGGCCAAGATGGCGGACAAGATGGCGGACAAGATGGCGGCCAAGATGGCGGCCAAATGGGCGGACAAGATGGCGGCCAAGATGGCGGACAACATGGCGGCCAACATGGCGCACAAGATGGCGGACAAGATGACGGCTAAGATGGCGGACAAGATGGCGGACAAGATGGCGGACAAGATGGCGGCCAAGATGGCGAACAGGATGGCGGACAAGATGGCGGACAAGATGGCGGCCAAGATGGTGGACAAGATGGCGGACAACATGGCGGACAAGATGGCGGACAAGATGGCGGACAAAATGGCGGACAAGATGGCGGACACAAGATGGCGGCCAAGATGGCGGACAACATGGCGGCCAAGATGGCGGCCAAGATGGCGGACACAAGATGGTGGCCAAGATGGCGGACAAAATGGCGGACACAAGATGGCAGCCAAGATGGCGGCGAAGATGGCGGTCAAGATGGTGGACAAGATGGCGGACAAGATGGCGGACAAGATGGCGGACACAAGATGGCGGACAAAATGGCGGACAAGATGGCGGACAAGATGGCGGACAAAATGGCGGACAAGATGGCGGACACAAGATGGCGGCCAAGATGGCGGACAACATGGCGGCCAAGATGGCGGCCAAGATGGCGGACAACATGGCGGCCAAGATGGTGGACAATATGGCGGACAAGATGGCGGCCAAGATGGCGGCCAAAATGGTGGACAAGATGGCGGACAACATGGCGGACAAGATGGCGGACACAAGATGGCGGACAAGATGGCGGACAAGATGGCGGACACAAGATGGCGGCCAAGATGGCGGCCACGATGGCGGACAAGATGGCGGACAAGATGGCGGCCAAGATGGCGGCCAAGATGGCGGACAAGATGGCGGCCAAGATGGCGGAAAAATGGCGGCAAAGATGGCGGCCAAGATGGCGGACAAGATGGCGGACAAGATGGCGGCCAAGATGGCGGACAAGATGGCGGACACAAGGTGGCGGCCAAGATGGCGGCCAAGATGGCGGACAAGATGGCGGCCAAGATGGCGGCCAACATGGCGGACACAAGATGGCGGCCAAGATGGCGGACAAGATGGCGGCCAAGATGGCGGCCAAGATGGCGGACAAGATGGCGGACAAGATGGCAGACAAGATGGCGGACAACATGGCGGACAAGATGGCGGACAAGATGGCGGCCAAGATGGCGGACAACATGGCGGACAAGATGGCGGCCAAAATGGCGGACAAGATGGCGGCCAAAATGGCGGACAAGATGGCGGACAAGATGGCGGACACAAGATAGCGGCCAAAATGGCGGACAAGATGGCGGCCAAGATGGCGGACAACATGGCGGACAAGATGGCGGCCAAGTTGGCGGACAAGATGGCGGACACAAGATGGCAGCCAATATGGCGGACAAGATGGCAGCCAAGATGGTTGACACAAGATGGCGGACAAGATGGCGGACAAGATGGCGGACAAGATTACGGCCAAGATGGCGGACAAGATGGCGGACAAGATGGCGGCCAAGATGGTGGACAAGATGGCGGACACAAGATGGCGGACACAAGATGGCGGACAAAATGGCGGCCAAGATGGCGGACAAGATTGCGGACACAAGATGGCGGCCAAGATGGCGGCCAAGATGGCGGACAAGATGGCGGACACAAGGTGGCGGACACAAGATGGTGGACAAGATGGCGGACAACATGGCGGACACAAGATGGCGGCCAAGATGGCGGCCAAGATGGCGGATAAGATGGCGGCCAACATGGCGGCCAAGATGGCGGACAAGATGGCGGACAAGATGGCGGACAAGATGGCGGACACAAGATGGCGGACACAAGATGGCGGCCAAGATTGCGGACAAGATGGCGGCCAAGATGGCGGACAACATGGCGGCCAAGATGGCGGACAAGATGGCGGACAACATGGTGGCCAAGACGGCGGACAAGATGGCGGACATTATGGCGGACAAGATGGCGGACACAAGATGGCGGACAAGATGGCGGACAAGATGGCGGACACAAGACGGCGGCCAAAATGGCGGACAAGATGGCGGACACAAGATGGCAGCCAAGATGGTTGACACAAGATGGCGGACAAGATGGCGGACAAGATGGCGAACAAGATTACGGCCAAGATGGCGGACAAGATGGCGGACAATATGGCGGACAAAATGGCGGCCAAGATGGCGGACAAGATGGCGGCCAACATCGCGGACAAGATGGCGGACAAGATGGCGGCCAAGATGGCGGCCAAGATGGCGGCCAAGATGGCGGACAAGATGGCGGCCAAGATGGCGGACAAGATGGCGGCCAAGATGGCGGACACAAGATGGCGGCCAAGATGGCGGACAAGATGGCAGACAAGATGGCGGCCAAGATGGCGGACAAGATGGCGGACAAGATGGCGGCCAAGATGGCGGCCAACATGGCGGACACAAGATGGCGGCCAAGATGGCGGACAAGATGGCGGCCAAGATGGCAGACAAGATGGCGGCCAAGATGGCGGACAAGATGGCGGCCAAGATGGCGGACATGATGGCGGACACAAGATGGTGGACAAGATGGCGACCAAGATGGCGGACACAAGATGGCGGCCAAGATGGCGGTCAAAATGGCGGATAAAAGATGGCAGCCAAGATGGCGGACAAGATGGCGGCCAAGATGGCGGCCAAGATGGCGGACACAAGATGGCGGACAATATGGCGGACAATATGGCGGACAAAATGGCGGCCAAGATGGCGGACAAGATGGCGGACACAAGATGGCGGCCAAGATGGCGGACAAGATGGCGGCCAAGATGGCAGACAAGATGGCGGACAAGATGGCGGACAAGATGGCGGACAAGATGGCAGCCAAGATGGCGGCCAACATGGCGGACACAAGATGGCGGCCAAGATGGCGGACAAGATGGCGGCCAAGATGGCGGACAAGATGGCGGACACAAGATGGTGGACAAGATGGCGACCAAGATGGCGGACACAAGATGGCGGCCAAGATGGCGGTCAAAATGGCGGATAAAAGATGGCTGCCAAGATGGCGGACAAGATGGCGGCCAAGATGGCGGACACAAGATGGCGGTCAAGATGGCGGCCAAGATGGCGGCCAAGATGGCAGCCAAGATGGCGGACAAGATGGCAGCCAAGATGGCGGACAAGATGGCGGACAAGATGGCGGACAAGATGGCGGCCAAGATGGCGGCCGAGATGGCGGACAAGATGGCGGACAAGATGGCGGACACAAGATGGCGGACACAAGATGGCGGACACAAGATGGCGGACACTAGATGGTGGACAAGATGGCGGACAAGATGGTGTGTGGTAGGTGGAGACCCGTGGGAGGTGGGTGGTGACCCGTGGGAGGTTGGAGGTGACACGTGGGAGATAGGTGATGACACGTGGTAGATAGGCGATGAGACGTGGGAGGTTGGTGGTGACACGAGGGAGGTGGTGACACGAGGGGGGAGGTGACACGAGGTGGGAGGTGACACGAGGTTGGAGATGATTGCTAATTAACGGCTTATTGACGGCTAATCGACGGGTAATTGACAGCTATTAGACGGCTAATTAGCGGCTAACTAACGGCTAATTGACGGCTAATTGACGTCTAACTGACGGCTAATCAACGGCCTTTTTTCAGTGCCGGTCACTCAGTAACTCAGGGGCTCAGGCACTCAGGGGCTCAGGGGCTCAGGGGTTCAGGTGTCTGAGTGGCTGAGGGTCACCTCTTGAAGTACATGCTCTCCTGGTATCGGAAATCTGAATACAGCTGGTTTGTATGAAAAGCTAGTGTATAAACATTGCATACCTTACGGGGGAAAATTGATTGCAAAGTTAGTGTATAAACATTGCATACCTAACGGCGGAAAATTGGTTGCAAAGTTAGTGTATAACCATTGCATACCTTCCGGTGCAGTACCAGGAGCTACCTCTTCCGTGGATGCTCTCCTGGTACTATACATTCGAAAACTGGTAGTTTTCGAAAAATTTTTTCACGACCAACGGGAAAGTTAGTGTTTAAACATTGCATACTTTTCGGCGGTTTTCGAGCAAAATTGCTGCAAAATTTTACTCGACCAACGGGAAAGGTAATGTTTAAATATTGCATACCTTTCGGCGGTTTTCGACCAAAATTGCTGTACAAGGTGCTACCTCTTCCGTGGAAGCTTTCCTGGTATCGGAAATCGGAAAACAGCTGGTTTTGTATGGAATCTCGTACCAACCGACGGAAAGTTTGAGCGAGATGAAGAATGATTTCCGTTTTATTGATATTACTTATTAGCGATTGTTCTCACGTGTTTGAGTATGCAATAGCAATTGTGATGGGCAAATTTGTCCCAAGCTGCAGATGTCACCTCTGGGAAACCATGCTCTCCTGGTATCGGAAATCTGAAAACAATTATGTGCGCGGCTATGGTATAGTGGTTTTCACAGTTGACCAGTTGATTTGTTCATTGGACAAATTTGTCAACTCTCGTGGCCCTGCACATATTTATGTGAATTTCGATCGTTTGCTGGATTTTCGCGTATGAAGTTTGATGCTCCAATTTTAGGTTGGTTGTCCGTGCGTCAAAAAATCCAAGATTTTCTGGGCCGATCTCTTCGCTCATTATGAAGACACTTGCGATCATTTCGTGGGTGGCCCAGCGGCGAATAAAACGGTAGGCGGAGTAGGCCCTTTCTTACTGCGCTTTTCGCCTTGTCTCATTTCAAGTCCCCTCAATGTTCCCCTTCCCTCCTGCATCGTTTTTAAAATTAGAGGCCCCAACTATAATTCCGCCCTGGGCCTCCAAGGGGATTGATCCTCCACTGTTGATGAGTCACAAAAAGGTCAATTTTCGATATGCCACCCAAACAAACCAACCTACATTTCTGCAGATGCTTCTCGAATGCCTTCCACACTTGATCTGGTACTAACCAATTACCTCAAATTTTTTTCACAACCCAAAACAATTACAGCTCTAACCTCTGATCACCTACCAGTCTTCTTCACTATTCAAAACACAAGTGTAAATATAATTCCAGATTTCAAAATTTTTGATTACAGTAAAGCCAACTGGACAGAATTTAAAACAGCTATAAATGATTCTCTTGACCTATTCACGGCACACCTCAGTTACATTCAATATACCTCCCAAATCGATAACATGCTACAAAACTTAACCTCAGTTATCAACAGTCCTCATGACAGAGCCGTACCCATTGTGACACCAGGAAAATATAATATCGTACTTCCCGATCACATAATTGATTTAATAAAACTGAGGAATAAATTTAGAAAAAAATGGCAAAGGCATAGATTAGATACCACATTCCGGGAGTCCTATTATCTCTTAAAACGGAAAATAGAATACTTGGTCTCCCAAGAACGAAATAAAGCTTGGAGTAAAACACTTGAAAGCATTAACCTACAACTCAATAACAATAACCAGTTCTGGAAACTAGTAAGAACAATTAGAAATCAACGAACATCTATCCCAACACTGAAAAAACTTAACTCCGTACTACTCACAGCTTCTGAAAAATGTAACGCCCTTAAAGATCACTTCGAAAATGCGCACAACTTGACCCACAACAAATCTAGTCCAATAGAACGAAAAATAATCAAGGATAACAAGAATTACTTTGCATCCAACCAAGGAAATCAGCTACTTCCATCTGAATTAATTAAACCTAAAGATTTACTAAAAGTGATAAAAAATTTAAAAACAAAAAATCAATTGGTTGCGATAAAATCAGTAACAAATCCATCAAGAGACTCCCGAGAAAAGCCGTTGTCTATCTAGTGCTTATATTTAACGCATGTCTTAAACTAGGCTATTTCCCAAATAATTGGAAAATTGCTAAAATAGTTGCCATTGCCAAAGCTGGTAAAGACCGTAGCAAACCTGAGAGCTACAGACCCATTAGTCTTCTAAGCTGCCTAGGTAAAATTCTAGAAAAAATAATTGCTTCCCGAATTCGAGTGCACGCTGATAACAAAAACATCATTCCGGACTCACAGTTTGGTTTTCAACCTTCTCGAAGTACCACTCATCAGATCCACAGATTAAAAAACACCATAATCGATAATAGACTATATAACAAAGCGACGGGATTAGTGTTACTAGACAACGAAAAGGCTTTTGACTCGATATGGCATCAGGGACTTCTCCACAAGCTTATCAAGTTTAAGTTTCCTGCTTATCTCATAAATCTAATTAAATCATTTCTTGAAAATAGGAAAAACATGGTATATGTAGGGAAGTCCAAATCATTGCCTTATGCACCTGTAGCCGGTGTGCCACAAGGCAGTATATTATCACCCTTGCTATTTAATATCTATGTAGCGGACCTACCCAATGCACGTAATTGTACCAATTTCCTATACGCGGATGATTTTGCTATTTCGTCCTCGGCCAAAAACCCAAAAGTAATTATCAAACGCCTTAATAGCGCGCTAGAAACCTATGCTAAATATTGTACTAAATGGAAACTCAAAACAAATAGTTCAAAATCCGAAGCAATCTTTTTCACAAGGAAAACATGTATGCGGAAACTACCAAAAAGTCAACTATTGATGAGGAAAGAGAAAATACCATGGCACAAAAGTATAAAATACCTCGGAGTTTGTTTTGACACACGGGTAACTTTCAAAACGCATACAGAAAACACGCTAATAAGAACTAACAATATGATAAAAAACATGTACCCTTTCTTCAACCGAAAATCTAAACTAAATCTAAAAAACAAACTACTCTAATACAAAACATTTTTCAGGCCAGTAATTACGTACGCTGCCCCAGCTTGGAAGGGTATTGCATTATCACACCGTAAAAGGTTACAAATAGCGCAGAACAAAATACTCAAAATGATTATTAATGTTCCTCCGTGGTTCAATACCAGGAAACTTCATATAATAACTAACATATCTACATTACAAGAGTTTATGGACAAATTAAACGGTAACTACCAAAACAGGTGTCAAGCAAGTAATCAGTTTATATTGAACCAGTTAGTGGTATAATTAGGCTAGGCTAATCTTAGGTTAATTTAGTGATAATGTAGTTATAGTGTTATCTTTAATAACGATAGATATAGTGCTAGGTTACTTTTAATTGATAAGTGTTTTCTGCTTTCATGGGTTTTTTTATGCAAATTTTTCCCATAACATTATTCTCATCTAAATCTATCAATGAAAGATACCAGCAATTGCTAATTAAGTAAACATAATCAATGAGGAAAGAAATAGGTGCGAACCCATTAGGCAATAATTTAAAGTGTGTAACAACAGCATTGTAATAATAATCCAAAATAAACAACTACTACTACTACTACTACTACTACTACTATAACCAATTAAGATATTTTTGATCAATTTTTTACCTTTTATATTAATGTTTTTGCTATAAATAACTTTGCTGTAAAATTTTCAAAAATCGCACAATCGACACAAATTTTTTGGGGCCCTTAACACCGCGAGGCCCTAGGCGACCGCCTACTCCGCCTACCGTTAGATCCGCCGCTGATACCAAGAGACTTGACATTTAAACGAACAACAAGTAGATAGATAACATTGAATTTGTATAAAAATCCCTTAAATAAGTAAATTTTGCATACATAGACTATGAAGCGGGAATCTTTGTATCATCTTATTGTATGTTACGTAACAAAAAGTTAAACCCCCCTCCCCTCTATGTAACAAATCGTAACGCTGGTGCTGACCCCCTTCCCCCTTATCAGCGTTACGTAATAATTGAATGAGCCCTTATACGGACATCAAAGCCGCCTTCGATAGTGTGTCTCATATAATTTTACTTGCCAAACTCATACCTGACCATTAGATCACACCTGACCGATAGATCTTACTCAGTAAGTTTGAGCTCATATCTGTCTGGATCTTTCCGCGCAGTTTCCGGATTCCGGATCTTCAGCTCCATGTCTTCCTGCGTGACTTTAGTTCCTAGTGCAGGCGTAATGCTTTGCGTCGAAAAATAAGTCACCATCTCCTTCAGCCGTTTACGAGCTTTAGTTTTGATCACCAGCGTTCTGTCTGTCTTGCGGTTTCTATGTTTGTTCTGCGGTTTCTATGTTTGGTTTTCTAATTGTTTGCTCTGATGTAATGTATTGTTAAGAATGTATTCATATGTTACACGTATACGATTCCGAGAGGGCTTTACAGTCCATCAGGGAATAATAGTAATAATAATCATAATAATTCCACAATGTGGATCATATGGTCCTGCGTGAAATTCGAAACCGCTTCTTGTCATGAGCAGTCGAAGATATTGACAGATTCCCGGAGCTTCGATCTATAGAAAACGGGATGGCAGCCTTGTCCAAAGCAGTGGTGACTACTTTTTGCCTCGAAAGATAATTTTTGAAATAATTTTTTTCCCAGTGCACACGACCACGTAGTGCACAATTTCCAAATTTCTACACCGGGACAACCAATCGGGAGATCGACTATGTTTTTAATCACTTAATTTGACATATCACACAATACAATAAAGCAATAACACACCAAATTTGATTGATTAGGGCTCATTCAATTATTACGTAACACTGATAGGGGGGGGGGGGGGGGGGGGGAGTTGGTCAGTACCAGCGTTACGATTTGTTACATAGGAGGGAGGGGGGGTTTTACTTTTTGTTACGTAACATATAATAAGATTATACTTAGATTCCCACTTCATAGTATATTTTTGAAAAAATTTATTTATTCTAGGGATTTTTATACAAATTCCATGTTATCTATCTACTTGTCGTTTGTTTAAAGGTCGAGTCTCTTCTTATTGAGAACTCATTGAGAACTTCTGGTGTCTACTCAGATGGTGATTTTGGAATCCTGTGTGTTGTACTGGATCCAGTTTGCATCCATTCCCTGGCGGCACAATTGTACGAATAGGCTAGCTGTCAAACAGATCAGCCTATGCTTCCCGTATGTAGATATGTGCGTGGTCGCTAGCGTGCCTGTCACCCAGCTCTTCATCGTATCTTTGTCTTGAGTTTCTTTGTACCTTGCGTTGTTTGGCTACAGGTTTCACTCTACGTTCGTAAAGTTGTAGTAGTTGCAGTTTGTGAAAAGTTTATCAAAGAGAGCAGAACAACTGACCAAAGATTGTGCAACGAATATGCACCTGCAAGTAAGTACTTATTTCATGTATTGGCTGGAACTGTTGAAAAAAACACAGTTTCTATTCTATTAAGACTCAGTTTCTATGTATCATAACTATATTTCCAGATGGCACAGGGCACAGGGAGCTCCACTGCAGGAACCAGCAGCAACCGTAGGAAGACGATTTCGGCACACGGACAAACATCGAGGACGAGGACAATGCAATACTGGAAGTAGATGATCATTCCGGTGGGCATCATCATCATCATCATCATGCTACGTTCGTCGTGATAGAATGTTCCGTTCGTGTGTTGCAGTTTCGGTCAGAATGCCTGACTAGAATTATTTTAAAGATTGTGCGGATATGTATTGTGATATAAAAACATTGTAGTGAAATAAAATAATGAACAAAACAAACGAAAACAAATTATTTTCATTAATATTTAATAACCTTGAGAAATAATAATTATTATGAACCTTGGGAGAAGCATCAGAGCTGTCAATCTGAATTGTACGAATAGATCTTCTTCGCCGTACCCCTAATCGTACAATTGCAATTGCTCTAACCGGTGCGCTATCAGTAAAATTGTGCTGCCAGGGATGAGCTTCCGAGCACTTGTCTGTTGATATGTCTGTGGACTCATCAACGACATCCCTCTAACTTAATTTGGGCCTACCAAGCCTCCTCCATCCATGAGGACGACCTAAAACGGTTTTTTGGACAGGATCGTCCGGTATCATTCTCATGACGTGACCAGCCCACCGCGGGCTGGTATCATTCTCATGAACGCGGTTAAGAGGGTTTCGTCGGTTTTGGACAAAGTCCATGTCTCACAGGCGTATGTAAGTACTAGAGCTGTATAAGTTCTATATACTCCCATTCCCATAAATTCTTTTTCCTTACAGATTACATCGATTCGCCATAGTACTTTGTAATGGAAACTATCAAACGAGCTTCTTAAGTTTTTTTGAATGGACGATTAGCGAATGAATCCTTCGTTTGGGATCTGTGGTGTTAAAGACTTGTATACGAAGCGTCTTCCGGAAATTGATATCTTTGTCCAGAACCTATCCAACCTTGGTTTAGTTAACCTGGTACATGCCAATGATACCAATAATATTGATGAAGGATACGGACAGCATGAAAACAAAAATGGGTAATGCAGTATCTTAAGCAGAATCGTAGCAGTATAGAAAGAAGTAGGTTCTAAAACCGCTTTAAATTATTAACAACCATCAAGCAAGTCAACCTGGCGTGAGTAGTAAATTTATTATGTAGTATGTTTGTTTCTTTTTGCATTAGTCGAAATAGGATGGCATTACTAGATTACTTAAGAAAATTTGATTTTTTTTAAACAAGGGGGGGGGGGGGTCATTCAAATGTTACGTAATTAATGGAGGGGGGTTGCGTCCAGTGTTACGTTTTGTTACAATAGGGGGGGAGGGGGCCGAAATTGACAATTTTTGCGTTACGTAATAATTGAATGAGCCCTTACTGTAGCAGGAAAATCTTCATACTAGATTTCTACATACAAAGAACAAGAACATCTGGGTAAACCGTAAAGAATGACGCAAAAACTTGTTTGCGTTATTTTGTTTTTTACCAATTTTGTTGTTTCGGTACTATTTTGAAGAACATTGTACACCTACTAATAGAATGTAATGAGGGGTTGCTGAATTACCCATAAAAGAATTTCAATTTTCAATGCGAAAAACTGTATTCTATAGAACAGATGAACAAATTCATAAATACATAAAGATATGTGACATGAAAATTATCAGACACAATAACTAAACCGTCATATGTAAATAACAACATATTGACTAAATGTAACCTTCAAAATGCAATATGCAACAGTATACTTGATGATCAAGTCCCTATTAGCCGACATGATAGTGCATACGGACGTTTACTAAACTGACATTTAACCAATTCTCTGCTAAACAATACTTTAGGTTGTAAAGAAACACAAAATTCAGGTATGGATCACATTCTTAGTCGTGTACCGAGTACAAAATTCAATTACTACTTTGTAGGAGTGTGAAAACTGCAAAGTGGATGTAAGTATCCAAGACTAATTTTGTTTGCAATATATATTCTTTTGCCGCTTTTGTTTATACATCAGCGTCGGAATTGGCTTTAAACTTTACTTATGTAAGTGTGGTAACTTTAGCCAGAGTAACTTTAGTCGAATAACGGAAAAAAATTCTTTGTATCTTTCAAGACACCGCATTGCATGTCGGACTTGCTCGCCATGGTGCTACAAACTGGAAATGTGGTTAATCGACTGGAAATGTTGGATCTAATGTTGTCTTCTCAATTCACATGTCATTTCGAACGGTTGACATTCTGTGACATAAATTATAAATAATCCCATCAGATACTATCCGGGTACGTGATATAATATTCCGAATGCCCTTGGTCGTTCCAACGAAGAAAATTAAACAAGCTACCCAGACTCCTTTTGATTCTTTTTTTCATGTTAAATAGAAATACAGAGGAGTGGAAAATGATGCATGAATAAGAATGAAACATAAACACAGAAAATACGAGATTATTAGAAGTAAGAACAAAGTACATGAAATGCGGTGTACGCTTTTTATTTCATTGCTATAGGTCAATGTGACTTCCAAGCCCTCATTAAACACAATGGAAATCAGTATGTGAATTCGCAAACGAAGGGTAAGTTGGTACCACATTCTACATCTTTCCATACTCCCGCGGTGGTAATTGAAATACAGTCTGCATTAGCACTGGAATCGAGGACTGGCCTTCCAGTTTCGAAGTTGGTGTATCCGCCGATGGCTCCGACTGGCCTGTACCTGGACTGCCACAACCATGCTCCCTCCATACCAAAGTCCGTGCCCGAGGTCCAAGAGGTTCCAGTAATGCCTGCCTTCTTAATTGCCGCGACCACCAACGCGTTCTGTGCTGACGTCTCGATCGCTGCTAAATAACCGCCGTTTACAACACACGTATGCAAGGCTTCGTAGAAGTTTCCAACGTTAGTGTAAGCAGTGTACCGAAGCGCGTGGGTTGTGGGTAGACCCACGGCCACAAGACCGGCGATAACTAAAGCGATCAGGCAAGACTTCATCCTGTGTGTCGATACGGTTAACCGCTATCCGCAAAGTACGATAGACCAAGAAGGAACCTCTCCGTTTTATAGCTAGGATGGACCGATCGAAACACTTGAGTCAACATCTAAACTAGGGTATAAAAGTCGACTTCACAATTGAGTTCTGTAGCAGTTCGTTTTGCAAGGTACCACCAAAGCTAAAGTGGAAACTATGGCGTTCAAGACTTTGTGTGTAGTACTGTGTTTGGCGTTGTACGCGATGGAAGCACATGGTCAGAATACTTCAACGCCCTTTTATTACGTGCATAATTAAGCTCCGATATTTTCTTACCATTTGTTCCTTTACAGGTTACAGAAACTATGTAGCATATCGCCGAGTCCTAAACTTCTTCCAAGCCGATCAGGCATGTCGTCAAATGGGTGGTCAGCTGGCTGTTATCGAGTCGGCAGCAGAACAAGCACGGGCAACGGATGCTATAAATGCCGCAATCGCACCAGATATGAATTTCTTTTTTATCGGTGCCATGGATTACGGCTATGAAGGACACTTCTTATGGTTCCCCGCAAATAAGTATGTTGTATACAATAACTTTGCTTCTGAAGAGCCCAATAACGCTAACGGTGTCGAAAATTGTGTAATGATAGATGTTGAAGCGGGCTATAGGTGGTACGACACACCTTGCGATTTCGAGAATGTGAATGGTTACGTGTGCTCGTTTGAGAGGTAACCACTTCCCGACTGTTGATTTGACACCTGTGACTTAGTACAGCCTCAATAGACAGTCTTTCTATTAGCTTGTTTGTATGCAACAAAACAGCAGCTATGCGAGCATTGTGAAAATGAAATTTTTGTTTCAATTACGTGAGATTTTGCCGGAATAAACCATAATTGCGCAAATCAAAAAAGTCGTTATTTCAACCATGTAACCGTGTTTACGCTGCATCTCAATATGATTATCTTTACCCCGTAGTTTTCCATGCATCCAGGCTAGCCAGATAAGCCTGGGAATCGAAGGTTAGTTTGTTTTCCGAAGAACGTCTTCATATTGCATGACAACAATATGTTTAAATATAAACTTTACCAAATGTTCACTACCAATTGCATAATACAGTTGTATATCATAATTCAAACATATATTTTTTAGAATTTTACACTCAGTAAGTAAAAATTACAGCAGCTTGAGTTTGAATTGCATCCTCCGTTTGAATCGAAGAAGTGACAACAATGATGATGATCCCATTCATGATGATGATGAATTAAGATGATCGAGTAAACTTACAACTACTTTTCTTTTCATTCCCTACACTAGAAAACAATAAACAAAACCTATTCTTCTCCATCCTGTCAATAGTTTTCTGTTTCCGTAGTAATCAAGCTTTCTTCCACCACGTTCTAATTATTGTTTTTTTTTATTCTCTCATGAATCGTTTATTCAAATTCAAAGTAGTGTTCAAAGTATGGAAATTAAGAAAATTTAAGCTCATCCTCAACTTCCAGTTGATAGTTGCTAATAATTAACAATTTAACTACCATTACACGGCTTTTCGTTTGACTTTGAATACCCGAATCTGGGTAGTACGTCCTACGGCATGTTGTGTCCTTGGAAAGATGGAATAAAACAAGTCTAGACTATTGCAATATTAAGCAGCATTACATTCAGTAATATTAGCAAACGATGTATTGTCATCAGCGCTAGTAGTCTTTAAAAAAATGTTATTAAGTTGCAAAACTCTTGGATAGGGTTAATCATGAAACTGAACATGACCTGGAATTCCGTTAACTCATACTCAAATTACGCATATTCAAAACATGCATGTCACGATATCTCAATGTCGAATCTTATCGATGTCGGGTAAGGATGGCTAGCACAACTGTCCTAAATTTCTGTATTCCACCAGAAACAATACATAGTTCTTCAAGGTTTGTTTACTCAAAACAGTAAAAGCCAGTCAGTAAACAGCGGGTCTCTGTTTGGTTGGTTGTTGTAACAAGTGATATCTAGACACTTCGACTATCGATACCCGATCATCGATATCGTCTGTAACTGTGCCATCTAATGTGATTTGTTCGCAATAGCCACAAACAAGTTGAAAAAACGTTGTTAATAACGACAATTGACTCTTATGTCGAAAGGATTCTTTGTAGTACAGTTATCATATTTTATTAAATAATAGTCATTCTGTGATTCAAATTTACCACGTACTACATGACGTCGGTTTCGGCCCCATAAGAACGGCACGAGTTTTCTAAACAACATTCCTTGCTCCTCCTCCACCTTCATGGCTCATCAGACACACCTTATCAGTCACGTTTTGTCTAGACAGTGTCGGATGTAGCGGTGGGTGGAGTTGGAGGACGTGATGGGCCTTGCCAGACAATGATACAGCAATGTATGGGTGATGCTAGTACAGCCCGTTTACTATAACTTTAGATTTGGCAGTTTGGCAGCAAACCAGAACCAAAAGAAGACAGCTAAACAGCTGTTCTGTTTTCTTACCTCGACATAACAGTCACAACAGTAACAGTAGCAAACTGCTTTCGACGCTTTAGTGTTTTCTAAACGAAGTGATTCTTCACAAATTCTTCAAAGTACATGAACAAGATGGATTTTGTTTTGTGGAAATAGTTTCGCCCGATCGCATCTGACCAGCCGGGAATCTATCAGAAGATATTGGCGATTTTTTGACAATTTTCACCAATAGTTTTTTACTGGTAATTAAAATATGAATTATTTTTTTTAGGAATTTGTAAATGGTCTAATGCACCTATAATGGAGCCACTATGGTAGTAATCTGTATCAAAACAGATACTGGATCAGAAGAGACGTATTCCCAGATAGCTCCGCAACGTTAGTGCATTCCACGCTACGAAATACTACGCAGATTAAAAAGATAACGATCTTTACTCTTCTCTCATGATGGTGGGAAGAGGAAGGCCAAGGAGCAAAAGACCCAAACTATCAACATCGCACGACCGTATAGACGGCCTCAACAAGCGGTCGGATCTATCCGAAAACAGTCGAACAATACGATGGACTAAGCCTCCAAGCCTTTAGGCAATACTGACGCATTTGACGTGACAAACAGTAACGCCGGTAAAATACCACCAATAGTAGTTCAAGATGTGCACACTGTGCCGTTATGGCAGCAGGTATAGTGATATATAACACTAAAACAACATACCACGGTACTATCGTACCTGGTATACGATCGTACGTGGTATACGCGTGGACGAACACGCGTCGTCGCTTTGCCCCTTTACTGCCGGTACTTCTTCAAGTGATGGAAAAGTGTCGTAACATAAACTGAAGTGCGCTAACTATGAACGCAACCACATGGGGGGTTCTATTGGATGCCCCAAACGCCCAGCGATCACTAAACCGAAAGACTTCTCTATCCTCCATATAAAACCAATCATACTTTAATTCATCATCATACTATCTATGATTTTTATTGGTACTAGCACTGTTATTGGCTTCATTAGGTGCAGGGCCACGAGAGCTGACAAAATGCTGACAATTTTATCAAGTGACAAAATCAGCTTGTCAACTGCGAAAAACCACTATACTGTTGATGCGCACACAATTGTACTCATTGACAAAATAAATTGACAAGAATATCCACATGATCGGAGCAGCTTTCGACAGTTGTTACGAAGAAAAAAATACTGTTTTCATAATTTAATTTTTTGTGTAAATATTAAGAGATTTGAGGAATAATGATACAATAGAAGTTATAGTTCATTCAAAGTCAAGCTTATGTACTTTAAATGCAAAATAATGCCTTAATTAGCAAGCGGTGCAAAATGTTGTCAGCCTTTTGTCAGCATTTTGTAAGGATTTTGTCTACTTTTTGTCGGGGATTTTCTACAAAATGAAGTTTGACAAAAGCTCAAAGTTTTTGGCACAACCTGCCTATCTAGAGGATCGGAGCTTAGAACGAATGACGCGAGAGGGCGCCACCATCAATGCAAATATGAGGGCTGCATTTCGAGGATCGATCGCTATTTCTGTTGTAAACGAGTAAACGACCAGTAATAAATTTTCAACGTCTCTCATATAAACGAGGCTGTTAAAGATTTACTGACGAAATCCGAAACATTGCAAAATTTATAACGTGCATTTCATCGTGCTTTCGTGAAAGATAGCGACAACGTAAACGTACGGAACATTGGGGCTCATTCAATTATTACGTAACGCTGATAGGAAGGGGGGGGGGGGGGAGGGGGGGGAGAAGAGGGTCAGTACCATCGTAACGATTTGTTACATAGGAGGTAGTGGGGTTAAACTTTTTAACTTTTGTATGAAAAATTAACTTATTTAAGGGATTTTTATACAAATTCCATGTTATCTATCTACTTGTCAAGTATCTTGGTATCTTCTGCTATCCATTCATTGAAAACTTCTGGTGTCTACTCATATGGTGATTTTGGATTCCTGTTTGTTGTAGTGGATCCAGTTTGCATCCATTAAAACATTGAGCTTGAAGAGCTCTTAACAGACTCAAAATGATGCATTCAAGTTATCCAGTATTTGAATTTAGCATACCAGCTAAAATAGTTCATTTGAAAGGTGCTGAATTTTACGATGCTTACCAATTCAATTTAACCGATTTTTTCTAACCAATTGCAGCCGGTGGAAAGTTTGAACGAGATGAAGGATGCTTTCCATTTCATCCATCTTCCTTGCACTAGCGATCGCTCTCACGGGTTTGATAATATGCAATGCAATAGTGATGGGCAAATTTGTCACAAGCTGCGGAATTAAATTTATCCTAACCTGCAGATGTAAAATTATTCCAAACTGCAGATGTCACTTCTTGAAACATGCTCTTCTGGTATCGGCAATCTGAAAACAGCTGGTTTTGTATGGAATTTCGTACCAGCCGACGGAAAGTTTGTGCGAGATGAAGGATGCTTTCCGTTTCATCCATCTTCCTTACACTAGCCATTGCTCTCGCGGGTTTGACCCATTAAGCAAACAACGCAAATTTTATATAATAATAATAATCTATGTTATGTACAGCCCGTTAGATTTGTATAGCTAATAGCATTTGAAAACAAGAATGCTAGGTCAAGTTGTTGTGTTGAAAGACTACCTCCATGATCGAACAAACACCGGAAAAGTCTCCGAAGGAAAGAAGTCTTGCGTACACCTCAGAGTTCTGTTGCGTAGCCCTGTAACCGGGCCGTTAAGCTAGTCTCTCTATATACAAATTTTCGTAAGAAACACCATCACGCGTAACGCTCGTGCATCGTTCGCGATTGGTTTGGCATAGTTTGGTTATCGTTATACGAGTACACATATACCGGACCCTGCTTCGTTTAATGGTACCAAAAGAAAGATCGCACACACATGCTCACTTAAGAGAAATGTTCCATTGTTGGAGTGGGAAGGGGAGTGAGAAGGTGTTGTGGAGGATAAATCCATTGCACAATTTTACATATGACCGTGCAAATAGAAATGCAGCGATGTTTCTCAGTGAGACATTTCGCATTGCTATTCGATGAAATGCGATGATAAGTTCATATATAAAAAACGATTTGTCGTTTTCATCGCGTTTATGATATAGCTCAATTTTGGCTGCCCTTGATTCATAAATCGGTGTAGGTTGTGTTTAAAATTACATTTTTATGTAAGTTGTAGGTTATAAACAAATTTATTCAACAATGAGAAGAATGAGGACACGCATTTGGGCAAGACAGAGCCGACTGATGCGTTCGATTTTGCATGAGGAGCTGGATATCGAGCCAGCTTGTAAAACAATGTAATGATTTGACGGCCACAGAAGGCGCTAAATTGTTTCGAAATGAATGCATGCATAAATTAAATGCAGCGAATTCGAATCCGCATCAGGAGAGCATTCACGGAACAGGTAGCACCTTGTACAGCAATTTTGCAAGAAAATCGCCGAAAGGTATGCAATGTTTAAATACCAACTTTCCCGTTGTTCGAGAAAAATTTCTTCGAAAACTACCAGTTTCCGAATGTATAGTACCAGGAGAGCATCCACGGAAGAGGTTGTACCTAGTTATTTTGCCAGAAAACCGCCGAAAGGTATGCAATGCTTAAACACTAACTTTGCAACAAACTTATACAACGCAGCACGCAGCATGCAACAAGTTTGTACAAGTTTGTTGCAATTTCTTTTATACTTTAAAATCACTGAGCCGATATTCTTTTTTGCATTTTATTTCTCTATATATAAACGTTTGTATGCGCTAAGGAGAACCATAACGCCACTACTTGGATCGCATTTTCTACAATTTACGTACATTTACGAATCCTGATTAGTCCAACGCCTTCTGGGATTTTTCGCCCAATGTACAGTTTTCAATCGGTTTACTGCTTCGGTAATAAACGAAATTTCTTAGAAACCAGTTTCGCTCATGTTGATGTTTTAAGCGATGACCAAAAACAGAACGGTTAACTTCTGTGGTGAGCTTTTACTTACTGAACATTTTTCTACAATTGACCATGTTTTATAGCATTCTTCGATCCATTAAGTGCAGGGACACGAGAGTTGACAAAATGCTGACAAATTTGTCCAGTGTCAAAATCAGCTGACTATCCTACGGGTAAATAAAGTAAAAACCAGAAATGGTAGGCTTCAACATCCTGAGGATGTCGTGCCGATAAAGAAGAAGGAGTTTGAGTACACTGCATACTTATCTTGCGTAGCCGTGTAACCGAGCCGATATAGGTAGTCAAATAGAAACAATATTTTATTTTTTTTTTAAATATTTTATATAACCAAGGATATATAAAATCCAAGGATATTTTCGTTATACCACGGATATTTCGATTAATTTTTACCTTTTTAATTAGATTTTGTGCTATATATTAACTCTACTGTTAAATTTCCAAAAATCGAACAATCGTCACAAATTTTTTGGGGCCCCAATACGCCGAGGCCCTAGGAGACCGCCTACTCTGCCTACCGTTTAGATCCGCCGCTGAACCCGTGTTATACATTTTACACTGTATAACTTTAATTTCTACATACAAAGAACAAGAACATCTGGGTAAACCGAAAAGAATGACGGAAAAACTGTTGTTGTTTTGTTTGTACCAACTTTGTTGTTTCGGTACTATTTTGAAGAACATTGTACATCTACTAATAGAATGTAATGAGGGGTTGCGGAATTACCCATAAAAGAATTTCAATTTTCAAAACTGTATACTACAGAACCGTTGTAAAATTTCGTAAATACAGAAATATAGGTGACATGAAAATTATCAGACATAGTAACTAAACCGCCACATGTAAATAACAACATATTGACAAAATGTAACCTTCAAAATGCAATATGCATTCGTATACTTGATGATTAAGTCCCTGTTAGCCGACATGATAGTGCATACGGACGTTTACTAAACTGACATTTAACCAATTCTCTGCTAAACAATACTTCAGGCTGTAAACAAATACAAAATTCAGGTATGGATCACATTCTTAGTCGTGTACCGAGTACACATTTCAATTACTACTTTGTAGGAGTGTGAAAACTGCAAAGTGGATGTAAGTATTCAAGACTAATTTTGTTTGCAATATATATTCTTTTTGCCGCTTTTGTTTATATATCAGTGTCGGAATTGGCTTCAAACTTCCCTTATGCAAGTGTGGTAACTTTAGCCAGAGTAACTTTAGTCGATTAACGGAAAAAAATTCTCTGTATCTTTCAAGACACCGCATTGCATGTCCGACTTGCTCGCCATGGTGCAACAAACTGGAAATGTGGTTAATCGACTGGAAATGTTGGATCTAATGTTGTCTTCTCAATTCACATGTCATTTCGAACGGTTGACATTCTGTGACATAAATTATAAATAATCATATTAGATACTATCCGGGTACGTGATACAATATTTCGATTTTCATTGGCCGTTCAAACGAAGACAATTAAACAAGCTACCCAGACTCGATTTGATTCTCTTTTTCATGTTAAATAGAAACACAGAGGAGTGGAAAATGATTCATGAATAAGAATGAATCATAAGCATAGAGTATACGAGATAGTGGAAGAAAGAACAAAGTACATGAAGTGCGGTGTACGCTTTTTATTTCATTGCTATAGGCAGTGGAGGATCAATCCCCTTGGAGGCCCAGGGCGGAATTATAGTTGGGGCCTCTAATTTTAAAAACGATGCAGGAGGGAAGGGGAACATTGAGGGGACTTGAAATGAGACAAGGCGAAAAGCGCAGTAAAAAAGGGCCTACTCCGCCTACCGTTTTATTCGCCGCTGGACCACCCACGAAATGATCGCAAGTGTCTTCATAATGAGCGAAGAGATCGGCCCAGAAAATCTTGGATTTTTTGACGCACGGACAACCGACCTAAAATTGGAGCATCAAACTTCATACGCGAAAATCCAGCAAACGATCGAAATTCACATAAATATGTGCAGGGCCACGAGAGTTGACAAATTTGTCCAATGAACAAATCAACTGGTCAACTGTGAAAACCACTATGCCATAGCCGCGCACATAATTGTTTTCAGATTTCCGATACCAGGAGAGCATGGTTTCCCAGAGGTGACATCTGCAGCTTGGGACAAATTTGCCCATCACAATTGCTATTGCATACTCAAACACGTGAGAACAATCGCTAATAAGTAATATCAATAAAACGGAAAGCATTCTTCATCTCGCTCAAACTTTCCGTCGGTTGGTACGAAATTCCATACAAAACCAGCTGTTTTCCGATTTCCGATACCAGGAAAGCATCCACGGAAGAGGTAGCACCTTGTACAGCAATTTTGGTCGAAAACCGCCGAAAGGTATGCAATATTTAAACATTAACTTTCCCGTTGGTCGAGTAAAATTTTGCAGCAATTTTGCTCGAAAACCGCCGAAAAGTATGCAATGTTTAAACACTAACTTTCCCGTTGGTCGTGAAAAAATTCTTCGAAAACTACCAGTTTTCGAATGTAAAGTACCAGGAGAGCATCCACGGAAGAGGTAGCTCCTGGTACTGCGCCGGAAGGTATGCAATGTTTATACACTAACTTTGCAACCAATTTTCCGCCGTTAGGTATGCAATGTTTATACACTAACTTTGCAACCAATTTTCCGCCGTAAGGTATGCAATGTTTATACACTAGCTTTTCATACAAACCAGCTGTATTCAGATTTCCGATACCAGGAGAGCATGTACTTCAAGAGGTGACCCTCAGCCACTCAGACACCTGAACCCCTGAGCCCCTGAGCCCCTGAGTGCCTGAGCCCCTGAGTTACTGAGTGACCGGCACTGAAAAAAGGCCGTTGATTAGCCGTCAGTTAGACGTCAATGAGCCGTCAATTAGCCGTTAGTTAGCCGCTAATTAGCCGTCTAATAGCTGTCAATTACCCGTCGATTAGCCGTCAATAAACCGTTAATTAGCAATCATCTCCAACCTCGTGTCACCTCCCACCTCGTGTCACCTCCCACCTCGTGTCATCACCTCCCTCGTGTCACCACCATCCTCCCACGTCTCATCGCCTACCTACCACGTGTCATCACCTATCTCCCACGAGTCATCTCCAACCTCCCACGGGTCACCTCCCACCTCCCACGGATCAACACCCACCTCCCACGGGTCACCACCTACCACACGCCATCTTGTCCGCCATCTTGTCCACCATCTAGTGTCCGCCATCTTGTGTCCGCCATCTTGTGTCCGCCATCTTGTCCGCCATATTGTGTCCGCCATCTTGTCCGCCATCTTGGCCGCCATCTTGTGTTCGCCATCTTGTCCGCCATCTTGTCCGCCATCTTGTCCGCCATCTTGTCCGCCATCTTGTTCGCCATATTGTCCGCCATCTTGTTCGACATCTTGTCCGCAATCTTGTCCGCCAGCTTGTCCGCCATCTTGTCCGCCATCTTGGCCACCATCTTGGCCGCCATCTTGTCCGCCATCTTGTCCGCCATCTTGTCCACCATCTTGTGTCCGCCATCTTGTGTCCGCCATCTTGTCCGCCATCTTGTCCGCCATCTTGTCGGCCATCTTGTCCGCCATCCTGGTCGCCATCTTGTGTCCGCCATCTTGTCCGCCATCTCGGCCGTCATCTTGGCCGCCATCTTGTCCGCCATCTTGGCCGCCATCTTGTCCGCCATCTTGGCCGCCATCTTGTACGCCACCTTAGCCGCCATCTTGGCTGCCATCTTGTGTCCGCCATTTTGTCCGCCATCTTGGCCGCCATCTTGTCCGCCATCTTGGCTGCCATCTTGTGTCCGCCATTTTGTCCGCCATCTTGGCCACCATCTTGTGTCCGCCATCTTGGCCGCCATCTTGTCCGCCATCTTGTGTCCGCCATCTTGTCCGCCATCTTGTCCGCCATCTTGTCCGCCATCTTGGCCGCCATCTTGTCCGCCATCTTGTCTGCCATCTTGTCCGCCATCTTGTCCGCCATCTAGCGTCCGCCATCTTGTACGCCACCTTAGCCGCCATCTTGGCTGCCATCTTGTGTCCGCCATTTTGTCCGCCATCTTGGCCGCCATCTTGTCCGCCATCTTGGCTGCCATCTTGTGTTCGCCATCTTGTCCGCCATCTTGGCCGCCATCTTGTGTCCGCAATCTTGGCCGCCATCTTGGCCGCCATCTTGGCCGCCATCTTGGCCGCCATCTTGGCCGCCATCTTGGCCGCCATCTTGGCCGCCATCTTGTGTCCGCCATCTTGTGTCCGCCATCTTGTCTGGCATCTTGTCCGCCATATTGTCCGCCATCTTGTGTCCGCCATCTTGTGTCCGCCATCTTGTCTGGCATCTTGTCCGCCATATTGTCCGCCATCTTGTGTCCGCCATGTTGGCCGCCATTTTGTCCGCCATCTTGGCCGCCATCTTGTGTCCGCCATCTTGTGTCCGCCATCTTGTGTCTGCCATCTTGTCCGCCATCTCGGCCGCCATGTTGTCCGCCATCTTGTCCGCCTTAGTCCACCATCTTGTCCGCCATCTTGTCCGCCATCTTGGCCACCATCTTGGCCGCCATCTTGGCCATAATCTTGTCCGCCATATTGTCCGCCATCTTGTCCGCCATCTTGGCCGCCATCTTGTGTCCGCCATCTTGTCCACCATCTTGGCCGCCATGTTGGCCGCCATCTTGTCCGCCATCTTGTCCGCCATCTTGGCCGCCATCTTGTCCGCCATCTTGTGTCCGCCATCTTGTCCACCATCTTGTCCGCCATCTTGTCTGCCATCTTGTCCGCCATCTTGGCCGCCATCTTGTCCGCCATCTTGTCCGCCATCTTGTCCGCCATTTTGGCCACCATCTTGTCCGCCATCTTGGCCGCCATCTTGTGTCCGCCATCTTGTCCGCCATTTTGGCCGCCATCTTGGCCGCCATCTTGGCCGCCATCTTGTCCGCCATCTTGTCCGCCATCTTGTCCGCCATCTTGGCCGTCATCTTGTCCGCCATCTTGGCCGCCATCTTGTCCGCCATCTTGGCCACCATCTTGTCCGCCATCTTGACCGTCATTTTGTCCGCCATCTTGTCCGCCATCTTGGCCGCCATCTTGTGTCCGCCATCTTGTCCGCCATCTTGTCCGCCATCTTGGGTCCGCCATCTTGTCCGCCATCTTGGCCGCCATCTTGTCCGCCATCTTGGCCGCCATCTTGTGTCCGCCATATTTTCCGCCATCTTGGCCGCCATTTTGGCCGCCATCTTGTGTCCGCCATCTTGTCCGCCATTTTGGCCGCCATCTTGGCCGCCATCTTGTCCGCCATCTTGTCCGCCATCTTGGCCGCCATCTTGGCCGTCATCTTGTCCGCCATCTTGTCCCGCCATCTTGGCCGCCATTTTGGCCACCATCTTGTCCGCCATCTTGGCCGTCATTTTGTCCGCCATCTTGTCCGCCATCTTGGCCGCCATCTTGTGTCCGTCATTTTGTCCGCCATTTTGTCCGCCATCTTGGCCGCCATCTTGGCCGCTTTTAGGCCGCCATCTTGTGTCCGCCATCTTGTCCGCCATCTTTTCCCGCCATCTTGGCCGCCATTTTGGCCACCATCTTGTCCGCCATCTTGGCCGTCATTTTGTCCGCCATCTTGTCCGCCATCTTGGCCGCCATCTTGTGTCCGCCATCTTGTCCGCCATCTTGGGTCCGCCATCTTGTCCGCCATCTTGGCCGCCATCTTGTCCGCCATCTTGGCCGCCATCTTGTGTCCGCCATCTTGTCCGCCATTTTGGCCGCCATCTTGGCCGCCATCTTGGCCGCCATCTTGTCCGCCATCTTGTCCGCCATCTTGTCCGCCATCTTGGCCGTCATCTTGTCCGCCATCTTTTCCCGCCATCTTGGCCGCCATTTTGGCCACCATCTTGTCCGCCATCTTGGCCGTCATTTTGTCCGCCATCTTGTCCGCCATCTTGGCCGCCATCTTGTGTCCGCCATCTTGTCCGCCATCTTGTCCGCCATCTTGGGTCCGCCATCTTGTCCGCCATCTTGGCCGCCATCTTGTCCGCCATCTTGGCCGCCATCTTGTGTCCGCCATATTTTCCGCCATCTTGGCCGCCATTTTGGCCGCCATCTTGTGTCCGCCATCTTGTCCGCCATTTTGGCCGCCATCTTGGCCGCCATCTTGGCCGCCATCTTGTCCGCCATCTTGTCCGCCATCTTATCCGCCATCTTGGCCGTCATCTTGTCCGCCATCTTGTCCCGCCATCTTGGCCGCCATTTTGGCCACCATCTTGTCCGCCATCTTGGCCGTCATTTTGTCCGCCATCTTGTCCGCCATCTTGGCCGCCATCTTGTGTCCGTCATTTTGTCCGCCATTTTGTCCGCCATCTTGTCCGCCATCTTGGCCGCTTTTAGGCCGCCATCTTGTGTCCGCCATCTTGGCCGCCATCTTGGCCGCCATGTTGTCCGCCATCTTGGCCGCCATCTTGTCCGCCATCTTGTCCGCCATCTTGTGTCCGCCATCTTGGCCGCCATCTTGGCCGCCATCTTGGCGGCCCTCTTGTCCGCCATATTGTCCGCCATCTTGGCGGCCATCTTGTCCGCCATCTTGTGTCCGCCATCTTGTCCGCCATCTTGTCCGCCATCTTGGCCGCCATCTTGTGTCCGCCATCTTGTCCACCATCTTGGCCGCCATGTTGGCCGCCATCTTGTCCGCCATCTTGTCCGCCATATTGTCCTTCATCTTGGCCGCCATCTTGTCCGCCATCTTGTCCGCCATCTTGGCCGCCATCTTGGCCGCCATCTTGTGTCCGCCATCTTGTCCGCCATCTTGGCCGCCATCTTGTCCGCCATCTTGTCCGCCATATTGTCCGCCATCTTGTGTCCGCCATCATGTTGTCCGCCATCTTGTCCGCCATCTTGGCCACCATGTTGTCCGCCATCTTGTCCGCCATCTTGGCCGCCTTCTCGGCCGTCATCTTGGCCGCCATCTTGTCCGCCATCTTGTGTCCGCCATCTTGTCCGCCATCTTGGCCGCCATCTTGTCCGCCATCTTGGCCGCCATCTTGTCCGCCATCTTGTCCGCCATATTGTCCGCCATCTTGTGTCCGCCATCATGTTGTAAGCCATCTTGTCCGCCATCTTGGCCACCATGTTGTCCGCCATCTTGTCCGCCATCTTGGCCACCATATTGTCCGCCATCTTGGCCGCCATCTTGGCCGCCATCTTGTGTCCGCCATCTTTTCCGCCATCTTGGCCGCCATTTTGGCCGCCATCTTGTGTCCGCCATCTTGTCCGCCATTTTGTCCGCCATCTTGTCCGCCATCTTGGCCGCTTTTAGGCTGCCATCTTGTGTCCGCCATCTTGTCCGCCATCTTGGCCGCCATGTTGTCCGCCATCTTGTCCGCCATCTTGTCCGCCATCTTGTCCGCCATCTTGTGTCCGCCATCTTGGCCGCCATCTTGGCCGCCATCTTGGCCGCCCTCTTGTCCGCCATCTTGTCCGCCATCTTGTCCGCCATCTTGTCCGCCATCTTGGCCGCTATCTTGTCCGCCATCTTGTCCGCCATATTGTCCGCCATCTTGTGTCCGCCATCATGTTGTCCGCCATGTTGTCCGCCATCTTGGCCACCATGTTGTCCGCCATCTTGTCCGCCATCTTGGCCGCCATCTCGGCCGTTATCTTGGCCGCCATCTTGTCCGCCATCTTGTCCGCCATCTTGTGACCGCCATTTTGTGTCCGCCATCTTGTGTCCGCCATCTTGTCCGCCATCTTGGCCGCCATCTTGTCCGCCATCTTGGCCGCCATCTTGTGTCCGCCATCTTTTCCGCCATCTTGGCCGCCATTTTGGCCGCCATCTTGTGTCCGCCATCTTGTCCGCCATTTTGTCCGCCATCTTGTCCGCCATCTCGGCCGTCATTTTGTCCGCCATCTTGTCCGCCATCTTGTCCGCCATCTTGGCCGCCATGTTGTCCGCCATCTTGTCCGCCATCTTGTCCGCCATCTTGTCCGCCATCTTGTGTCCGCCATCTTGGCCGCCATCTTGGCCGCCATCTTAGCCGCCCTCTTGTCCACCATCTTGTCCGCCATATTGTCCGCCATCTTGGCGGCCATCTTGTCCGCCATCTTGGCCGCCATCTTGTCCGCCATCTTGTCCGCCATCTTGGCCGCCATCTTGTGTCCGCCATCTTGTCCACCATCTTGTCCGCCATGTTGGCCGCCATCTTGTCCGCCATATTGTCCTTCATCTTGGCCGCCATCTTGTCCGCCATCTTGTTCGCCATCTTGTCCGCCATCTTGGCCGCCATCTTGTGTCCGCCATCTTGTCCGCCATCTTGGCCGCCATCTTGTCCGCCATCTTGTCCGCCATATTGTCCGCCATCTTGTGTCCGCCATCATGTTGTCCGCCATGTTGTCCGCCATCTTGGCCACCATGTTGTCCGCCATCTTGTCCGCCATCTTGGCCGCCATCTCGGCCGTCATCTTGGCCGCCATCTTGTCCGCCATCTTGTCCGCCATCTTGTGTCCACCATCTTGTCCGCCATCTTGTGTCCGCCATCTTGTCCGCCATCTTGGCCGCCATCTTGTCCGCCATCTTGTGTCCGCCATCTTGTCCACCATCTTGTCCACCATCTTGTCCGCCATCTTGTCCGCCATCTTGTCCGCCATCTTGGCCGCCATCTTGGCCGCAATCTTGTCCGCCATCTTGTCCGCCATCTTGTCCGCCATCTTGGCCGCCATCTTGTGTCCGCCATCTTGTCCGCAATCTTGGCCGCCATCTTGGCCGCCATCTTGGCCGCCATCTTGGCCGCCATCTTGGCCGCAATCTTGTCCGCCATCTTGTCCGCCATCTTGTCCGCCATATTGTCCTTCATCTTGGCCGCCATCTTGTCCGCCATCTTGTCCGCCATCTTGGCCGCCATCTTGTCCGCCATCTTGTGTCCGCCATCTTGTCCGCCATCTTGTCCGCCATCTTGTGTCCGCCATCTTGTGTCAGCCATCTTGGCCGCCATCTCGGCCGTCATCTTGGCCGCCATCTTGTCCGCCATCTTGTCCGCCATCTTGTGTCCGCCATTTTGTGTCCGCCATCTTGTGTCCGCCATCTTGTCCGCCATCTTGGCCGCCATCTTGTCCGCCATCTTGTGTCCGCCATCTTGTCCACCATTTTGTCCACCATCTTGTCCGCCATCTTGTCCGCCATCTTGTCCGCCATCTTGGCCGCCATCTTGGCCGCAATCTTGTCCGCCATCTTGTTCGCCATCTTGTCCGCCATCTTGTCCGCCATCTTGGCCGCCATCTTGTGTCCGCCATCTTGTCCGCAATCTTGGCCGCCATCTTGGCCGCCATCTTGTCCGCCATCTTGGCCGCCATCTTGTCCGCCATCTTGTCCGCCATCTTGGCCGCCATCTTGTGTCCGCCATCTTGGCCACCATCTTGGCCGCCATCTTGTGTCCGCCATCTTGTCCGCCATCTTGGCCGCCATCTTGTCCGCCATCTTGTCCGCCATATTGTCCGCCATCTTGTGTCCGCCATCATGTTGTCCGCCATGTTGTCCGCCATCTTGGCCACCATGTTGTCCGCCATCTTGTCCGCCATCTTGGCCGCCATCTCGGCCGTCATCTTGGCCGCCATCTTGTCCGCCATCTTGTCCGCCATCTTGTGTCCACCATCTTGTCCGCCATCTTGTGTCCGCCATCTTGTCCGCCATCTTGGCCGCCATCTTGTCCGCCATCTTGTGTCCGCCATCTTGTCCACCATCTTGTCCACCATCTTGTCCGCCATCTTGTCCGCCATCTTGTCCGCCATCTTGGCCGCCATCTTGGCCGCAATCTTGTCCGCCATCTTGTCCGCCATCTTGTCCGCCATCTTGGCCGCCATCTTGTGTCCGCCATCTTGTCCGCAATCTTGGCCGTCATCTTGGCCGCCATCTTGGCCGCCATCTTGGCCGCCATCTTGGCCGCAATCTTGTCCGCCATCTTGTCCGCCATCTTGTCCGCCATATTGTCCTTCATCTTGGCCGCCATCTTGTCCGCCATCTTGTCCGCCATCTTGGCCGCCATCTTGTCCGCCATCTTGGCCGCCATCTTGTGTCCACCATCTTGTCCGCCATCTTGGCCGCCATCTTGTCCGCCATCTTGTCCGCCATATTGTCCGCCATCTTGTGTCCGCCATCATGTTGTCCGCCATCTTGTCCGCCATCTTGGCCACCATGTTGTCCGCCATCTTGTCCGCCATCTTGGCCGCCATCTCGGCCGTCATCTTGGCCGCCATCTTGTCCGCCATCTTGTGTCCGCCATTTTGTGTCCGCCATCTTGTCCGCCATCTTGTCCGCCATGTTGGCCGCCATCTTGTGTCCACCATCTTGTCCGCCATGTTGTCCGCCATCTTGTCCGCCATCTTGGCCGCCATCTTGTGTCCGCCATCTTTTCCGCCATCTTGGTCGTCATGGTGGTGGAAGGGGGAAGGGGGAAGGAAGATGTCACCTCTTGAAGTACATGCTCTCCTGGTATCGGAAATCTGAAAACAGCTGGTTTGTATGAAAATTTAGTGTATAAACATTGCATACCTTACGGCGCTTAGCATTGCAAGTTGATTGCATACCTTACGGCGCAGTACCAGGAGCTACCTCTTCCGTGGATGCTCTCCTGGTACAATACATTCGAAAACTGGTAGTTTTCGAAGAAATTTTTCACGACCAACGGGAAAGTTAGTGTTTAAACATTGCATACTTTTCGGCGGTTTTCGAGCAAAATTGCTGCAAAATTTTACTCGACCAACGGGAAAGTTAATGTTTAAATATTGCATACCTTTCGGCGGTTTTCGACCAAAATTGCTGTACAAGGTGCTACCTCTTCCGTGGTTGCTTTCCTGGTATCGGATATCGGAAAACAGCTGGTTTTGTATGGAATTTCGTACCAACCGACGGAAAGTTTGAGCGAGATGAAGGATGCTTTCCGTTTTATTGATCTTCCTTACATTAGCGATCGTTCTCACGTGTTTGATAGTATGCAATAGCAATTGTGATGGGCAAATTTGTCCCAAGCTGCAGATGTCACCTCTGGAAAAACATGCTCTCCTGGTATCGGAAATCTGAAAACAATTGTGTGCGCGGCAACGGCATAGTGGTTTTCACAGTTGCCCAGCTGATTCTGTCATTGGGCAAATTTGTCAGCATTTTGTCAACTCTAGTGGCACATATTAATGTGAAATTCGATCGTTCGCTTGATTTTCGCGTATTAAGTTTGATGCTCCAATTTTAGGTCGGTTGTCCGTGCGTCAAAAAATCCAAGAATTTCTGGGCCGATCTCTTCGCTCATTGTAAAGACACTTGCGATCATTTCGTCACATTTACATCAGTATGAAACACACTATGTGCTCCTCAGGCACAATTTGATAGTCAGTAGCAAATTATCAGTAGCAACACCACAAAGCACTCACTAATTTTTCTCAAACAAACTGAGTTTTCAATGCAAAAAAACGAGACCGCTTTCAGCACGCACGACAATGTTTTAGTAAGACTACTATGATAGGTTCTTCACTGAACACATCGTTTTTATATCAATGCATACTTGATTTCTTCAAGTATCTTTTTTCGTGTTCTTTTTTTAATTTAGATCAACGATTTCGCGGCGATGATCTTCAACCGTATGGATTTCGAAATTTTAAAACAATTTTTAAAATAAAGTTTTTTTAAAACAAACAACAAACAACAACGATGCAAATGTTTCCGAGATTACAACAATGTAGTTTGAACAGTATTCTACACGGGGATATGATGAGTGTTTGGACAGTTTGGGATGGGTGGACATAAGCTGGACCTACAAGCCAGCTTCGAATAAGTAATAATCAAGAAAGACAGAAATGGTATTCCAAGAACCATGAAGTATCAAATATCGAACGGAAAAGAAAGTTCTAATGATTGCAATATGATTTTATTCATATTCTATGACAATGCTAGCTATTTCGTAGTACACTGACAGACTGTATCGGTTATAACATTATTACCGGCTTGCAAACTTGCAAAAATTGTGACAATCGAAATACTAAACAAAATACTCCAACACAATACCGTTCCAAAGCACGCAGGCTAGACATTTTCACGGTTCAATCAAGGAGAGAAAACAATACCACACCACGAGTATCGCAATGGCAATAGCTTGCGAATATTCCGGAAGTGAAAATAAGCATGGTTTCTATTCTAGCATCTAACGGTAGGATCATTTACGAACAGATGAAAAAATCCCGTTCAAGAAATAGAATACATAAATAGGTTGAAGTAAAAGGGCATATAAGGGTTCACGGGGCGGCCAGATGGTGTATTGGTAGCGCAGTCGGTCTGTACAAGACAGGACCACGGAAAAATTTCATTTGGACCACCAAACCTCCATACGCAGCACTAACTATCCTACGGGCAAATAAATTAAAAAAATAGAAATGGTAGGCATAAACATCCTGAGGAAGTCGTGCCGATAAAGAAGAAGGAGTTTAAATACACTGCATACTTCTCTTGCGTAGCCGTGTAACCGGGCCGATATAGCTAATCAAATAAAAAAAAATTAT
Source organism: Anopheles moucheti (assembly GCF_943734755.1). Lineage (NCBI taxonomy): Eukaryota > Metazoa > Arthropoda > Insecta > Diptera > Culicidae > Anopheles > Anopheles moucheti. The sequence continues at coordinate 73,598,948 of NC_069140.1, forward strand.
CTAACCATAGATAACCAATTTTCTACCTTTTCAATTAGATTTTATCCTATAAATTAACACTGCTGCTAAATTTCCAAAAATCGCACAATCGGCACAAGTTGTTTGGGGCCCCCAACACGGCGAGGCCCTAGGCGACCGCCTACTCCGCCTACCGTTTGATCCGCCGCTAGCTATAGGTCAATTTGACTTCCAAGCCCTCATTAAACACAATGGAAATCAGTATGTGAATTCGCAAACGAAGGGTAAGTTGGTACCACATTCTACATCTTTCCATACTCCCGCGGTGGTAATTGAAATACAGTCTGCATTAGCACTGGAATCGAGGACTGGCCTTCCAGTTTCGAAGTTGGTGTATCCGCCGATGGCTCCGACTGGCCTGTACCTTGACTGCCACAACCATGCTCCCTCCATACCAAAGTCCGTGCCCGAGGTCCAAGAGGTTCCAGTAATGCCTGCCTTCTTAATTGCCGCGACCACCAACGCGTTCTGTGCTGACGTCTCGATCGCTGCTAAATAACCGCCGTTTACAACACACGTATGCAAGGCTTCGTAGAAGTTTCCAACGTTAGTGTAAGCAGTGTACCGAAGCGCGTGGGCTGTGGGTAGACCCACGGCCACAAGACCGGCGATAACTAAAGCGATCAGGCAAGACTTCATCCTGTGTGTCGATACGGTTAACCGCTATCCGCAAAGTACGATAGACCAAGAAGGAACCTCTCCGTTTTATAGCTAGGATGGACCGATCGAAACACTTGAGTCAACATCTAAACTAGGGTATAAAAGTCGACTTCACAATTGAGTTCTGTAGCAGTTCGTTTTGCAAGGCACTCCCAAAGCTAAAGTGGAAACTATGGCGTTCAAGACTTTGTGTGTAGTACTGTGTTTGGCGTTGTACGCGATGGAAGCACATGGTCAGGACACTTCACCGCCCGTTTATTACGTGCATAATTAAGCTCCGATATTTTCTTACCATTTGTTCCTTTACAGGTTACAGAAACTATGTAGCATATCGCCGATTCCTAAACTTCTTCCAAGCCGATCAGGCATGTCGTCAAATGGGAGGTCAGCTGGCTGTTATCGAGTCGGCAGCAGAACAAGAACGGGCAACTGATGCTGTAAATGCCGTAATTGCATCAGGTATCTCTTATTTTTTTATCGGTGCCATGGATTACGGCTACGAAGGACACTTCTTATGGTTCCCCATAAATAAGTATGCTGTATACAATAACTTTGCTTCTGGAGAGCCCAATAACCTTAACGGTGCCGAAAATTGTGTAATGATGCATGCTGAAGCGAACTATAAGTGGTACGACGTACCTTGCGATTATGCGGATGTGAATGGTTTCGTGTGTTCGTTTGAGAAGTAACCACTTCCCGACTGTTGATTCGACACTTGTGACTTAGTACATCCTCAATAGACTGTCTTTCTATTAGCTTGTTTGTATGCAACAAAACAGCAGCTATGCGAGCATTGTAAAAATGAAATTGTTGTTTCAATTACGTGAGCTTTTGCCGGAATAAACCATAATTGCGCAAATCAAAAAAGTCGTTATTTCAACCATGTAACCGTGCTTACGCTGCATCTCAATATGATTATCTTTACCCCGTAGTTTTCCATGCATCCAGGCTAGCCAGATAAGCCTGGGAATCGAAGGTTAGTTTGTTTTCCGAAGAACGTCTTCATATTGTATGACAACAATATGTTTGAATGTAAACTTTACCAAATGTTCACTACCAATTGCATAATACAGTTGTATATCATGATTCAAACATATATTTTTTAGAATTTTACACTCAGTAAGTAAAAATTACAGCAGCTTGAGTTTGAATTACATCCTCCGTTTGAATCGAAGAAGTGACAACAATGATGATGATCCCATTCATGATGATGATGAATTAAGATGATCGAGTAAACTTACAACTACTTTTCTTTTCATTCCCTGCACTAGAAAATAATAAACAAAACCTATTCTTCTCCATCCTGTCAATAGTTTTCTGTTTCCGTAGTAATCAAGCTTGTTTTCCACCACGTTCTAATTATTGTTTTTTTATTCTCTCATGAATCGTTTATTCAAATTCAAAGTAGTGTTCAAAGTATGGAAATTAAGAAAATTTAAGCTCATCCTCAACTTCCAGTTGATAGTTACCAATAATTAACAATTTAATTACCATTACACGGCTTTTCGTTTGACTTTGAATACCCGAATCTGGGTAGTACGTCCTACGGCATGTTGTGTCCTTGGAAAGATGGAATAAAACAAGTCTAGACTATTGCAATATTAAACAGCATTACATTCAGTAATATTAGCAAACGATGTATTGTCATCAGCGCTAGTTGTCTATAAAAAAATGTTATTAAGTTGCAAAACTCTTGGATAGGGTTAATCATGAAACTGAACATGACCTGGAATTCCGTTAACTCATACTCAAATTACGCATATTCAAAACATGCATGTCACGATATCTCAATGTCGAATCTTATCGATGTCGGGGAAGGATGGCTAGCACAACTGTCCTAAATTTCTGTATTCCACCAGAAACAATACATAGTTCTTCAAGGTTTGTTTACTCAAAACAGTAAAAGCCAGTCAGTAAACAGCGGTCTCTGTTTGGTTGGTTGTTGTAACAAGTGATATCTAGACACTTCGACTATCGATACCCGATCATCGATATCGTCTGTAACTGTGCCATCTAATGTGATTTGTTCGCAATCTTATGTGAATGTTCCACAAACAAGTTGAAAAAACGTTGTTAATAACGACAATTGACTCTTATGTCGAAAGGATTCTTTGTAGTACAGTTATCATATTTTATTAAATAATAGTCATTCTGTGATTCAAATTTACCGCGTACTACATGACGTCGGTTTCGGCCCCATAAGAACGGCACGAGTTTTCTAAACAACATTCCTTGCTCCTCCTCCACCTTCATGGCTCATCAGACACACCTTATCAGTCACGTTTTGTCTAGACAGTGTCGGATGTAGCGGTTGGTGGAGTTGGAGGACGTGATGGGCCTTGCCAGACAATGATACAGCAATGTATGGGTGATGCTAGTACAGCCTGTTTACTATAACTTTAGATTTGGCAGTTTGGCAGCAAACCAGAACCAAAAGAAGACAGCTAAACAGCTGTTCTGTTTTCTTACCTCGACATAACAGTCACAACAGTAACAGTAGCAAACTGCTTTCGACGCTTTAGTGTTTTCTAAACGAAGTGATTCTTCACAAATTCGTCAAAGTACATGAACAAGATGGATTTTGTTTTGTGGAAATAGTTGCGCTCAATCGCATCTGACCAGCCGGGAACCTCTCAGAAGATATTGGCGATTTTTTGACAATTTTCACCAATAGTTTTTTACTGGTAATTAAAATATGAATTATTTTTTTTAGGAATTTGTAAATGGTCTAATGCACCTATAATGGAGCCACTATGGTAGTAATCTGTATCAAACAGATACTGGATCAGAAGAGACGTATTCCCAGATAGCTCCGCAACGTTAGTGCATTCCACGCTATGAAATACTACGCAGATTAAAAAGATAACGATCTTTACTCTTCTCTCATGATGGTGGGAAGAGGAAGGCCAAGGAGCAAAAGACCCAAACTATCAACATCGCACGACCGTATAGACGGCCTCAACAAGCGGTCGGATCTATCCGAAAACAGTCGAAACAATACGATGGACTAAGCCTCCAATCCTTTAGGCAATACTGACGCATTTGACGTGACAAACAGTAACGCCGGTAAAATACCACCAATAGTAGTTCAAGATGTGCACACTGTGCCGTTATGGCAGCAGGTATAGTGATATATAACACTAAAACAACATACCACGGTACTATCGTACCTGGTATACGATCGTACGTGGTATACGCGTGGACGAACACGCGTCGTCGCTTTGCCCCTTTACTGCCGGTACCTCTTCAAGTGATGGAAAAGTGTCGAAACATAAACTGAAGTGCGCTAACTATGAACGCAACCACATGGCGGGTTCTATTGGATGCCCCAAACGCCCAGCGATCACTAAACCGAAAGACTTCTCTATCCTCCATATAAAACCAATCATACTTTAATTCATCATCATACTATCTATGGTTTTTATTGGTACTAGCACTGTTATTGGCTTCATTAGGTGCAGGGCCACGAGAGCTGACAAAATGCTGACAATTTCGCAGCTTGTCAACTGCGAAAAACCACTATACCGTTGACGCGCACACAATTGTACTCATTGACAAAATAAATTGACAAGAATATCCACATGATCGGAGCAGCTTTCGACAGTTGTTACGAAGAAAAAAATACTGTTTTCATATTTTAATTTTTTGTGTAAATATTAAGAGATTTGAGGAATAATGATACAATAGAAGTTATAGTTCATTCAAAGTCAAGCTTATGTACTTTAAATGCAAAATAATGCCTTAATTAGCAAGCGGAGCAAAATGTTGTCAGCCTTTTGTCACCATTTTGTCAGGATTTTGTCTACTTTTTGTCGTGGATTTTCTACAAAATGAAGTTTGACAAAAGCTCAAAGTTTTTGGCACAACCTGCCTAACTAGAGGATCGAAGCTTAGAACGAATGACGCGAGAGGGCGCCGCCATCAATGCAAATATGAGGGCTGCATTTCGAGGATCGATCGCTATTCCTGTTGTAAACGAGTAAAAGACCATAAATTTTCAACGTCTCTCATATAAACGAGGCTGTTAAAGATTTACTGACGAAATCCGAAACATTGCAAAATTTATAACGTGCATTTCATCGTGCTTTCGTGAAAGATAGCGACAACGTAAACATTGGGGCTCATTCAATTATTACGTAACGCTGATAGGAAGGGGGAGGGGGGGAGGGGGGGGAGAAGAGGGTCAGTACCATCGTAACGATTTGTTACATAGGAGGTAGTGGGGTTAAACTTTTTAACTTTTGTATGAAAAATTAACTTATGTAAGGGATTTTTATACAAATTCCATGTTATCTATCTACTTGTCAAGTATCTTGGTATCTTCTGCTATCCATTCATTGAAAACTTCTGGTGTCTACTCATATGGTGATTTTGGATTCCTGTTTGTTGTAGTGGATCCAGTTTGCATCCATTAAAACATTGAGCTTGAAGAGCTCTTAACAGACTCAAAATGATGCATTCAAGTTATCCAGTATTTGAATTTAGCATACCAGCTAAAATAGTTCATTTGAAAGGTGCTGAATTTTACGATGCTTACCAATTCAATTTAACCGATTTTTTCTAACCAATTGCAGCCGGTGGAAAGTTTGAACGAGATGAAGGATGCTTTCCATTTCATCCATCTTCCTTGCACTAGCGATCGCTCTCACGGGTTTGATAATATGCAATGCAATAGTGATGGGCAAATTTGTCACAAGCTGCAGAATTAAATTTATCCTAACCTGCAGATGTAAAATTATTAAAAACTGCAGATGTCACTTCTTGAAACATGCTCTTCTGGTATCGGCAATCTGAAAACAGCTGGTTTTGTATGGAATTTCGTACCAGCCGACGGAAAGTTTGTGCGAGATGAAGGATGCTTTCCGTTTCATCCATCTTCCTTACACTAGCGATCGCTCTCACGGGTTTGACCCATTAAGCAAACAACGCAAATTTTTATATAATAATAATAATCTATGTTATGTACAGTCGGTTAGATTTGTATAGCTAATAGCATTTGAAAACAAGAATGCTAGGTCAAATTTTTGTGTTGAAAGACTACCTCCATGATCGAACAAACACCGGCAAAGTCTCGGAAGGAAAGAAGTCTTGCGTACACCTCAGAGTTCTGTTGCGTAGCCCTGTAACCGGGCCGTTAAGCTAGTCTCTCTATATACAAATTTTCGTAAGAAACACCATCACGCGTAACGCTCGTGCATCGTTCGCGATTGGTTTGGCATAGTTTGGTTATCGTTATACGAGTACACATATACCGGACCCTGCTTCGTTTAATGGTACCAAAAGAAAGATCGCACACACATGCTCACTTAAGAGAAATGTTCCATTGTTGGAGTGGGAAGGGGAGTGAGAAGGTGTTGTGGAGGATAAATCCATTGCACAATTTTACATATGACCGTGCAAATAGAAATGCAGCGATTTTTCTCAGAGAGACATTTCGCATTGCTATTCGATGAAATGCGATGATAAGTTCATATATAAAAAACGATTTGTCGTTTTCATCGCGTTTATGATATAGCTCAATTTTGGCTGCCCTTGATTCACAAATCGGTGTAGGTTGTGTTTGAAATTACATTTTTTTGTAAGTTGTAGGTTATAAACGAATTTATTCGACAATAAGAATAATGAGGACACGCATTTGGGCAAGACAGAGCCGACTGATGCGTTCGATTTTGCATGAGGAGCTGGATAAAGAGCCGGCTTGTAAAACAATGTAATGGTTTGACAGCCACAGTAGGCGCTAAATTGTTTCGAAATGAATGCATGCATAAATTAAATGCAGCAAAAAATATCGACTCTGTGACTTGAAAGAATAAACGAAATTGCATTAGGATTTCCGAATCATTCGAATCCGAATCAGGAGGGCATTCACGGAACAGGTAGCACCTTGTACAGCAATTTTGCAAGAAAATCGCCGAAAGGTATGCAATGTTTAAATACCAACTTTCCCGTTGTTCGAGAAAAATTTCTTCGAAAACTACCAGTTTCCGAATGTATAGTACCAGGAGAGCATCCACGGAAGAGGTTGTACCTAGTTATTTTGCCAGAAAACCGCCGAAAGGTATGCAATGCTTAAACACTAACTTTGCAACAAACTTGTACAAGGCAGCACGCAGCATGCAACAAGTTTGTACAAGTTTGGAGCGTGCTGCGTTGTACAAGTTTGTTGCAATTTCTTTTATACTTTAAAATCATTGAGCCGATATTCTTTTTTGCATTTTATTTCTCTATATATAAACGTTTGTATGCGCTAAGGAGAACCATAACGCCACTACTTGGATCGCATTTTCTACAATATACGTACATTTACGAATCCTGATTAGTCCAACGCCTTCTGGGATTTTTCGCCCAATGTACGGTTTTCAATCGGTTTACTGCTTCGGTAATAAACGAAATTTCTTAGAAACCAGTTTCGCTCATGTTGATGTTTTAGGCGATGACCAAAAACAGAACGGTTAACTTCTGTGGTGAGCTTTTACTTACTGAACATTTTTCTACAATTGACCATGTTTTATAGCATTCTTCGATCCATTAAGTGCAGGGACACGAGAGTTGACAAAATGCTGACAAATTTGTCCAGTGTCAAAATCAGCTGACTATCCTACGGGTAAATAAAGTAAAAACCAGAAATGGTAGGCTTCAACATCCTGAGGATGTCGTGCCGATAAAGAAGAAGGAGTTTGAGTACACTGCATACTTATCTTGCGTAGCCGTGTAACCGGGCCGATATAGGTAGTCAAATAGAAACAATATTTTATTTTTTTTTTAAATATTTTATATAACCAAGGATATATAAAATCCAAGGATATTTTCGTTATATGACGGATATTTTCGATCAAGTTTTACCTTTTTAATTAGATGTTGTGCTATAAATTAACTCTACTGTTAAATTTCCAAAAATCGAACAATCGTCACAAATTTTTTGGGGCCCCAATACGCCGAGGCCCTAGGAGACCGCCTACTCTGCCTACCGTTTAGATCCGCCGCTGAACCCGTGTTAAACATTTTACACTGAATAACTTTAATTTCTACATACAAAGAACAAGAACATCTGGGTAAACCGAAAAGAATGACGCAAAAACTTGTTTGCGTTGTTTTGTTTTTTACCAATTTTGTTGTTTCGGTACCATTTTATAGAACATTGTACACCTACTAATAGAATGTAATGAGGGGTTGCGGAATTACCCATAAAAGAATTTCAATTTTCAAAACTGTATACTACAGAACCGATGTAAAATTTCGTAAATACAGAAATATAGGTGACATGAAAATTATCAGACATAGTAACTAAACCGCCACATGTAAATAACAACATGTTGACAAAATGTAACCTTCAAAATGCAATATGCATTCGTATACTTGATGATCAAGTCCCTGTTAGCCGACATGATAGTGCATACGGACGATTACTAAACTGACATTTAACCAATTCTATGCTAAACAATACTTCAGGCTGTAAACAAATACAAAATTCAGGTATGGATCACATTCTTAGTCGTGTACCGACACATTTCAATTACTACTTTGTAGGAGTGTGAAAACTGCAAAGTGGATGTAAGTATCCAAGACTAATTTTGTTTGCAATATATATTCTTTTGCCGCTTTTGTTTATACATCAGTGTCGGAATTGGCTTCAAACTTCACTTATGCAAGTGTGGTAACTTTAGCCAGAGTAACTTTAGTCGATTAACGGAAAAAAATTCTCTGTATCTTTCAAGACACCGCATTGCATGTCCGACTTGCTCGCCATGGTGCTACAAACTGGAAATGTGGTTAATCGACTGGAAATGTTGGATCTAATGTTGTCTTCTCAATTCACATGTCATTTCGAACGGTTGGCATTCTTTGACATAAATTATAAATAATCATATTAGATACTATCCGGGTACGTGATATAATATTCCGAATGCCCTTGGTCGTTCCAACGAAGAAAATTAAACAAGCTACCCAGACTCTATTTGATTCTGTTTTTCATGTTAAATAGAAATACAGAGGAGTGGAAAATGATGCATGAATAAGAATGAAACATAAACACAGAAAATACGAGATTATTAGAAGTAAGAACAAAGTACATGAAATGCGGTGTACGCTTTTTATTTCATTGCTGTAGGTCAATGTGACTTTCAAACCAACGTTAAACACAGTGGAAATCAGTAAGTGAATTCGCAAACGTAGGGTAAGTTGGTACCACATTCTACATCTTTCCATACTCCCGCGGTGGTAATTGAAATACAGTCTGCATTAGCACTGGAATCGAGGACTGGCCTTCCAGTTTCGAAGTTGGTGTATCCGCCGATGGCTCCGACTGGCCTGTACCTGGACTGCCACAACCATGCTCCCTCCATACCAAAGTCCGTGCCCGAGGTCCAAGAGGTTCCAGTAATGCCTGCCTTCTTAATTGCCGCGACCACCAACGCGTTCTGTGCTGACGTCTCGATCGCTGCTAAATAACCGCCGTTTACAACACACGTATGCAAGGCTTCGTAGAAGTTTCCAACGTTAGTGTAAGCAGTGTACCGAAGCGCGTGGGTTGTGGGTAGACCCACGGCCACAAGACCGGCGATAACTAAAGCGATCAGGCAAGACTTCATCCTGTGTGTCGATACGGTTAACCTCTATCCGCAAAGTACGATGGACCAAGAAGGGACCTCTCCTTTTTATAGCTAGGATGGACCGATTGAAACACTTGAGTCAACATCTGAGCTAGGGTATAAAAGTCGACCTGGCAGTTGAGTTCTGTAGCAGTTCGTTTTGCAAGGCACTCCCAAAGCTAAAGTGGAAACTATGGCGTTCAAGACTTTGTGTGTAGTACTGTGTTTGGCGTTGTACGCGATGGAAGCACATGGTCAGAATACTTCACCGCCCTTTTATTACGTGTATAATTAAGCTCCGATATTTTCTTACCATTCGTTCCTTTACAGGTTACAGAAACTATGTAGCATATCGCCGATTCCTAAACTTCTTCCAAGCCGATCAGGCATGTCGTCAAATGGGAGGTCAGCTGGCTGTTATCGAGTCGGCAGCAGAACAAGCACGAGCAGCTGATGCTGTAAGTGCAGTAATCGCACAAGGTATCACTTACTTTTTTATCGGTGCCATGGATTACGGCTATGAAGGACACTTCTTATGGTTCCCCGCAAATAAGTATGTTGTATACAATAACTTTGCTTCTGGAGAGCCCAATAACGTTAACGGTGTCGAAAATTGTGTAATGATGCATGCTGAAGCGAACTATAAGTGGTACGACGTACCTTGCGATTTTGCGGATGTTAATGGTTTCGTGTGTTCGTTTGAGAAGTAACCACTTCCCGACTGTTGATTCGACACTTGTGACTTAGTACAGCTTCAATAGACAGTCTTTCTATTAGCTTGTTTGTATGCAACAAAACAGCAGCTATGCGAGCATTGTAAAAATGAAATTGTTGTTTCAATTACGTGAGCTTTTGCCGGAATAAACCATAATTGCGCAAATCAAAAAAGTCTATATTTCAACTATGTAACCGTGCTTACGCTGCATCTCAATATGATTATCTTTACCCCGTAGTTTTCCATGCATCCAGGCTAGCCAGATAAGCCTGGGAATCGAAGGTTAGTTTGTTTTCCGAAGAACGCCTTCATATTGAATGACAACAATATGTTTGAATATAAACTTTGCCAAATGTTCACTACCAATTGCATAATACAGTTGCATATCATGATTTAAACATATATTTTTTAGAATTTTACACTCAGTGAGTAAAAATTACAGCAGCTTGAGTTTGAATTACATCCTCCGTTTGAATCGAAGAAGTGATAACAATGATGATGATCCCATTCATGATGATGATGAATTAAGATGATCGAGTAAACTTACAACTACTTTTCTTTTCATTCCCTGCACTAGAAAATAATAAACAAAACCTATTCTTTTCCATCCTGTCAATAGTTTTCTGTTTTCGTAGTAATCAAGCTTTTTTTCACCACGTTCTAATTATTGTTTTTTTATTCTCTCATGAATCGTTTATTCAAATTCAAAGTAGTGTTCAAAGTATGGAAATTAAGAAAATTTAAGCTCATCCTCAACTTCCAGTTGATAGTTGCTAATAATTAACAATTTAACTACCATTACACGGCTTTTCGTTTGACTTTGAATACCCGAATCTGGGCAGTACGTCCTACGGCATGTTGTGTCCTTGGAAAGATGGAATAAAACAAGTCTAGACTATTGCAATATTAAGCAGCATTACATTCAGTAATATTAGCAAACGATGTATTGTCATCAGCGCTAGTAGTCTATAAAAAAATGTTATTAAGTTGCAAAACTCTTGGATAGGGTTAATCATGAAACTGAACATGACCTGGAATTCCGTTAACTCATACTCAAATTACGCATATTCAAAACATGCATGTCACGATATCTCAATGTCGAATCTTATCGATGTCGGGGAAGGATGGCTAGCACAACTGTCCTAAATTTCTGTATTCCACCAGAAACAATACATAGTTCTTCAAGGTTTGTTTACTCAAAACAGTAAAAGCCAGTCAGTAAACAGCGGCCTCTGTTTGGTTGGTTGTTGTAACAAGTGATATCTAGACACTTCGACTATCGATACCCGATCATCGATATCGTCTGTAACTGTGCCATCTAATGTGATTTGTTCGCAATAGCCACAAACAAGTTGAAAAAACGTTGTTAATAACGACAATTGACTCTTATGTCGAAAGGATTCTTTGTAGTACAGTTATCATATTTTATTAAATAATAGTCATTCTGTGATTCAAATTTACCACGTACTACATGACGTCGGTTTCGGCCCCATAAGAACGGCACGAGTTTTCTAAACAACATTCCTTGCTCCTCCTCCACCTTCATGGCTCATCAGACACACCTTATCAGTCACGTTTTGTCTAGACAGTGTCGGATGTAGCGATGGGTGGAGTTGGAGGACGTGATGGGCCTTGCCAGGCAATGATGTAGCAATGTATGGGTGATGCTAGTACAGCCTGTTTACTATAACTTTAGATTTGGCAGTTTGGCAGCAAACCAGAACCAAAAGAAGACAGCTAAACAGCTGTTCTGTTTTCTTACCTCGACATAACAGTCACAACAGTAACAGTAGCAAACTGCTTTCGACGCTTTAGTGTTTTCTAAACGAAGTGATTCTTCACAAATTCGTCAAAGTACATGAACAAGATGGATTTTGTTTTGTGGAAATAGTTGCGCTCAATCGCATCGGACCAGCCGGGAATCTATCAGAAGATATTGACGATTTTTTGACAATCTTCACCAATAGTTTTTTACTGGTAATTAAAATATGAATTATTTTTTTTAGGAATTTGTAAATGGTCTAATGCACCTATAATGGAGCCACTATGGTAGTAATCTGTATCAAACAGATACTGGATCAGAAGAGACGTATTCCCAGATAGCTCCGCAACGTTAGTGCATTCCACGCTACGAAATACTACGCAGATTAAAAAGATAACGATCTTTACTCTTCTCTCATGATGGTGGGAAGAGGAAGGCCAAGGAGCAAAAGACCCAAACTATCAACATCGCACGACCGTATAGACGGCCTCAACAAGCGGTCGGATCTATCCGAAAACAGTCGAAACAATACGATGGACTAAGCCTCCAATCCTTTAGGCAATACTGACGCATTTGACGTGACAAACAGTAACGCCGGTAAAATACCACCAATAGTAGTTCAAGATGTGCACACTGTGCCGTTATGGCAGCAGGTATAGTGATATATAACACTAAAACAACATACCACGGTACTATCGTACCTGGTATACGATCGTACGTGGTATACGCGTGGACGAACACGCGTCGTCGCTTTGCCCCTTTACTGCCGGTACCTCTTCAAGTGATGGAAAAGTGTCGAAACATAAACTGAAGTGCGCTAACTATGAACGCAACCACATGGCGGGTTCTATTGGATGCCCCAAACGCCCAGCGATCACTAAACCGAAAGACTTCTCTATCCTCCATATAAAACCAATCATACTTTAATTCATCATCATACTATCTATGGTTTTTATTGGTACTAGCACTGTTATTGGCTTCATTAGGTGCAGGGCCACGAGAGCTGACAAAATGCTGACAATTTCGCAGCTTGTCAACTGCGAAAAACCACTATACCGTTGACGCGCACACAATTGTACTCATTGACAAAATAAATTGACAAGAATATCCACATGATCGGAGCAGCTTTCGACAGTTGTTACGAAGAAAAAAATACTGTTTTCATATTTTAATTTTTTGTGTAAATATTAAGAGATTTGAGGAATAATGATACAATAGAAGTTATAGTTCATTCAAAGTCAAGCTTATGTACTTTAAATGCAAAATAATGCCTTAATTAGCAAGCGGAGCAAAATGTTGTCAGCCTTTTGTCACCATTTTGTCAGGATTTTGTCTACTTTTTGTCGTGGATTTTCTACAAAATGAAGTTTGACAAAAGCTCAAAGTTTTTGGCACAACCTGCCTATCTAGAGGATCGGAGCTAAGAACGAATGACGCGAGAGGGCGCCGCCATCAATGCAAATATGAGGGCTGCATTTCGAGGATCGATCGCTATTTCTGTTGTAAACGAGTAAAAGACCAGTAATAAATTTTCAACGTCTCTCATATAAACGAGGCTGTTAAAGATTTACTGACGAAATCCGAAACATTGCAAAATTTATAACGTGCATTTCATCGTGCTTTCGTGAAAGATAGCGACAACGTACCCAAAGAGAACAATTAGACTTTCAACGGCCAAAATTAAAGAGTGCTCTTTCTAACCGCTGTTGCTCTCCTGCTTGCTCTCCCGCCGAACCGAAAGCTCGCTCGATGACTGAACGATATTCTCATGCTGTTCGCTTCTTCGGCGTCATGCGCTCTCGCTCGTGCTCATTATTGGATATAGCGCACACACATGTGCATTTTCTTCGTCAAATTCGCCGTGTGAAAGAGTACATTTTTGCACCGGTTTTTGATATGAGGAACTGGATGATTTTGCAAGCGCGCTGATGTTGTGATGAAAATCCAGCCATAAGTTGTATGGCACGATATGTAGAAGCATGGTTTAATGTATATATTTTACTATTCCAAACATTTATGCTTGTAACACTAAACGGTGCCCTTATTACAAAGAGGTCATTATGGTAACGAACGGTACCGCCATGTATATCACAAAAGGATCGGTTGCTTTAAATTGAAGGATCTGTATTTTGCATCATCCGAAAAAACAAGACACTACACAAGGAACCAACTCCAGTGATTACATCGCAAGTGTTCAAACGTTTTTATTTTATCAACATGAGTGATTTGAACCGCGAACGCCGTACCGGTGTTTTTTACAAACAGGTGGCTAAATTCATAAAGGTGGACGCGGCCGAAGAAGCTGACCCGTAAGCCCTAGCCGGAATGGCAAGTTCTACTGTTGGGTGATAATGTGTCGTGTAAAATAAGGGCTTCGCTTTTTCAGTTCCTATCGAAGCGGTTGTGGAATTGCCTGGATCGATGGATTTCGGTCCATGTCGATCGACGAAGGCATCCGTTACTGAGCGCTATCTAACAACGAAACGCATCACAATTTCATGCATGTGCACGTTGAACTTATTCATACTGCTTATGCGTTTAATACTTCTGCATGCCAAAGTCACCGGAGCAAACCATAACCTATCCCTCCCAGCAGAAAAAAATTATTTCCAAAGTGATCATCCGTCTACGGTTCACTTTGCAGACGAACGGGGGAACGCATGGTTTCTAACCACGGACGGCACTACCGACTAGCTGCAGTCTGTCTCGGATGGCACGGATGGTATATGACACGAACAATATGCCCCGTACATATCCGTACGTATCCGATGCCTCCCTACTCCATTCGTTGCAGTATGCTGGGAGTTGTAGATCTAAAATTACTCCTCTCACATACGCAAGCTATTTTCATTGCTAAGATTCTCCTCAACAAAATATATGCCCCATCCTTACTATCTATATTCATTCCGGCGGGCCTTACCCTATACGGCCAAAATTATCCTTTTCTGCGAGCTATGAAATCATTCAACTGCTTTTTTATCATTTCGATTATAACATCTCGATATCTGCTTTTCGGGCCCGACTAATTAATGACTCCTTATAATCCTCTATGTTTGTTTCCTCCTCTGACGCGTTATTAGATTTAAGATTAGACTATAAGATTCCTTTTGTGAAGCCTTCTGAGCGGACAAATTATTTTCCGTATATGTCTGAACAAATTATTTCCTCTTAACACTATACAATCATTGTATATCGAGCAAAGGATAAACCCGTGACCTGTCGAACGGTGCTGATCTTCTGTGTTTGACCAGTTTACTTTTGTGTCACTGCTTCACACTGTTCACGACGACTGAAGGGACGTCCTCAGTCTGGTAGTTGGCGGTCAACTGCAGTGGCGGAAATAACATTGGAATCTTACGTATTTTCTGGCCAAACATAACATGTTACTTTGCGCACAAATATGTACACATTTACATTAGCTGGAGACCACAGCAATAATTTTGTGAACGCACCATTCATCTGTTGCTACATTGTAATATCTAGAACATAATAAAACTATCTTTGAGATTGTCTGAAATATCTTAAACCACAACAACTACAAAATGCAATTGTTTTTTGTTCAAGTTCCCATAGCTGGGGTTTGTTAAATAAATGATAGAGTTCAGTTATGGGTTGTTTTCTGAAAAATGGTTTGCTGAACAACAAATCGACCGCCTGATGCAGATCGGTAGAATATCGTGCCATAGATGTCGTTATGTAGCCTCGCGCTTCGTATTATACCTTCCAAGGATTATTAAGTCTGCGCGAAGAATTTACCGCCGCAAAAACTTCTCTACTTGTGGCTTGTTAGCCGAATTTACATTTAGGCCTTGATCAAAATTCTCTAGCTGTTCCTCCGTTTCTAGCCGTGCTAATTCAAAATCCGAACGAGGGAGAAGCCCTTCATTTGGCCGGGTTGCTGCTGCAAATTCCTCAATCGCCTGTCTTTGCGAGCAGCGTATCTTTTAATACGGTTGTTCTAGAAACGATCCATCTTTCACAATAATCCACGGAACGCCGTTGACAAAAACAGTTTTTATTTCCATTTCGACAATTTCACAACAGAACACAACCAACTCGAAACTCAAGGAATACACTAAAAAATGACAACAATTGAAAAAACCACAATAAAACAATATCATTTGACTAACTACAAAATCGCAACATATTATTGCGCACACACATTACGCAACATTTTGATGCATCCTCGAACCAAAACCATGACTTCAACGCAGCGGATTAAGATTAAAGTTTCACGCGCTGCGCGTAGAATAAAACGCAGTAGTTAGCAACTCTCTGACACGCTATCGCCGTAGCATCATCTTCAGACGAGCACCGCAAACATTCATGGTAAGAATCCGTTCAATTCCGCTTTCTCTTCAGAAGTTTCCTTACAGAAATACAGACCTGAGCAGGTTGGCAAATATTCACAATAATGTTTTCCCTTCACTTTCCCCACACACAGCTGATATGTGGTAGCAGTAGCAGGACGACAGAAGAGCACATTCCAAGCCAAGGAATAAATGCTAGGGCGAGAGTAGTGGAAAAAGGACAAATAGTACTGATAAACACGTGTACCACCTCCACCACCTTATTTTATTTTTTTGCCTTTCGCTAAATTTCCGTTCGTTAAATTTTGCAAAAGCTAAAAAAAGCGCTTTAGCCAAGCCACACACCTCAAAACGCGACCGAGTTGAGGTCAAACCTGCTTCCTTTGGAACATAATCAAGACCGAAACGCGACGTCTAAAAACGGTCACGATTAGTTCCAAGTTTTGGGTCGCGCGACTCTTTGGGGTAAACATTGGGGCTCATTCAATTATTACGTAACGCTGATAGGAAGGGGGAGGGGGGGAGGGGGGGGAGAAGAGGGTCAGTACCATCGTAACGATTTGTTACATAGGAGGTAGTGGGGTTAAACTTTTTAACTTTTGTATGAAAAATTAACTTATTTAAGGGATTTTTATACAAATTCCATGTTATCTATCTACTTGTCAAGTATCTTGGTATCTTCTGCTATCCATTCATTGAAAACTTCTGGTGTCTACTCATATGGTGATTTTGGATTCCTGTTTGTTGTAGTGGATTCAGTTTGCATCCATTAAAACATTGAGCTTGAAGAGCTCTTAACAGACTCAAAATGATGCATTCAAGTTATCCAGTATTTGAATTTAGCATACCAGCTAAAATAGTTCATTTGAAAGGTGCTGAATTTTACGATGCTTACCAATTCAATTTAACCGATTTTTTCTAACCAATTGCAGCCGGTGGAAAGTTTGAACGAGATGAAGGATGCTTTCCATTTCATCCATCTTCCTTGCACTAGCGATCGCTCTCACGGGTTTGATAATATGCAATGCAATAGTGATGGGCAAATTTGTCACAAGCTGCAGAATTAAATTTATCCTAACCTGCAGATGTAAAATTATTAAAAACTGCAGATGTCACTTCTTGAAACATGCTCTTCTGGTATCGGCAATCTGAAAACAGCTGGTTTTGTATGGAATTTCGTACCAGCCGACGGAAAGTTTGTGCGAGATGAAGGATGCTTTCCGTTTCATCCATCTTCCTTACACTAGCGATCGCTCTCACGGGTTTGACCCATTAAGCAAACAACGCAAATTTTTATATAATAATAATAATCTATGTTATGTACAGTCGGTTAGATTTGTATAGCTAATAGCATTTGAAAACAAGAATGCTAGGTCAAATTTTTGTGTTGAAAGACTACCTCCATGATCGAACAAACACCGGCAAAGTCTCGGAAGGAAAGAAGTCTTGCGTACACCTCAGAGTTCTGTTGCGTAGCCCTGTAACCGGGCCGTTAAGCTAGTCTCTCTATATACAAATTTTCGTAAGAAACACCATCACGCGTAACGCTCGTGCATCGTTCGCGATTGGTTTGGCATAGTTTGGTTATCGTTATACGAGTACACATATACCGGACCCTGCTTCGTTTAATGGTACCAAAAGAAAGATCGCACACACATGCTCACTTAAGAGAAATGTTCCATTGTTGGAGTGGGAAGGGGAGTGAGAAGGTGTTGTGGAGGATAAATCCATTGCACAATTTTACATATGACCGTGCAAATAGAAATGCAGCGATTTTTCTCAGTGAGACATTTCGCATTGCTATTCGATGAAATGCGATGATAAGTTCATATATAAAAAACGATTTGTCGTTTTCATCGCGTTTATGATATAGCTCAATTTTGGCTGTCATTGATTCACAAATCGGTGTAGGTTGTGTTTGAAATTACATTTTTTTGTAAGTTGTAGGTTATAAACGAATTTATTCGACAATAAGAATAATGAGGACACGCATTTGGGCAAGACAGAGCCGACTGATGCGTTCGATTTTGCATGAGGAGCTGGATAAAGAGCCGGCTTGTAAAACAATGTAATGGTTTGACAGCCACAGTAGGCGCTAAATTGTTTCGAAATGAATGCATGCATAAATTAAATGCAGCAAAAAATATCGACTCTGTGACTAGAAAGAATAAACGAAATTGCATTAGGATTTCCGAATCATTCGAATCCGAATCAGGAGGGCATTCACGGAACAGGTAGCACCTTGTACAGCAATTTTGCAAGAAAATCGCCGAAAGGTATGCAATGTTTAAATACCAACTTTCCCGTTGTTCGAGAAAAATTTCTTCGAAAACTACCAGTTTCCGAATGTATAGTACCAGGAGAGCATCCACGGAAGAGGTTGTACCTAGTTATTTTGCCAGAAAACCGCCGAAAGGTATGCAATGCTTAAACACTAACTTTGCAACAAACTTGTACAACGCAGCACGCAGCATGCAACAAGTTTGTACAAGTTTGTTGCAATTTCTTTTATACTTTAAAATCACTGAGCCGATATTCTTTTTTGCATTTTATTTCTCTATATATAAACGTTTGTATGCGCTAAGGAGAACCATAACGCCACTACTTGGATCGCATTTTCTACAATATACGTACATTTACGAATCCTGATTAGTCCAACGCCTTCTGGGATTTTTCGCCCAATGTACGGTTTTCAATCGGTTTACTGCTTCGGTAATAAACGAAATTTCTTAGAAACCAGTTTCGCTCATGTTGATGTTTTAGGCGATGACCAAAAACAGAACGGTTAACTTCTGTGGTGAGCTTTTACTTACTGAACATTTTTCTACAATTGACCATGTTTTATAGCATTCTTCGATCCATTAAGTGCAGGGACACGAGAGTTGACAAAATGCTGACAAATTTGTCCAGTGTCAAAATCAGCTGACTATCCTACGGGTAAATAAAGTAAAAACCAGAAATGGTAGGCTTCAACATCCTGAGGATGTCGTGCCGATAAAGAAGAAGGAGTTTGAGTACACTGCATACTTATCTTGCGTAGCCGTGTAACCGGGCCGATATAGGTAGTCAAATAGAAACAATATTTTATTTTTTTTTTAAATATTTTATATAACCAAGGATATATAAAATCCAAGGATATTTTCGTTATATGACGGATATTTTCGATCAATTTTTACCTTTTTAATTAGATGTTGTGCTATAAATTAACTCTACTGTTAAATTTCCAAAAATCGAACAATCGTCACAAATTTTTTGGGGCCCCAATACGCCGAGGCCCTAGGAGACCGCCTACTCTGCCTACCGTTTAGATCCGCCGCTGAACCCGTGTTAAACATTTTACACTGAATAACTTTAATTTCTACATACAAAGAACAAGAACATCTGGGTAAACCGAAAAGAATGACGCAAAAACTTGTTTGCGTTGTTTTGTTTTTTACCAATTTTGTTGTTTCGGTACCATTTTATAGAACATTGTACACCTACTAATAGAATGTAATGAGGGGTTGCCCATAAAAGAATTTCAATTTTCAAAACTGTATACTACAGAACCGATGTAAAATTTCGTAAATACAGAAATATAGGTGACATGAAAATTATCAGACATAGTAACTAAACCGCCACATGTAAATAACAACATGTTGACAAAATGTAACCTTCAAAATGCAATATGCATTCGTATACTTGATGATCAAGTCCCTGTTAGCCGACATGATAGTGCATACGGACGATTACTAAACTGACATTTAACCAATTCTCTGCTAAACAATACTTCAGGCTGTAAACAAATACAAAATTCAGGTATGGATCACATTCTTAGTCGTGTACCGACACATTTCAATTACTACTTTGTAGGAGTGTGAAAACTGCAAAGTGGATGTAAGTATCCAAGACTAATTTTGTTTGCAATATATATTCTTTTGCCGCTTTTGTTTATACATCAGTGTCGGAATTGGCTTTAAACTTCACTTATGCAAGTGTGGTAACTTTAGCCAGAGTAACTTTAGTCGATTAACGGAAAAAAATTCTCTGTATCTTTCAAGACACCGCATTGCATGTCCGACTTGCTCGCCATGGTGCTACAAACTGGAAATGTGGTTAATCGACTGGAAATGTTGGATCTAATGTTGTCTTCTCAATTCACATGTCATGTCCAACGGTTGGCATTCTGTGACATAAATTATAAATAATCCCATCAGATACTATCCGGGTACGTGATATAATATTTCGATTGCCATTGGTCGTTCAAACAAGGAAAATTAAACAAGCTACCCAGACTCGATTTGATTCTCTTTTTCATGTTAAATAGAAACACAGAGGAGTGGAAAATGATTCATGAATAAGAATGAATCATAAGCATAGAGTATACGAGATAGTGGAAGAAAGAACAAAGTACATGAAGTGCGGTGTACGCTTTTTATTTCATTGCTATAGGCAGTGGAGGATCAATCCCCTTGGAGGCCCAGGGCGGAATTATAGTTGGGGCCTCTAATTTTAAAAACGATGCAGGAGGGAAGGGGAACATTGAGGGGACTTGAAATGAGACAAGGCGAAAAGCGCAGTAAAAAAGGGCCTACTCCGCCTACCGTTTTATTCGCCGCTGGGCCACCCACGAAATGATCGCAAGTGTCTTCATAATGAGCGAAGAGATCGGCCCAGAAAATCTTGGATTTTTTGACGCACGGACAACCGACCTAAAATTGGAGCATCAAACTTCATACGCGAAAATCCAGCAAACGATCGAAATTCACATTAATATGTGCAGGGCCACGAGAGTTGACAAATTTGTCCAATGAACAAATCAACTGGTCAACTGTGAAAACCACTATGCCATAGCCGCGCACATAATTGTTTTCAGATTTCCGATACCAGGAGAGCATGGTTTCCCAGAGGTGACATCTGCAGCTTGGGACAAATTTGCCCATCACAATTGCTATTGCATACTCAAACACGTGAGAACAATCGCTAATAAGTAATATCAATAAAACGGAAAGCATTCTTCATCTCGCTCAAACTTTCCGTCGGTTGGTACGAAATTCCATACAAAACCAGCTGTTTTCCGATTTCCGATCCCAGGAAAGCATCCACGGAAGAGGTAGCACCTTGTACAGCAATTTTGGTCGAAAACCGCCGAAAGGTATGCAATATTTAAACATTAACTTTCCCGTTGGTCGAGTAAAATTTTGCAGCAATTTTGCTCGAAAACCGCCGAAAAGCATGCAATGTTTAAACACTAACTTTCCCGTTGGTCGTGAAAAAATTCTTCGAAAACTACCAGTTTTCGAATGTATAGTACCAGGAGAGCATCCACGGAAGAGGTAGCTCCTGGTACTGCACCGGAAGGTATGCAATGGTTATACACTAACTTTGCAACCAATTTTCCGCCGTTAGGTATGCAATTTTTATACACTAACTTTGCGATCAATTTTCCGCCGTAAGGTATGCAATGTTTATACACTAGCTTTTCATACAAACCAGCTGTATTCAGATTTCCGATACCAGGAGAGCATGTACTTCAAGAGGTGACCCTCAGCCACTCAGACACCTGAACCCCTGAGCCCCTGAGCCCCTGTGTGCCTGAGCCCCTGAGTTACTGAGTGACCGGCACTGAAAAAAGGCCGTTGATTAGCCGTCAGTTAGACGTCAATTAGCCGTCAATTAGCCGTTAGTTAGCCGCTAATTAGCCGTCTAATAGCTGTCAATTACCCGTCGATTAGCCGTCAATAAGCCGTTAATTAGCAATCATCTCCAACCTCGTGTCACCTCCCACCTCGTGTCACCTCCCCCCTCGTGTCACCACCTCCCTCGTGTCACCACCATCCTCCCACGTCTCATCGCCTACCTACCACGTGTCATCACCTATCTCCCACGAGTCACCTCCAACCTCCCACGGGTCACCACCCACCTCCCACGGGTCACCACCTACCACACGCGATCTTGTCCGCCATCTTGTCCACCATCTAGTGTCCGCCATCATGTGTCCACCATCTTGTGTCCGCCATCTTGTCCGCCATCTTGTCCGCCATCTTGGCCGCCATCTTGTCCGCCATCTTGTGTCTGCCATCTTGTCCGCCATCTTGTGTCCGCCTTTTTGTCCGCCATCTTGGCCACCATCTTGTTCGCCATATTGTCCGCCATCTTGTTCGACATCTTGTCCGCCATCTTGTCCGCCATCTTGGCCGCCATCTTGTCCGCCATCTTGTCCGCCATCTTGTCCGCCATCTTGGCCGTCATCTTGGCTGCCATCTTGTCCGCCATCTTGGCCGCCATTTTGTGTTCGCCATCTTGTCCGCCATCTTGGCCGCCATCTTGTCCGCCATCTTGGCCGCCATCTTGTCCGCCATCTTGTCCGCCATCCTGGCCGCCATCTTGTGTCCACCATCTTGTCCGCCATCTCGGCCGTCATCTTGCCCGCCATCTTGTCCGCCATCTTGTCCGCCATCTTGTCCGCCATCTAGTGTCCACCATCTTGTCTGCCATCTTGGCCGCCATCTTGTCCGCCATTTTGGCCGCCATATTGTCCGCCATCTTGTGTCCGCCATCTTGGCCACCATCTTGACCGCCATCTTGTCCGCCATCTTGGCCGCCATCTTGTCCGCCATCTTGGCCGCCATTTTGTCCGCCATCTTGGCCACCATCTTGTGTCCGCCATGTTGTCCGCCATGTTGTCCGCCATGTTGTCCGCCATCTTGGCCGCCACTAGTCCGCCATCTTGTCCGCCATCTTGTCCGCCATCTTGTGTTCGCCATCTTGTCCGCCATCTTGTCCGCCATCTTGTCCGCCATCTTGTCCTTCATCTTGGCCGCCATCTTGGCCGTAATCTTGTCCGCCATCTTGTGTCCGCCATGTTTTCCGCCATGTTGTCCGCCATGTTTTCCGCCATCTTGGCCACCACTAGTCCGCCATCTTGTCCGCCATCTTGGCCGCCATCTCGGCCGCCATCTCGGCCGTCATCTTGGCCGCCATCTTGTCCGCCATCTTGTCCGCCATCTTGTGTCCGCCATCTTGTCCGCCATCTTGTCCGCCATCTTGGCCGCCATGTTGGCCGCCATGTTGGCCGCCATGTTGGCCGCCATCTTGTGTCCGCCATCTTGTCCGCCATGTTGTCCGCCATCTTGTCCGCCATCTTGTCCGTCATCTTGTGTCCGCCATCTTGTCCGCCACTAGTCCGCAATCTTGTCCGCCATCTTGTCCGCCATCTTGTCCGTCATCTTGTGTCCGCCATCTTGTCCGCCACTAGTCCGCAATCTGGTCCGCCATCTTGTCCGCCATCTTGTCCGTCATCTTGTCCGCCATCTTGGCCTTAATCTTGTCCGCCATCTTGTCCGCCATCTTGTCCGCCATCTTGGCCGCCATCTTGGCCGCCATCTTGTGTCCGCCATCTTGTCCGCCATCTTGGCCGCCATCTTGTGTCCGCCATCTTGTGTCCGTCATCTTGTCCGCCATCTTGTCCGCCATCTTGTCCGCCATCTTGTCCGCCATCTTGTGTCCGCCATCTTGTCCGCCATGTTGTCCGCCATGTTGTCCGCCATCTTGTCCGCCATCTTGGCCGCCATGTTGTCCGCCATTTTGTCCGCCATCTTGGCCGCCATCTTGTCCGCCATCTTGGCCGCCATCTTGTGTCCGCCATCTTGTCCGCCATCTTGGCCGCTATCTTGTCCGCCATCTTGTCCGCCATCTTGTGTCCGCCATCTTGTGTCCGCCATCTTGTGTCCGCCATCATGGCCGCCATTTTGAGTCCGCCATCTTGGCCACCATTTTGGCCGCCATCTTGTGTTCGCCATGCTGGCCATCTTGGCCGCCATCTTGTGTCCGCCATCATGGCCGCCATTTTGAGTCCGCCATCTTGGCCACCATTTTGGCCGCCATCTTGTGTTCGCCATGCTGGCCATCTTGGCCGCCATCTTGTCCGCCATCTTGTCCGCCATCTTGTCCGCCATGTTGTCCGCCATCTTGTCCGCCATATTGTGTCCGCCATCTTGTCCGCCATGTTGTCCGCCATCTTGGCCGCCATCTTGTCCGCCATCTTGTGTCCGCCATCTTGTGTCCGCCATCTTGTCCGCCATCTTGTCCGCCATCTTGTCCGCCATCTTGTCCGCCACCTTGTGTCCGCCATGTTGTCCGCCATCTTGTCCGCCATCTTGGCCGCCATCATGGCCGCCATCTTGTGTCCGCCATCTTGGCCGCCATCTTGTCCGCCATCTTGTCCGCCATCTTGTGTATGCCATCTTGTCCACCATATTGGCCGCCATCTTGTGTCCGCCATCTTGTCCGCCATCTTGGCCGCCATCTTGGCCGCCATCTTGTCCGCCATCTTGTCCGCCATCTTGTCCGCCATCTTGTCCGCCATCTTGTGTCCGCCATCTTGTCCGCCATCTTGTCCATCATCTTGTCCATCATCTTGTCCATCATCTTGTCCACCATCTTGTCCACCATCTTGTTCACCATCTTGTGTACGCCATCTTGTCCGCCATCTTGGCCGCCATCTTGTCCGCCATGTAGACCGCCATATTGTCCACCATCTTGGCCGCCATATTGTCCACCATCTTGGCCGCCATCTTGGCCGCCATCTTGTCCGCCATCTTAGCCGCCATGTTGTCCGCCATCTTGGCCGCCATCTTGTCCGCCATCTTGTCCGCCATCTAGTGTCCGCCATCTTGTCCGCCATCTTGGCCGCCATGTTGTCCGCCATCTTGGCCGCCATCTTGGCCGCCATCTTGTCCGCCATATTGTCCGCCATCTTGTCCGCCATCTTGTGTCCGCCATCTTGTCCGCCATCTTGGCCGCCATGTTGTCCGCCATCTTGTCCGCCATCTTGTCCGCCATCTTGTCCGCCATCTTGGCCGCCACCTTGTGTCCGCCATCTTGTCCGCCATTTTGTGTTCGCCATCTTGTCCGCCATCTTGTCCGCCATCTTGTCCGCCATCTTGGCCGCCACCTTGTGTCCGCCATCTTGGTCGCCATCTTGGCCGCCATCTTGGCCGCCATCTTGTGTCCGCCATCTTGTCCGCCATCTTGGCCGCAATCTTGGCCGCAATCTTGGCCGCCATCTTGGCCGCCATCTTGTCCGCCATCATGTCCGCCATCTTGGCCGCCATCTTGTCCGCCATCTTGTCCGCCATCTTGTCCGCCATCTTGTGTCCGCCATCTTGTCCGCCATCTTGTCCATCATCTTGTCCATCATCTTGTCCATCATCTTGTCCACCATCTTGTCCACCATCTTGTTCACCATCTTGTGTACGCCATCTTGTCCGCCATCTTGGACGCCATCTTGTCCGCCATGTAGACCGCCATATTGTCCACCATCTTGGCCGCCATATTGTCCACCATCTTGGCCGCCATCTTGGCCGCCATCTTGTCCGCCATCTTGTCCGCCATTTTGTCCGCCATCTCGGCCGCCATGTTGTCCGCCATCTTGTCCGCCATCTTGTCCGCCATCTTGTCCGCCATCTTGGCCGCCATCTTGGCCGCCATGTTGTCCGCCATCTTGGCCGCCATCTTGGCCGCCATCTTGTCCGCCATATTGTCCGCCATCTTGTCCGCCATCTTGTGTCCGCCATCTTGTCCGCCATCTTGGCCGCCATGTTGTCCGCCATCTTGTCCGCCATCTTGTCCGCCATCTTGGCCGCCATCTTGGCCGCCATCTTGTGTCCGCCATCTTGTCCGCCATCTTGGCCGCAATCTTGGCCGCCATCTTGGCCGCCATCTTGTCCGCCATCATGTCCGCCATCTTGGCCGCCATCTTGTCCGCCATCTTGTCCGCCATCTTGTTCGTCATCTTGTGTCCGCCATCTTGTGTCCGCCATCTTGTCCGCCATCTTGGCCGCCATCTTGTGTCCGCCATCTTGGCCGCCATCTTGGCCGCCATCTTGTGTCCGCCATCTTGTCCGCCATCTTGTCCGCCATCTTGGCCGCCACCTTGTGTCCGCCATCTTGTCCGCCATCATGTCCGCCATCTTGGCCGCCATCTTGTCCGCCATCTTGTCCGCCATCTTGTTCGCCATCTTGTGTCCGCCATCTTGTGTCCGCCATCTTGTCCGCCATCTTGGCCGCCATCTTGTGTCCGCCATCTTGGCCGCCATCTTGTGTCCGCCATCTTGTCCGCCATCTTGTCCGCCATCTTTAACGCCATTTTGACCGCCATCTTGTCCGCCATCTTGGCCACAATCTTGGCCGCCATCTTGGCCGCTATCTTGTCCGCCATCTTGGCCGCCATCTTGTGTCCGCCATCTTGTGTCCGCCATCTTGTGTCCGCCATCTTTTCCACCATATTGTCCACCATCTTGGCCGGTATCTTGGCCGCCATCTTGGCCGCCATCTTGTCCGCTATGTTGTGTCCGCCATCTTGCCCGCCATCTTGTCCACCATCTTGGCCGCCATCTTGTGTCCGCCATCTTGTGTCCGCCATCTTGTCCGCCATCTTGGCCGCCATCTTGGCCACCATCTTGGCCGCCATCTTGTCCGCCATCTTGTGTCCGCCATCTTGTCCGCCATCTTGTCCGCCATCTTGTCTGCCATCTTGGCCGCCATCTTGTCTGCCATCTTGTCCGCCATCTCGGCCGCCATCTTGTCCGCCATCTTGGCCGCCATCTTGTCCGCCATCTTGTCCGCCATCTTGTCCGTCATCTTGGCCGCCGTATTGTCCGCCATCTTGTGTCCACCATCTTGGCCGCCATCTTGGCCGCCATCTTGTGTCCGCCATCTTGGCCGCCATCTTGGCCGCCATCTTGTGTCCGCCATCTTGTCCGCCATCTTGTCCGCCATCTTGGCCGCCATTTTGGCCGCCATCTTGTCCGCCATCTTGTCCGCCATCTTGGCCGCCATCTTGGCCGCTATCTTGTCCGCCATCTTGGCCGCCATCTTGTGTCCGCCATCTTGTGTCCGCCATCTTGTGTCCGCCATCTTTTCCACCATATTGTCCACCATCTTGGCCGGTATCTTGGCCGCCATCTTGGCCGCCATCTTGTCCGCTATGTTGTGTCCGCCATCTTGCCCGCCATCTTGTCCACCATCTTGGCCGCCATCTTGTGTCCGCCATCTTGTGTCCGCCATGTTGTCCGCCATCTAGTGTCCGCCATCTTGTCCGCCATCTTGGCCGCCATGTTGTCCGCCATCTTGGCCGCCATCTTGGCCGCCATCTTGTGTCCGCCATCTTGTCCGCCATCTTGTGTCCGCCATCTTGTCCGCCATCTTGGCCGCCATCTTGGCCGCCATGTTGTCCGCCATCTTGTCCGCCATCTTGTCCGCCATCTTGGCCGCAACCTTGTGTCCGACATCTTGGCCGCCATCTTGTCCGCCATCTAGTGTCCGCCATCTTGTCCGCCATCTTGGCCGCCATGTTGTCCGCCATCTTGGCCGCCATCTTGTCCGCCATCTTGTGTCCGCCATCTTGTCCGCCACCTTGGCCGCCATCTTGGCCGCCATGTTGTCCGCCATCTTGTCCGCCATCTTGTCCGCCATCTTGGCCGCAACCTTGTGTCCGACATCTTGTCCGCCATCTTGTCCGCCATCTTGGCCGCCATCTTGTCCGCCATCTTGTCCGCCATCCTGGCCGCCATCTTGTGTCCGCCATCTTGGCCGCCATCTTGGCTGCCATCTTGTGTCCGCCATCTTGTCCGCCATCTTGGCCACCATCTTGGCCGCCATATTGTCCGCCATCTTGTGTCCGCCATCTTGTCCGCCATCTTGTCCGCCATCTTGTCTGCCATCTTGGCCGCCATCTTGTCTGCCATCTTGTCCGCCATCTCGGCCGCCATCTTGTCCGCCATCTTGTCCGCCATCTAGGCCGCCATCTTGCCCGCCATTTTGTCCGCCATCTTTTCCGCCATCTTGGCCGCCGTATTGTCCGCCATCTTGTGTCCACCATCTTGGCCGCCATCTTGGCCGCCATCTTGGCCGCCATCTTGGCCGCCATATTGTCCACCATCTTGTCCGCCATCTTGTCCGCCATCTTGGCCGCCATCTTGTGTCCGCCATCTTGGCCGCCATCTTGGCCGCCATCTTGTGTCCTTCATCTTGTCCGCCATCTTGTCCGCCACTAGTCCGCCATCTTGTCCGCCATCTTGTCCGCCATCTTGTCCGCCATCTTGGCCGCCATCTTGGCCGCCATCTTGGCCGCCATCTTGTCCATCTTGTTCATCTTGGCCGCCATCTTGGCCGTAATCTTGTCCGCCATCTTGTCCGCCATCTTGTCCGCCATCTTGGCCGCCATCTTGTGTCCGCCATCTTGGCCGCCATCTTGGCCGCCATCTTGTCCGCCATCTTGTCCGCCATATTGTCCTTCATCTTGGCCGCCATCTTGGCCGTAATCTTGTCCGCCATCTTGTCCGCCATCTTGTCCACCATCTTGTCCGCCATCTTGTGTCCGCCATCTTGTCCGCCATCTTGGCCGCCATCTTGTCCGCCATCTTGGCCGCCATCTCGGCCGTCATCTTGTCCGCCATCTTGTCCGCCATCTTGTGTCCGCCATTTTGTGTCCGCCATCTTGTCCGCCATGTTGGCCGCCATGTTGGAAGCCATCTTGTGTCCGCCATCTTGTCCGCCATCTTGTCCGCCATCTTGTCCGCCATCTTGTCCGTCATCTTGTGTCCGCCATCTTGTCCGCCACTAGTCCGCCATCTTGTCCGCCATCTTGTCCGCCATCTTGGCCGCCATGTTGGCCGCCATCTTGTGTCCGCCATCTTGTCCGCCATGTTGTCCGCCATCTTGTCCGCCATCTTGTCCGTCATCTTATGTCCGCCATCTTGTCCGCCACTAGTCCGCCATCTTGTCCGCCATCTTGTCCGCCATCTTGGCCGCCATCTTGGCCACCATCTTGGCCGCCATCTTGGCCGCCATCTTGGCCGCCATCTTGGCTGCCATCTTGTGTCCGCCATCTTGTCCGCCATCTTGTCCGCCATCTTGTCCACCATCTTGTCCGCCATCTTGGCCGCCATCTTGTCCGCCATCTTGTCCGCCATCTTGGCCGCCATCTTGTCCATCTTGTTCATCTTGGCCGCCATCTTGTCCGCCATCTTGTCCGCCATCTTGGCCGCCATCTTGTCCGCCATCTTGTCCGCCATCTCGGCCGTCATCTTGTCCGCCATCTTGTCCGCCATCTTGTCCACCATCTTGTCCGCCATCTTGTGTCCGCCATCTTGTGTCCGCCATCTTGTCCGCCATCTTGTCCGCCATTTTGTCCGCCATCTCGGCCGCCATCTTGTCCGCCATCTTGACCGCCATCTTGTCCGCCATCTTGTGTCCGCCATTTAGTGTCCGCCATCTTGTCCGCCATCTTGGCCGCCATATTGTCCACCATCTTGGCCGCCATCTTGTGTCCGCCATCTTGTCCGCCATCTTGTCCGCCATCTTGTCCGTCATCTTGTGTCCGCCATCTTGTCCGCCACTAGTCCGCCATCTTGTCCGCCATTTTGTCCGCCATCTTGGCCGCCATGTTGGCCGCCATGTTGGCCGCCATCTTGTGTCCGCCATCTTGTCCGCCATGTTGTCCGCCATCTTGTCCGCCATCTTGTCCGCCATCTTGGCCACCATCTTGGCCACCATCTTGGCCGTCATCTTGGTTGCCATCTTGTGTCCGCCATCTTGTCCGCCACCTTGTCCGCCATCTTGTCCGCCATCTTGTCCGCCATCTTGGCCGCCATCTTGTCCGCCATCTTGTCCGCCATCTTGTCCGCCATCCTGGCCGCCATCTTGTGTCCGCCATCTTGGCCGCCATCTTGGCTGCCATCTTGTGTCCGCCATCTTGTCCGCCATCTTGGCCACCATCTTGGCCGCCATCTTGTCCGCCATCTTGTGTCCGCCATCTTGTCCGCCATCTTGTCTGCCATCTTGGCCGCCATCTTGTCTGCCATCTTGTCCGCCATCTCGGCCGCCATCTTGTCCGCCATCTTGTCCGCCATCTTGGCCGCCATCTTGCCCGCCATTTTGTCCGCCATCTTGTCCGCCATCTTGGCCGCCGTATTGTCCGCCATCTTGTGTCCACCATCTTGGCCGCCATCTTGGCCGCCATCTTGGCCGCCATCTTGGCTGCCATCTTGTCCGCCATCTTGTCCGCCATCTTGGCCGCCATCTTGTGTCCGCCATCTTGGCCGCCATCTTGGCCGCCATCTTGTGTCCTTCATCTTGTCCGCCATCTTGTCCGCCACTAGTCCGCCATCTTGTCCGCCATCTTGTCCGCCATCTTGTCCGCCATCTTGTCCGCCATCTTGTCCGCCATCTTGGCCGCCATCTTGGCCGCCATCTTGGCCGCCATCTTGTCCATCTTGTTCATCTTGGCCGCCATCTTGGCCGTAATCTTGTCCGCCATCTTGTCCGCCATCTTGTCCGCCATCTTGGCCGCCATCTTGTGTCCGCCATCTTGGCCGCCATCTTGGCCGCCATCTTGGCCGCCATCTTGTCCGCCATCTTGGCCGCCATCTTGGCCGCCATCTTGTCCGCCATATTGTCCTTCATCTTGGCCGCCATCTTGGCCGTAATCTTGTCCGCCATCTTGTCCGCCATCTTGTCCACCATCTTGTCCGCCATCTTGGCCGCCATCTTGTCCGCCATCTTGTCCGCCATCTTGGCCGCCATCTTGTCCATCTTGTTCATCTTGGCCGCCATCTTGTCCGCCATCTTGTCCGCCATCTTGGCCGCCATCTTGTCCGCCATCTTGGCCGCCATCTCGGCCGTCATCTTGTCCGCCATCTTGTCCGCCATCTTGTCCGCCATCTTGTGTCCGCCATTTCGTGTCCGCCATCTTGTCCGCCATGTTGGCCGCCATGTTGGAAGCCATCTTGTGTCCGCCATCTTGTCCGCCATCTTGTCCGCCATCTTGTCCGTCATCTTGTGTCCGCCATCTTGTCCGCCACTAGTCCGCCATCTTGTCCGCCATCTTGTCCGCCATCTTGGCCGCCATGTTGGCCGCCATGTTGGCCGCCATCTTGTGTCCGCCATCTTGTCCGCCATGTTGTCCGCCATCTTGTCCGCCATCTTGTCCGTCATCTTATGTCCGCCATCTTGTCCGCCACTAGTCCGCCATCTTGTCCGCCATCTTGTCCGCCATCTTGGCCACCATCTTGGCCGCCATCTTGTCCGCCATCTTGTCCGCCATCTTTGCCGCCATCTTGTCCGCCATCTTGTCCGCCATCTTGTCCACCATCTTGGCCGCCATCTTGTCCGCCATCTTGTCCGCCATCTTGGCCGCCATCTTGTCCGCCATCTTGGCCGCCATCTTGTCCGCCATCTTGTCCGCCATCTTGTCCGCCATCTTGTGTCCGACATCTTGTGTCCGCCACCTTGGCCGCCATCTTGGCCACCATTTTGGCCGCCATCTTGTGTTCGCCATGCTTGCCATCTTGGCCGCCATCTTGTGTCCGCCATCTTGTCCGCCATGTTGAACGCCATGTTGTCCGCCATGTTGTCCGCCATGTTGTCCGCCATGTTGTCCGCCATCTTGTGTCCGCCATCTTGTCCGCCATCTTGGCCGCCATTTTGGCCGCCATCTTGTCCGCCATCTTGTCCGCCATCTTGTGTCCGCCATCTTGTCCGCCATCTTGGCCGCTATCTTGTCCGCCATCTTGTCCGCCATCTTGTGTCCGCTATCTTGTGTCCGCCATCTTGGCCGCCATTTTGTGTCCGCCATCTTGGCCACCACCTTGTGTCCGCCAGCTTGTCTGCCATCTTGTCCGCCATCCTGGCCACCATCTTGTCCGCCATGTTGTCCGCCATGTTGTCCGCCATGTTGTCCGCCATGTTGTCCGCCATCTTGCGTCCGCCATCTTGTCCGCCATCTTGGCCGCCATCTTGTCCGCCATCTTGTCCGCCATGTTGTCCACCATCTTGGCCGCCATCTTGTCCGCCATCTTGTGTCCGCCATCTTGTCCGCCATCTTGTCCGCCACCTTTTGTCCGCCATCTTGTCCGCCATCTTGGCCGCCATCTTGTGTCCGCCATCTTGGCCGCTTTCTTGTCCGCCATCTTGTCCGCCATCTTTTGTCCGCCATCTTGTCCGCCATATTGGCCACCATCTTGTGTCCGCCATCTTGTCCGCCATCTTGGCCGCCATCTTGGCCGCCATCTTGGCCGCCATCTTGGCCGCCATCTTGGCTGCCATCTTGTCCGCCATCTTGGCCGCCATCTTGTGTCCACCATCTTGGCCGCCATCTTGGCCGCCATCTTGTGTCCTTCATCTTGTCCGCCATCTTGTCCGCCATCTTGGCCGCCATCTGGGCCGCCATCTTGTGTCCTTCATCTTGTCCGCCATCTTGTCCGCCATCTTGTCCGCCATCTTGTCCGCCATCTTGTCCGCCATCTTGTCCGCCATCTTGGCCGCCATCTTGGCCGCCATCTTGGCCGCCATCTTGGCCGCCATCTTGTCCATCTTGTTCATCTTGGCCGCCATCTTGGCCGTAATCTTGTCCGCCATCTTGTCCGCCATCTTGTCCGCCATCTTGGCCGCCATCTTGTGTCCGCCATCTTGTCCGCCATCTTGGCCGCCATCTTGTCCGCCATCTTGGCCGCCATCTTGTCCGCCATATTGTCCTTCATCTTGGCCGCCATCTTGGCCGTAATCTTGTCCGCCATCTTGTCCGCCATCTTGTCCACCATCTTGTCCGCCATCTTGTGTCCGCCATCTTGTGTCCGCCATCTTGTCCGCCATCTTGTCCGCCATCTTGTCCGCCATCTTGTCCGCCATTTTGTCCGCCATCTCGGCCGCCATCTTGTCCGCCATCTTGACCGCCATCTTGTCCGCCATCTTGTGTCCGCCATTTTGTGTCCACCATCTTGTCCGCCATCTTGTCCGCCATCTTGTCCGCCATCTTGGCCACCATCTTGGTTGCCATCTTGTGTCCGCCATCTTGTCCGCCACCTTGTTCGCCATCTTGTCCGCCATCTTGTCCGCCATCTTGGCCGCCATCTTGTCCGCCATCTTGTCCGCCATCTTGGCCGCCATCTTGTGTCCGCAATCTTGTGTCCGTCATCTTGGCCGCTATCTTGTCCGCCATCTTGTCCGCCATCTTGTGTCCGCCATCTTGGCCTCCATCTTGGCCGCCATCATGGCCGCCATCTTGGCCGCCATCTTGTCCGCCATCTTGGTTGCCATCTTGTGTCCGCCATCTTGTGTCCGCCATCTTGGCCGCCATTTTGTGTCCGCCATCTTGGCCACCATTTTGGCCGCCATCTTGTGTTCGCCATGCTGGCCATCTTGGCCGCCATCTTGTGTCCGCCATCTTGTCCGCCATCTTGGCCGCCATCTTGTCCGCCATCTTGTCCGCCATGTTGTCCGCCATCTTGTCCGCCATCTTGGCCGCCATCTTGTGTCCGCCATCTTGTCCGCCATGTTGAACGCCATGTTGTCCGCCATGTTGTCCGCCATGTTGTCCGCCATCTTGTGTCCGCCATCTTGGCCGCCATCTTGGCCGCCATTTTGGCCGCCATCTTGTCCGCCATCTTGGTTGCCATCTTGTATCCGCCATCTTGTCCGCCAT
This sequence comes from Anopheles moucheti, assembly GCF_943734755.1. Lineage (NCBI taxonomy): Eukaryota > Metazoa > Arthropoda > Insecta > Diptera > Culicidae > Anopheles > Anopheles moucheti. The sequence continues at coordinate 73,632,465 of NC_069140.1, forward strand.
CTTGGCCGCTATCTTGGCCGCCATCTTGTTCGCCATCTTGTGTCCGCTATCTTGTGTCCGCCATCAACCGCCATTTTGTGTCCGCCATCTTGGCCACCACCTTGTGTCCGCCATCTTGTCCGCCATCTTGTCCGCCATCTTGGCCGCCATCTTGTGTCCGCCATCTTGTCCGCCATGTTGTCCGCCATCTTGTCCGCCATGTTGTCCGCCATCTTGCGTCCGCCATCTTGTCCGCCATCTTGGCCGCCATCTTGTGTCCGCCATCTTGTCCGCCATGTTGTCCACCATCTTGGCCGCCATCTTGTCCGCCATCTTGTGTCCGCCATCTTGTGTCCGCCATCTTGTCCGCCATCTTGTCCGCCATCTTGGCCGCCACCTTGTGTCCGCCATCTTGTCCGCCATCTTGGCCGCCATCTTGGCCGCCATCTTGGCCGCCATCTTGTCCGCCATCTTGGCCGCCATCTTGTCCGCCATTTTGTCCGCCATCTCGGCCGCCATCTTGTCCGCCATCTTGACCGCCATCTTGTGTACGCCATCTTGTCCGCCATCTTGGCCGCCATCTTGTCCGCCATATGGGCCGCCATCTTGTCCACCATTTTGGCCGCTATATTGTCCACCATCTTGGCCGCCATCTTGGACGCCATCTTGTCCGCCATCTTGTCCGCCATCTTAGCCGCCATGTTGTCCGCCATCTTGTCCGCCATCTTGTCAGCCATATTGGCCGCCATCTTGTGTCCGCCATCTTGGCCGCCATAATATCCGCCATCTTGGCCGCCATCTTGTCCGCCATCTTGTCCGCCATCTTGTGTCCGCCATCTTGTCCACCATCTTGTGTCCGCCATCTTGGCCGCCATCTTGGCCGCCATCTTGTGTCCGCCATCTTGTCCGCCATCTTGGCCGCCATCTTGTCCGCCATCTTGTCCGCCATCTTGTCCGCCATCTTGGCCGCAACCTTGTGTCCGACATCTTGTCCGCCATCTTGTCCGCCATCTTGGCCGCCATCTTGTCCGCCATCTTGTCCGCCATCCTGGCCGCCATCTTGTGTCCGCCATCTTGTCCGCCATCTCGGCCGTCATTTTGGCCGCAATCTTGTCCGCCATCTTGTCCGCCATCTTGGCCGCCATTTTGTGTCCGCCATCTTGTCCGCCATCTTGTCCGCCATCTTGTCCGCCATCTTGTCCGCCATCTTGGCCGCCATCTTGTCCGCCATCTTGGCCGCCATCTTGTGTCCGCCATCTTGGCCGCCATCTTGTCCGCCATCTTGTCCACCATCTTGGCCGCCATCTTGGCCACCATCTTGGCCGCCATCTTGGCCGCCATCTTGTCCGCCATCTTGGCCGCCATCTTGTGTCCGCCATCTTGTGTCCGCCATATTGTCCACCATCTTGGCCGGTATCTTGGCCGCCATCTTGTCCGCCATCTTGTGTCCGCAATGTTGTGTCCGCCATCTTGTCCGCCATGTTGTCCGCCATCTTGGCCGCCATCTTGTCCGCCATCTTGTGTCCGCCATCTTGTGTCCGCCATCATGTCCGCCATCTTGTGTCCGCCATCTTGTCCGCCATCTTGTCCGCCATCTTGGCGGCCATCTTGTCCGCCATCTTGTCCGCCATCTTGGCCGTCATCTTGTCCGCCATCTTGTCCGCCATCTTGTCCGCCATCTTGTGTCCGCCATCTTGTCCGCCATATTGGCCGCCATCTTGTGTCCGCCATCTTGGCCGCCATCTTGTCCGCCATCTTGTCCGCCATCTTGTCCGCCATCTTGGCCGCCATCTTGTGTCCGCCATCTTGTCCGCCATCTTGGCCATCTTGGCCGCCATCTTGTCCGCCATCTTGTGTCCGCCATCTTGTGTCCGCCATTTTGTGTCCGCCATTTTGTGTCCGCCATCTTGTCCGCCATCTTGTCCGACATCTTGGCCGCCATCTTGTTTGCCATCTTGTCCGCCATCTTGGCCGCCATCTTGGCCGCCATCTTGTCCGCCATCTTGTCCGCCATTTTTCTGCCATCTTGGTCGCCATCTTGGCCGCCATCTTGTGTCCGCCATCTTGTCCACCATCTTATTCGCCATCTTGTCCGCCATCTTGTCCGCCATCTTGGCCGCCATCTTGTGTCCGCCATCTTGTGTCCGCCATCTTGGCCACCATCTTGTGTTCGCCATGTTGGCCATCTTGGCCGCCATCTTGGCAGCCATCTTGTGTCCGCCATCTTGTCCGCCATCTTGGCCGCCATGTTGTCCGTTATCTTGTCAGCCATATTGGCCGCCATCTTGTGTCCGCCATCTTGTCCGCCATCTTGGCCGCCATCTTGTTAGCCATCTTGGCCGCCATCTTGTCCGCCATATTGTCCACCATCTTGGCCGCCATCTTGGCCGTAATCTTGTCCGCCATCTTGTCCGCCATCTTGGCCGCTATCTTGTGTCCGCCATTTTGTGTCCGCCATCTTGTCCGCCATCTTGTGTCCGCCATCTTGTCCGCTATCTTGGCCGCCATCTTGTCCGCCATCTTGGCCGCCATCTTGTGTCCGCCATCTTGTCCGCCATCTTGGCCGCCATCTTGTCCGCCATCTTGTCCGCCATCTTGTGTCCGCCATCTTGGCCGCCATCCTGTGTCCGCCATCTTGTCCACCATCTTGGCCGCCATCTTGTCCGCTATCTTGGCCGCCATATTGTCTGCCATCTTGTCCGCCATCTTGGCCGCTATCTTGTCCGCCATCTTGTGTCCGCCATCTTGTCCGCCATCTTGTCCGCCATTTTGTCCGCCATCTTGGCCGCCATTTTGTCCGCCATCTTGGCCGCCATGTTGTCCGCCATCTTGTGTCCGCCATCTTGTCCGCCATCTTGGCCGCCATCTTGTCCGCCATCTTGTCCGCCATCTTGTCCGCCATCTTGGCCGCCATCTTGGCCGCCATCTTGGCCGCCATGTAGTCCGCCATCTTGTCCGCCATCTTGTCCGCCATCTTGTCCGCCATCTTGTGTCCGCCATCTTGTTCGCCATATTGTCCACCATCTTGGCCGCCATCTTGGCCGCCATCTTGTCCGCCATCTTGTCCGCCATCTTGTGTCCGCCATCTTGGCCGCCATCTTGTGTCCGCCATCTTGTCCGCCATGTTGTCCGCCATATTGGCCGCCATCTTGTCCGCCATCTTGTGTGCGCCATCTTGTGTCCGCCATCTTGTCCGCCATCTTGGCCGCCACCTTGTGTCTGTCATCTTGTCCGCCATCTTGTCCGCCATCTTGGCCGCCATCTTGGCCACCATCTTGTGTCCGCCATCTTGTCCGCCATCTTGGCCGCAATCTTGGCCGCCATCTTGGACGCCATCTTGGCCGCTATCTTGTCCGCCATCTTGTGTCCGCCATTTTGTGTCCGCCATCTTGTCCGCCGTATTGTCCACCATCTTGGCCGCCATCTTGGCCGCCATCTTGGCCGCCATCTTGGCCGCCATCTTGTCCGCCATCTTGTCCGCCATCTTGTGTCCGCCATCTTGTCCGCCATTTTGGCCGCCATCTTGGCCGCCATCTTGGCCGCCATCTTGTCCGCCATCTTGTCCGCCATCTTGTCCGCCATGTTGGCCGCCATCTTGTCCGCCATCTTGGCCGCCATATTGTCCACCATCTTGGCCGCCATATTGTCCACCATCTTGGCCGCCATCTCGGCCGTTATCTTGTCCGCCATCTTGTCTGCCATTTTGGCCGCCATCTTGTGTCCGCTTTCTTGTCCGCCATTTTGGCCGCCATTTTGTGTCCGCCATCTTGTCCGCCATTTTGTCTGCCATCTTGTCCGCCATTTTGTCCGCCATCTTGGCCACCATCTTGTGTTCGCCATCTTGCCCGCCATCTTGGCCGCCATCTTGTCCGCCATCTAGTCCGCCATCTTGTGTCCGCCATCTTGTGTCCGCCATCTTGGCCGCCATCTTGTGTCCGCCATCTTGTCTGCCATCTTGGCCGCCATCTTGTCCACCATCGTGTCCGCCTTCTTGTCCGCCATCTTGTCCGCCATCTTGGCCGCCATCTTGGCCGCCATCTTGTCCGCCATCTTGGCCGCCATCTTGGCCATCATCTTGGCCGCCATCTTGTCCGCCATCTTGGCCGCCATCTTGTCCGCCATGTTGGCCGCCATATTGTCCACCATCTTGGCCGCCATGTTGTCCGCCATCTTGTCCGCCATCTTGGCCGCCATCTTGTGTCCGCCATCTTGTCCGCCATCTTGGCCGCCATCTTGTCCGCCATCTTGTCCGCCATCTTGTGTCCGCCATCTTGGCCGCCATCCTGTGTCCGCCATCTTGTCCACCATCTTGGCCGCCATCTTGTCCGCTATCTTGGCCGCCATATTGTCTGCCATCTTGTCCGCCATCTTGGCCGCTATCTTGTCCGCCATCTTGTGTCCGCCATCTTGTCCGCCATCTTGTCCGCCATTTTGTCCGCCATCTTGGCCGCCATTTTGTCCGCCATCTTGGCCGCCATGTTGTCCGCCATCTTGTGTCCGCCATCTTGTCCGCCATCTTGGCCGCCATCTTGTCCGCCATCTTGTCCGCCATCTTGTCCGCCATCTTGGCCGCCATCTTGGCCGCCATCTTGGCCGCCATGTAGTCCGCCATCTTGTCCGCCATCTTGTCCGCCATCTTGTCCGCCATCTTGTGTCCGCCATCTTGTTCGCCATATTGTCCACCATCTTGGCCGCCATCTTGGCCGCCATCTTGTCCGCCATCTTGTCCGCCATCTTGTGTCCGCCATCTTGGCCGCCATCTTGTGTCCGCCATCTTGTCCGCCATGTTGTCCGCCATATTGGCCGCCATCTTGTCCGCCATCTTGTGTGCGCCATCTTGTGTCCGCCATCTTGTCCGCCATCTTGGCCGCCACCTTGTGTCTGTCATCTTGTCCGCCATCTTGTCCGCCATCTTGGCCGCCATCTTGGCCACCATCTTGTGTCCGCCATCTTGTCCGCCATCTTGGCCGCAATCTTGGCCGCCATCTTGGACGCCATCTTGGCCGCTATCTTGTCCGCCATCTTGTGTCCGCCATCTTGTCCGCCATCTTGTCCGCCGTATTGTCCACCATCTTGGCCGCCATCTTGGCCGCCATCTTGGCCGCCATCTTGGCCGCCATCTTGTCCGCCATCTTGTGTCCGCCATCTTGTCCGCCATTTTGGCCGCCATCTTGGCCGCCATCTTGGCCGCCATCTTGTCCGCCATCTTGTCCGCCATCTTGTCCGCCATGTTGGCCGCCATCTTGTCCGCCATCTTGGCCGCCATATTGTCCACCATCTTGGCCGCCATATTGTCCACCATCTTGGCCGCCATCTCGGCCGTTATCTTGTCCGCCATCTTGTCTGCCATTTTGGCCGCCATCTTGTGTCCGCTTTCTTGTCCGCCATTTTGGCCGCCATTTTGTGTCCGCCATCTTGTCCGCCATTTTGTCTGCCATCTTGTCCGCCATTTTGTCCGCCATCTTGGCCACCATCTTGTGTCCGCCATCTTGCCCGCCATCTTGGCCGCCATCTTGTCCGCCATCTAGTCCGCCATCTTGTGTCCGCCATCTTGTGTCCGCCATCTTGGCCGCCATCTTGTGTCCGCCATCTTGTCTGCCATCTTGGCCGCCATCTTGTCCACCATCGTGTCCGCCTTCTTGTCCGCCATCTTGTCCGCCATCTTGGCCGCCATCTTGGCCGCCATCTTGTCCGCCATCTTGGCCGCCATCTTGGCCATCATCTTGGCCGCCATCTTGTCCGCCATCTTGGCCGCCATCTTGTCCGCCATGTTGGCCGCCATATTGTCCACCATCTTGGCCGCCATGTTGTCCGCCATCTTGGTCGCCATCTTGTCCGCCATCTTGTCCGCCATCTTGTCCGCCATCTTGGCCGTCATCTTGTCCGCCATCTTGTCCGCCATCTTGTCCGCCATCTTGGCCGCCATCTTGGCCGCCATCTTGTGTCCGCCATCTTGTCCGCCATCTTGGCCGCAATCTTGGCCGCCATCTTGGCCGCCATCTTGTCCGCCATCTTGTCCGCCATCTTGTGTCCGCCATCTTGTCCGCCATCTTGGCCACCATCTTTTGTCCGCCATCTTGTCCGCCATCTTGGCCGCAATCTTGGCCGCCATCTTGTCCGCCATCTTGGCCGCCATCTTGTCCGCCATCTTGTCCGCCATCTTGGCCGCCATATTGTCCGCCATCTTGTCCGCCATGTTGGCCGCCTTCTTGACCGCCATCTTGTGTACGCAATCTTGTCCGCCATCTTGGCCACCATCTTGGCCGCCATCTTGTCCGCCATCTTGGCCGCCATCTTGTCCGCCATGTTGGCCGCCATATTGTCCACCATCTTGGCCGCCATGTTGTCCACCATCTTGGCCGCCATCTCGGCCGTAATCTTGTCCGCCATCTTGTCCGCCATTTTGCACGCCATCTTGTTTCCGCTTTCTTGTCCGTCATTTTGCACGCCATCTTGTGTCCGCTTTCTTGTCCGCCATCTTGGCCGCCATCTTGTGTCCGCCATCTTGTCCGCCATTTTGTCCGCCATCTTGTCCGCCATTTTGTCCGCCATCTTGTCCGCCATCTTGGCCGCCATCTTGTGTCCGCCATCTTGTCCGCCATCTTGGCCGCCATCTTGGCCGCCATCTTGTGTCCGCCATCTTGTCCGCCATCTTGGCCGCAATCTTGGCCGCAATCTTGGCCGCCATCTTGTCCGCCATCTTGGCCGCCATCTTGTCCGCCAGCTTGTCCACCATCTTGGCCGCCATCTTGTCCGCCATCTTGTCCGCCATCTTGGCCGCCATCTTGACCGCCATCTTGTGTACGCCATCTTGTCCGCCATCTTGGCCGCCATCTTGTCCGCCATCTTGTCCGCCATGTTGGCCGCCATCTTGTCCGCCATGTTGGCCGCCATATTGTCCACCATCGTGGCCGCCATGTTGTCCGCCATCTTGGCCGCCATCTCGGCCGTAATCTTGTCCGCCATCTTGTCCGCCATTTTGGCCGCCATCTTGTGTCCTATTTCTTGGCCGCCATCTTGTGTCCGCCATATTGTCCGCCATTTTGTCCGCCATCTTGTCCGCCATTTTGTCCGCCATCTTGTCCGCCATCTTGGCCGCCATCTTGTGTCCGCCATCTTGTCCGCCATCTTGGCCGCCATCTTGTCCACCATCTTGTCCGCCATCTTGTCCGCCATCTTGTCCGCCATCTTGGCGGCCATCTTGTCCGCCATCTTTTCCACCATCTTGTCCGCCATCTTGTCCGCCATCTTGTCCGACATCTTGGCCGCCATCTTGTCCGCCATCTTGTCCGCCATCTTGGCCGCCATCTTGTCCGCCATCTTGTCCACCATCTTGTCCGCCATTTTGTCCGCCATCTTGTCCGCCATCTTGGCGGCCATCTTGTCCGCCATCTTTTCCACCATCTTGTCTGCCATCTTGTCCGCCATCTTGTCCGACATCTTGGCCGCCATCTTGTCCGCCATCTTGGCCGCCATGTTGGCCGCCATCTTGTCCGCCATCTTGTCCGCCATCTTGGCCGCCATCTTGTTCGCCATCTTGGCCGCCATCTTGTGTCCGCCATCTTGTCCGCCATCTTGGCCGCCATCTTGGCCGCCATCTTGTCCGCTATCTTGTCCGAAATCTTGTCCGCCATCTTGTCCACCATCAAGGGCCATCTTGTGTTCGCCATCTTGGCCGCCATCTTGTCCGCCATTTTGTCCGCCATTTTGTCCGCCAGCTTGGCCGCCATCTTGTTCGCCATGTTGTCCGCCATCTTGTGTCCGCCATCTTGTCCGCCATGTTGGCCGCCATCTTGTGTCCGCCATCTTGGCCGCCATCTTGGCCGCCATCTTGTGTCCGCCATCTTGTCCGCCATCTTGGCCGCCATCTTGTCCGCCATCTTGTCCGCCATCTTGTGTCCGCCATCTTGTGTCCGCCATCTTGTCCGCCATATTAGCCGCCATCTTGTGTCCGCCATCTTGTCCGCAATCTTGTCCGCCATCTTGTCCGCCATCTTGGCCGCCAACTTGTCCGCCATCTTGGCCGCCATCTTGTCCGCCATCTTGTGTCCGCCATGTTGTCCGCCATATTGGCCGCCATCTTGTCCGCCATCTTGGCTGCCATCTTGTCCGCCATTTTGTCCGCCATTTTGTCCGCCATCTTGGCCGCCATCTTGTGTCCGCCATCTTGTCCGCCATTTTGTCCGCCACCTTGTCCGCCATTTTGTCCGCCATCTTGTCCGCCATCTTGGCCGCCATCTTGTGTCCGCCATCTTGTCCGCCATCTTGGCCGCCATCTTGGCCGCCATCTTGGCCGCCATGTTGGCCGCCATGTTGGCCGCCATCTTGTGTCCGCCATCTTGTCCGCCATGTTGTCCGCCATCTTGTCCGCCATCTTGTCCGCCATCTTGGCCACCATCTTGTCCGCCATCTTGTCCGCCATCTTGTGTCCGCCATCTTGTCCGCCATCTTGGCCGCCATCTTGTCCGCCATCTAGATCGCCATCTTGTGTCCGCCATCTTGTGTCCGCCATCTTGGCCGCCATCTTGTGTCCGCCATCTTGGCCGCCATCTTGTCCGCCATCTAGATCGCCATCTTGTGTCCGCCATCTTGTGTCCGCCATCTTGGCCGCCATCTTGTGTCCGCCATCTTGGCCGCCATCTTGTGTCCGCCATCTTGTCCGCCATCTTGGCCGCCATCTTGTCCGCCATCTTGTGTCCGCCATCTTGGCCGCCATCTTGTGTCCGCCATCTTGTCCGCCATCTTGGTCGCCATCTTGGCCGCCATCGTGTCCGCCATCTTGGCCGCCATCTTGTGTTTGCCATCTTGTCCGCCATCTTGGCCGCCATTTTATCCGCCATCTTGTCTGCCATCTTTTCCGCCATCTTTGCCGCCATCTTGTCCGCCATCTTGTCCGCCATTTTGTCCGCCATCTTGGCCACCATGTTGTCCGCCATCTTGGCCGCCATCTTGTCCGCCATGTTGTCCGCCATCTTGTGTCCGCCATCTTGTGTCCGCCATCTTGTCCGCCATCTTGTCCGCCATCTTGTCCGCCATCTTGTACGCCATCTTGTCCGCCATCTTGTCCGCCATTTTGTACGCCATCTTTTCCGCCATCTTGTCCGCCATCTTGTGTCCGCCATCTTGTCCGCCATCTTGGCCGCCATCTTGTCCGCCATCTTGGCCGCCATTTTGTCCGCCATCTTGGCCACCATCTTGTGTCCGCCATCTTGGCCGCCATCTTGTCCGCCATCTTGGCCACCATCTTGTGTCCGCCATCTTGTCCGCCATCTTGGCGGCCATCTTGTCCGCCATCTTGTCCACCATCTTGTCCGCCATCTTGTCCGCCATCCTGGCCGCCATCTTGTGTCCGCCATCTTGGCCACCATCTTGTGTCCGCCATCTTGTCCGCCATCTTGGCCGCCATCTTGTCCGCCATCTTGTCCACCATCTTGTCCGCCATCTTGTCCGCCATCCTGGCCGCCATCTTGTGTCCGCCATCTTGGCCGCCATCTTGTGTCCGCCATCTTGTCCGCCATCCTGTTCGCCATCTTGGCCGCCATCTTATCCGCCATGTTGTACGCCATCTTAGCCGTCATCTTGTCCGCCATCTTGTCCGCCATATTGGCCGCCATGTTGTCCGCCATCTTGGCCGCCATCTTGTCCGCCATCTTGTCCGCCATCTTGGCCGCCATCTTGTGTCCGCCATCTTGGCCGCCATCTTGTCCGCCATTTTGTCCGCCATCTTGGCCGCCATCTTGTCCGCCATCTTGGCCGCCATCTTGGTAGTCGTCTTGTGGGGGAAGGGGGGAGGGGGATGGAAGATGTCCCCTCCTGAAGTACATGCTCTCCTGGTATCGGAAATCTGAATACAGCTGGTTTGTATGTAAAGCTAGTGTACAAACATTGCATACCTTACGGCGGAAAATTGGTTGCAAAATTAGTGTATAAACATTGCATACCTTACGGCGGAAAATTGGTTGCAAAGTTAGTGTATAAACATTGCATACCTTACGGCGCAGTACCAGGAGCTACCTCTTCCGTGGATGCTCTCCTGGTACTATACATTCAAAAACTGGTAGTTTTCGAAGAAATTTTTCACGACCAACGGGAAAGTTAGTGTATAAACATTGCATAACTTTGGGCGGTTTTTTAGCAAAATTGCTGCAAAATTTTACTCGACCAACGGTAAAGTTAGTGTTTAAATATTGCATACCTTTCGGCGGTTTTCGACCAAAATTGCTGTACAAGGTGCTACCTCTTCCGTGGTTGCTTTCCTGGTATTGGAAATCGGAAAACAGCTGGTTTTATATGGAATTTCGTACCAACCGACGGAAAGTTTGAGCGAGATGAAGGAGCCTTTCCGTTTTATTGACATTACTTAGTAGCGATCGTTCTCACGTGTTTGATAGTATGCAATAGCAATTGTGATGGGCAAATTTGTCCCAAGCTGCAGATGTCACCTCTGGAAAAACATGCTCTCCTGGTATCGGAAATCTGAAAACAATTGTGTGCGCGGCAACGGCATAGTGGTTTTCACAGTTGCCCAGCAGATTCTGTCATTGGGCAAATTTGTCAGCATTTTGTCAACTCTAGTGGCACATATTAATGTGAATTTCGATCGTTCGCTTGATTTTCGCGTATTAAGTTTGATGCTCCAATTTTAGGTCGGTTGTCCGTGCGTCAAAAAATCCAAGAATTTCTGGGCCGATCTCTTCGCTCATTGTAAAGACACTTGCGATCATTTCGTCACATTTACATCAGTATGAAACACACTATGTGCTCCTCAGGCACAATTTGATAGTCAGTAGCAAATTATCAGAAGCAACACCACAAAGCACTCACTAATTTTTCTCAAACAAACTGAGTTTTCAATGCAAAAAAACGAGACCGCTTTCAGCACGCACGACAATGTTTTAGTAAGACTACTATGATAGGTTCTTCACTGAACACATCGTTTTTATATCAATGCATACTTGATTTCTTCAAGTATCTTTTTTCGTGTTCTTTTTTTAATTTAGATCAACGATTTCGCGGCGATGATCTTCAACCGTATGGATTTCGAAATTTTAAAACAATTTCAGTCTAACAACGATGCAAATGTTTCCGAGATTACAACAATGTAATTTAAACAGTATTCTACACGGGGATATGATGATTGTTTGGACAGTTTGGGATGGGTGGACATAAGCTGGACCTACAAGCCAGCTTCGAATAAGTAATAATCAAGAAAGACAGAAATGGTATTCCAAGAACCATGAGGTATGAGATATCAAACGGAAAAGAGAGTTCTAATGATTGCAATATGATTTTATTCATATTCTATGATAATGCTAACTATGTCGTAGTACACTGACAGATTGTGTCGGTTATAACATCATTACCCGCTTGCAAACTTGCAAAAATTGTGACAATCGAAATACTAAACACAATACTCCACCACAATATTGTTTCGAAACACGTAGGCTGGACATTTTCACGGTTCAATCGGGGAAAGAAAACAATACCACACCACGAGTATCGCAATGGCAATAGCTTGCAAATATTGCGGAAGTGAAAACAAGCATGGTTTCTATTCTAGCATCTAATGATAGGATCATTTACGAACAGATGAAAAAATCCCGTTCAAGAAATAGAATACATGAATAGGTTGAAGTAAAAGGGCATATAAGGGTTCACGGGGCGGCCAGATGGTGTATTGGTAGCGTAGTCGGTCTGTACAAGATAGGACTTCATTTGGACCACCAAACCTCCGTACGCAGCACTAACTATCCTACGGGCAAATAAATTAAAAAAAATAGAAATGGTAGGCTTAAACATCCTGAAGATGTCGTGCCGATAAAGAGTTTGAATACACTGCATACTTCTCTTGCATAGCCGTGTAACCAGGCCGATATAGCTAATCAAATAAAAAAAAATTATCTAACCAAGGATAACCAATTTTCTACCTTTTTAATTAGATTTTATCCTATAAATTAACACTGCTGCTAAATTTCCAAAAATCGCACAATCGGCACAAGTTGTTTGGGGCCCCCAACACGGCGAGGCCCTAGGCGACCGCCTACTCCGCCTACCGTTTGATCCGCCGCTGGCTATAGGTCAATTTGACTTCCAAGCCCTCATTAAACACAATGGAAATCAGTATGTGAATTCGCAAACGAAGGGTAAGTTGGTACCACATTCTACATCTTTCCATACTCCCGCGGTGGTAATTGAAATACAGTCTTCATAGGCGGTTTCATCGTAGAGTGGTCTTCCAGCTTCGAAGTTGGTGTATCCGCCGATGGCTCCGACTGGTCTGTACCTTGACTGCCACAGCCATGCTCCCTCCATACCAAAGTCCGTGCCCGAGGTCCAAGAGGTTCCAGTAATGCCTGCCTTCTTAATTGCCGCGACCACCAACGCGTTCTGTGCTGACGTCTCGATCGCTGCTAAATAACCGCCGTTTACAACACACGTATGCAAGGCTTCGTAGAAGTTTCCAACGTTAGTGTAAGCAGTGTACCGAAGCGCGTGGGTTGTGGGTAGACCCACGGCCACAAGACCGGCGATAACTAAAGCGATCAGGCAAGACTTCATCCTGTGTGTCGATACGGTTAACCGCTATCCGCAAAGTACGATAGACCAAGAAGGAACCTCTCCGTTTTATAGCTAGGATGGACCGATCGAAACACTTGAGTCAACATCTAAACTAGGGTATAAAAGTCGACTTCACAATTGAGTTCTGTAGCAGTTCGTTTTGCAAGGCACTGTCAAAGCTAAAGTGGAAACTATGGCGTTCAAGACTTTGTGTCTAGTACTGTGTTTGGCGTTGTACGCGATGGAAGCACATGGTCAGAATACTTCAACGCCTGTTACGTTGTAACCGTGCCGACAAAACACAACACGTTTAGACAATTAGACCAGATTGCGAAACAGAGAGCTGTCAGGGATCATGTTGATATTGTAAGGACCTTGGGCGTCAAGGTGACAGATTCGACAGAATTCGAAGATCGAAACTAAAGGGCAACGATCGCGTTAAACCGAAGGCGCAACGGCCATCGCGGGAAAAAAGCTATATAAGGCACGCGCGTAGGGCAGCTCGCTCTCTTGTTGCGAAGACCGAAATAATACCGCGTTTTTTAAAACTTCCAAGCTTCCAAGCTTCTTCCAAGCTTCTACTAAGCCTTCTACTAAGCTACCACTAAAGTTAGGGATACGCAATTACAATAAACGTAGTGTATTTTCTAAAGTGGAACAGTGTCGTTTTATCAACGGTTTTTATCAACGGTCGTCGAGGAGCCGACAAGTTGCGTTCGCAACAACGCCCTTTTATTACGTGCATAACTAAGCTCCGATATTTTCTTACCATTTGTTCCTTTACAGGTTACAGAAACTATGTAGCATATCGCCGAGTCCTAAACTTCTTCCAAGCCGATCAGGCATGTCGTCAAATGGGAGGTCAGCTGGCTGTTATCGAGTCGGCAGCAGAACTAGCACGGGCAACTGATGCTATAAATGCCGTAATTGCATCAGGTATCTCTTATTTTTTTATCGGTGCCATGGATTACGGCTACGAAGGACACTTCTTATGGTTCCCCATAAATAAGTATGCTGTATACAATAACTTTGCTTCTGGAGATAACCTTAACGGTTCCGAAAATTGTGTAATGATGCATGCTGAAGCGAACTATAAGTGGTACGACGTACCTTGCGATTATGCGGATGTGAATGGTTTCGTGTGCTCGTTTGAGAAGTAACCACTTCCCGACTGTTGATTCGACACTTGTGACTTAGTACAGCTTCAATAGACAGTCTTTCTATTAGCTTGTTTGTATGCAACAAAACAGCAGCTATGCGAGCATTGTAAAAATGAAATTGTTGTTTCAATTACGTGAGCTTTTGCCGGAATAAACCATAATTGCGCAAATCAAAAAAGTCTATATTTCAACCATGTAACCGTGTCTACACTGCATCTCAATATGATTATCTTTACCCCGTAGTTTTCCATGCATCCAGGCTAGCCAGATAAGCCTGGGAATCGAAGGTTAGTTTGTTTTCCGAAGAACGTCTTCATATTGCATGACAACAATATGTTTGAATGTAAACTTTACCAAATGTTCACTACCAATTGCATAATACAGTTGTATATCATAATTCTAACATATGTGTTTTAGAAATTTTACACTCAGTGAGTAAAAATTACAGCAGCTTGAGTTTGAATTACATCCTCCGTTTGAATCGAAGAAGTGACAACAATTATGATGATCCCATTCATGATGATGATGAATTAAGATGATCGAGTAAACTTACAACTACTTTTCTTTTCATTCCCTGCACTAGAAAATAATAAACAAAACCTATTCTTTTCCATCCTGTCAATAGTTTTCTGTTTTCGTAGTAATCAAGCTTTTTTTCACCACGTTCTAATTATTGTTTTTTTATTCTCTCATGAATCGTTTATTCAAATTCAAAGTAGTGTTCAAAGTATGGAAATTAAGAAAATTTAAGCTCATCCTCAACTTCCAGTTGATAGTTGCTAATAATTAACAATTTAACTACCGTTACACGGCTTTTCGTTTGACTTTGAATACCCGAATCTGGGTAGTACGTCCTACGGCATGTTGTGTCCTTGGAAAGATGGAATAAAACAAGTCTAGACTATTGCAATATTAAGCAGCATTACATTCAGTAATATTAGCAAACGATGTATTGTCATCAGCGCTAGTAATCTATAAAAAAATGTTATTAAGTTGCAAAACTCTTGGATAGGGTTAATCATGAAACTGAACATGACCTGGAATTCCGTTAACTCTTGAGTATGACGCATATTCAAAACATGCATGTCACGATATCTCAATGTCGAATCTTATCGATGTCGGGGAAGGATGGGTAGCACAACTGTCTTAAATTTCTGTATTCCACCAGAAACAATACATAGTTCTTCAAGGTTTGTTTACTCAAAACAGTAAAAGCCAGTCAGTAAACAGCGGTCTCTGTTTGGTTGGTTGTTGTAACAAGTGATATCTAGACACTTCGACTATCGATACCCGATCATCGATATCGTCTGTAACTGTGCCATCTAATGTGATTTGTTCGCAATAGCCACAAACAAGTTGAAAAAACGTTGTTAATAACGACAATTGACTCTTATGTCGAAAGGATTCTTTGTAGTACAGTTATCATATTTTATTAAATAATAGTCATTCTGTGATTCAAATTTACCGCGTACTACATGACGTCGGTTTCGGCCCCATAAGAACGGCACGAGTTTTCTAAACAACATTCCTTGCTCCTCCTCCACCTTCATGGCTCATCAGACACACCTTATCAGTCACGTTTTGTCTAGACAGTGTCGGATGTAGCGGTGGGTGGAGTTGGAGGACGTGATGGGCCTTGCCAGGCAATGATACAGCAATGTATGGGTGATGCTAGTACAGCCTGTTTACTATAACTTTAGATTTGGCAGTTTGGCAGCAAACCAGAACCAGAGGAAGACAGCTAAACAGCTGTTCTGTTTTCTTACCTCGACATAACAGTCACAACAGTAACAGTAGCAAACTGCTTTCGACGCTTTAGTGTTTTCTAAACGAAGTGATTCTTCACAAATTCGTCAAAGTACATGAACAAGATGGATTTTGTTTTGTGGAAATAGTTGCGCTCAATCGCATCGGACCAGCCGGGAATCTATCAGAAGATATTGACGATTTTTTGACAATTTTCACCAATAGTTTTTTACTGGTAATTAAAATATGAATTATTTTTTTTAGGAATTTGTAAATGGTCTAATGCACCTATAATGGCTCCAACTATGGTAGTAATCAGTATCAAACAGATACTGGATCAGAAGAGACGTATTCCCAGATAGCTCCGCAACGTTAGTGCATTCCACGCTACGAAATACTACGCAGATTAAAAAGATAACGATCTTTACTCTTCTCTCATGATGGTGGGAAGAGGAAGGCCAAGGAGCAAAAGACCCAAACTATCAACATCGCACGACCGTATATACGGCCTCAACAAGCGGTCGGATCTATCCGAAAACAGTCGAAACAATACGATGGGCTAAGCCTCCAAGCCTTTAGGCAATACTGACGCATTTGACGTGACAAACAGTAACGCCGGTAAAATACCACCAATAGTAGTTCAAGATGTGCACACTGTGCCGTTATGGCAGCAGGTATAGTGATATATAACACTAAAACAACATACCACGGTACTATCGTACCTGGTATCGTGCTGCCGTATCGTACTTCTGCCACGAAATGCAACAAGTGCGTGGACGAACACGCGTCGTCGCTTTGCCCCTTTACTGCCGGTACCTCTTCAAGTGATGGAAAAGTGTCGAAACATAAACTGAAGTGCGCTAACTATGAACGCAACCACATGGCGGGTTCTATTGGTTGCCCCAAACGCCCAGCGATCACTAAACCGAAAGACTTCTCTATCCTCCATATAAAACTAATCATACTTTAATTCATCATCATACTATCTATGGTTTTTATCGGTACTAGCACTGTTATTGATTTCATTAGGTGCAGGGCCACGTGAGCTGACAAAATGCTGACAATTTCGCAGCTTGTCAACTGCGAAAAACCACTATACCGTTGACGCGCACACAATTGTACTCATTGACAAAATAAATTGACAAGAATATCCACATGATCGGAGCAGCTTTCGACAGTTGTAACGAAGAAAAAAATACTGATTTCATATTTTAATTTTTTGTGTAAATATTAAGTGATTTGAGGAATAATGATAAAATAGAAGTTATAGTTCATTCATAGTCTAGCTTATGTACTTTAAATGCAAAATAATGCCTTAGTTAGCAAGCGGAGCAAAATTTTGTCAGCCTTTTGTCAGCATTTTGTAAGGATTTTGTCTACTTTTTGTCGGGGATTTTCTACAAAATGAAGTTTGACAAAAGCTCATAAATAGTGACAAAAGCTCCGTTTTGACAAATGTCAGCTCTCATAGCCCTGCACCTATTCATTTTCATTTATTCTACGTTTTAGCATTGCTTTGTTTAAATTAGAACGACTAGGCCGTTATTTTACCACGTAACCGTGTTACAGAGGAACGGTTCGGTTGGAATTTTTCCTCGGTTCTATGTTGTGTGACTAGCGCCGCTACCAAATACACTTGATATCTCATACCAAATACCATCTCACTTTTAAGCGTTTTCTTTCTTAAGAGTCCAGTCGTCGTCTGAGCTAGACAACACAGCGTAACGTTAGATCCACCACTGTCGATTTCAGTGGAGAAGCCATTGGATTAATCATCTAAGCACGAAGTTTTCGTAATATTCTGGTAAATGGTTCTACTGTTGCGCAAAAACTACGCAGCACGCAGAAGAATTGAAGAACATTGATTCGCATTATCTTCTTAACACGGTGATAACCATGAGCTACATTCTGCATTCTGCAGCTACATTTATGCAGAATGTTTGATAACTTCAGACGATAACACATTCCGTCTTCTGTGCAACCCGATGTCACATTGACACATTCCGATCGCCTGCTTAGCTTAACCTCCTTGCAACCAGAAACCACCAACCGTGGGACCATCAAGATAACGCCAACACAGCATATGGCCTGACCAACTCCGGAACATCATCACCACCCTCCCTTCCTTCTTCCTCAATTTTGTAAATCATAGAAATAAGAATTTTGTAATTCAGTATCATTCAGACCCTCACGCGACACAGTTGTAAATAAAGCGGACCATGATTCACCCAAACAACCCTAACTCTGTTAGTTAACTGGCGCCCCAAACAGCTGCGCAAAGTTTTTGTCTCGACATAAAGTGAAACATCTGTGTCGATAGAGCGATCATTTTCTGGAGAGCTACCTGTGACTTCGCTAGCATCAAATCACACCACTTCGGAAATCTGCTGAGGAGGCTGCTTCTGAACAAGGTAAAGGTACACAACGGTTGATCTTGTATTAAGCTAAAGAATTCCAATCGCTCTTAATCGCTTTTCATTTGTTGTAGATGCGTTTAGGAGCAGAACCATCACAGCCGAATTGTCATCAACTACAAAACCTGCATCAACACCTGGATTGTCCGTGTTGATGCATTAGACAACCTGAGCTTTACGTTAGAGTAAGGTTGCTGTAGTATACGCACGAGATATGGCCCGGCTTGTTTCGTTGTGAAATTTCTTTGAAGAGAGATTCACATCGTTGGCTAAAAGGTGAGTACAAATAATCGATTCTTCACACATCCTGCTTGATAAAATGGTTAGAGTCTTGAAGTTTCTTTTCGCATAAAATGAAATATTATACACATTGTGCAGCATGCGTTGTATGCTGTGTCAAACGGCTAGTCTAAACAGGTGCATTATATCGTGATATGGTGAGGTGACTTTTGGCGGTTTAGTTCTATCTGATCATTGTTTCATGCCTATCATAACCTATCGATACTGATACAAACGTAATGCTAATCAATACACATTAGTGTTAATAATTACTTTAATTTACATTTAAATGTACGAAACGACTGATTTCCGGTGGCATGATTAGGCGGAATATCTAACCAAGTGCTCGCTTCTCTCTGTGTACCTCAGAGCAGTAGCCTCTGCCCACTACTCTTAACGATGTTTCTATATGATCTGTGAATGTATCTTCGACAAACTTCTAATACTTGCAGAAGACATAAAAACATTCTCGGCAGTGCGAAATGATTCCGACTGACTAGAACTGCAGCAGTCTGAGTTCTTTCATTCAGTAGATTACTTAAAATTTTTTACCTTAGGTATATGGAGGATTATATCAATGAAACACTTATCGAGCGCACCACCTGCATTAAAGATATAGGTGTCATGCTTGTTGCGATAATTTCTGTCGAACGACCTACTGAAGAAACTGTTGCTCGATGCGCAATGCTGCAGATAGTAAAACACTTTAAGGACCCAATATGTGTTACGGAGTTCTATTGTAGTCTCGTACCGTTCCGTGTTAAAGTGCACCATCGTAGTTTGGGTATCATCAACCTAACGCCGAGCAGACTGGCTCGAGTACAATCAGTGTAGATTTTTTGCAGACCCGTCATGTTGTGCGTGTACTTCCATGGCCTCCATACAGGCAAAATCCATCCCTTCACTTCGCTCACGCATAATGTCTTCTTCGAGCATTTGAGTGATGGACGTCGCCGCGCCCTTGCATAGGGATTTACGTTCGACAACGTCAGTTACCAGCGAGATCGAGTCTCAACGAGTATGTCGTATTGGACGATTACTCTTTGTTAATAAGAAAATTCATTCATAGATCGTAGGAACAATGTTTGAAGGGAAATTCGGATTGGATTTCGATGGGATGTCGTGGTGCCACACTGATGTAATGCGTAAAGAATTTTTCCGGTTCTGGATGAATGTTCTGTTGGTTGTCTGGATCATATCCACGCGAATTATTTGCGCGAATGCGGGAACCTTTGCCGTGTCAACAGATTTATCACCTGCCTGTGTTTTGCATATCGCGATTGTATAGGCGTGTACTTGCAACTTGTGTGATGGGCATTATTTGTTCGAATTGCGCCTGCGGTATATGCTATTCGAATAGGTTTAGGTGAAGTGCCAACATGTTTGCAAACTCAAGCGCTCGAGCTGTCAGTGCTGTGAGTTGCATTTTTCGTCTGGTTCTGGTGCTTTCTGGTGCAAATTTCGATTTTGGTTACGAGCAGCACTAACACGAGCAGTGCAACAAGTTAGCAATTAGTAGGAGTATTT
This sequence comes from Anopheles moucheti, assembly GCF_943734755.1. Taxonomy (NCBI): domain Eukaryota; kingdom Metazoa; phylum Arthropoda; class Insecta; order Diptera; family Culicidae; genus Anopheles; species Anopheles moucheti. Next base: position 73,652,128 of record NC_069140.1, read on the forward strand.
TACGTCGATTTATTTCAAACCTTTATTTCAAACCAAACCTTCATTGTTACTCATGGAACCAGTCCCCAGGTCTAGAACCATTCCTCTAATCAAGAATTCTGATTCATCGAATGCCACGCATAATTTATTTAATCCATTTATTAAATCCATAAAAATTGTTGGCATTTTCTGCACAACCAAAGTTTGCGCAACCCACCATGTTTAAGTTACGATTAAACGATAGGATTCTTTGATGAAAACCTAACGCACAGTACGGCATAAAGCCATGGTTCAATCGACACGGTTCTTTAATGTGTAATTTTCTTCCAATGGACATTTTCAAACGTGCGAATACTGATGACTACGTTTTTTTGGACATCAAGAAAGACTCGAAAATATGTCTCTCAACGTGGTGATTGCTGTATTCCTTTGTACTACCCGAATGCTAATACCATTTTGGAGCTCTCGCACATCCTCGTTTATGGGGTTCTGGTTGGAATTGTCGTTTTTACTACCCTTTCTGAATGATGTTCGTCTCGGTCCAAGACTTTGGCCTCTATTTCCGTTTTCTTCAGGGGTTTCTTCTTTCATCACATCTTTCAACGTAAGACTACTTCGTATTGCGTGTCCCGAATATGCTTGTCGGCTTGTTCTTAGCTTTTCTGAGAATTGTGTATTCCCTGATTTTCCCTGTCTGTTCGCGGACTTGTTTCTTGAGGAACTTACTGTTCTCGTTCTGTCCTATACGATTAGCATTGTTGTTAGCTTTGAGTGTTTTGTCCTAGATGGCGCTGCCGCCGCATGTTTACATATATGACGGGTGTCCTGTCTATTATTTTCGCATATTTTTACCATAACTGCAGTCTCCGAGAAAGTAGTGGGTAGTAGTATCAAAATCGTTCTCGAATTGCACTGTCCGGCACAGTTTCGGGGTATGTACTCAGCACAGCACGAGCTAAAGGTACTTGCTTACGGATGTACACTGTAGCGCGAGGAGGAGAACGCGATAGTTGATTTGTCAAACCAGAACACCTCTTCTTCTTTTTAACTAACTTATAGCGTTATATGAAGATATTCATTATCTAGTAATTGATATTTTTTCAGGTCCTCAAATGAATGGGTAACGATTTTACAAGCGATTACTAAAATTAAGCAAAGCGGTCAAAGGGCTAGGGCGCTCTGGTCGTCACAGTACTCCCTTCGTAGACGGGTGTTACCGATTAAGGAATTTATTTTCATTTTTGAATCACGAGAGGAAATATAGCTCTGCATAGCGTAATATGTTCTTTCGTCCGATCATATTTACCGATTCGGTTACGATGGGGGACTTTTTACTGAAATATTTCACAAAGCTTTGGATAAATAACGCTTCGACTCTCCCACACTGTTAACCCCTGCATTTATGCAATCGGTTGCACGATCACGTGATCTCACTGTTCAATTTTCCTCTACCCCTACAAAACGAAAAGGATTTATATTACTTCAGTTTATATTTCACATTAGACATTCGGAAGATATAACGAACAGAAATGCTGAATTAAACCGATCTGCTTATCTACTTGATGTCTTGATGGTGTCATAATCGATTTCTTAACGCAGCACGTTACCAAATCATTGATCGATTGTCGATCAACTTTATTGTATATCTCTACATACACCACGAAAGTCTAAAACATCTGGGTAAACCGAAGCGAACGAACCGAACATTCGCTTGTGTTACAGTTCTACTATTGTACTTTAAACAATTTTATGGAACATTTCCCGCGACCTGAAGCGGGTTTTGTGGGAAATTGATTGCAATGGAGAACACAAATAAAGTGTACCATACGATTACCGTTAAACCTTGTCGTATAATGATATGAAAATTATCATACAAAACAACAACATATTGACAAAATGTATTATGCCAGCCGTCGAAATGCAATATGCAACAGTATACTTGATGATCAAGTCCCTATTAGCCGACATGATAGTGCATACGGACGTTTACTAAACTGACATTTAACCAATTCTCTGCTAAACAATACTTCAGGTTCTAAAGAAACACAAAATTCAGGTGCGGATCACATTCTTAGTCGTGTACCGAGTACACAATTCAATTACTACTTTGTAGGAGTGTGAAAACTGCAAAGCGGATGTAAGTATCCAAGACTAATTTTGTTTGCAATATATATTCTTTTGCCGCTTTTGTTTATACATCAGCGTCGGAATTGGCTTTAAACTTTACTTATACAAGTGTGCATAAATATGTCACCATCGGAGCTCTTTTCGCACGAGCTGCACCACAGTAATCTTATATTGATGTCTAGGTTAACTTTGATTGAAGTCGATGAAAAGTGTTGGAATACAATTCCTGCAACCTTTTACTCGGAAAATTCTGTTTATTTTCATATTGTCGTTGTCAATCTGGCAACTCTGTTTTTGGTGGCATACGAATTATTAATGTCAGTCGTTCTTGATTTGAGAAGTCGCCATTTGGCCAAAGAACGTTAAGAAATAGTTCTCGGAAGTCGTGTATCTTTCAAGACACCGTACTGCATGTCCGACTTGCTCGCAATGGTGCTACAAACTGGAAATGTGGATAATCGACTGGAAATGTTGGATCTAATGTTGTCTTCTCAATTCACATGTCATTTCCAACGGTTGGCATTTTGTGACATAAATTATAAATAAGCCTGTCAGATACTATCCGGGTACGTGATAAAATAATTCGATTGCCATTGGTCGTTCCAACGAAGAAAATTAAACAAGCTACCCAGACTCGATTTGATTCTCTTTTTCATGTTAAATAGAAACACAGAGGAGTGGAAAATGATTCATGAATAAGAATGAATCATAAGCATAGAGTATACGAGATTATTAGAAGAAAGAACAAAGTACACGAAGTGCGGTGTACGCTTTTTATTTCATTGCTATAGGTCAATTTGACTTCCAAGCTCTCGTTAAACACAATGGAAATCAGTAGTTGAATTCGCATACGAATTGTAATTTGCTAGCACAGTCCACATCTTTCCATACTCCCGCGGTGGTAATTGAAATACAGTTTGCTTTGACGGTGGAATCGAGGATTGGCCTTCCAGTTTCGAAGTTGGTGTATCCGCCGATTGCTCCGATTGGCCTGTACCTTGACTGCCACAACCATGCTCCCTCCATACCATAGTCAGTGCCCGACGTCCAGAATGTTCCAGTACCGCCTGCCTTCTTAATTGCCGCGACCACCATCGCGTTCTGTGTTGGTGTCTCGATCGCTGCTAAATATCCGCCAAAATATGCGCACGTATGCAAGGCTTCGTAGAAGTTTCCAGTGTAAGTGTAAGCAGTGTACCGAAGCGCGTGGGCTGTGGGTAGACCCACGGCCACAAGACCGGCGATAACTAAAGCGATCAGGCAAGACTTCATCCTGTGTGTCGATACGGTTAACCGCTATCCGCAAAGTACGATAGACCAAGAAGGAACCTCTCCGTTTTATAGCTAGGATGGACCGATCGAAACACTTGAGTCAACATCTAAGCTAGGGTATAAAAGCCGACCTGACAGTTGAGTTCTGTAGCAGTTCGTTTTGCAAGGCACCACCAAAACTAAAGTGGAAACTATGGCGTTCAAGACGTTGTGTCTAGTTCTGTGTTTGGCGTTGTACGCGATGGAAGCACATGGTCAGGACACTTCACCGCCGATTTATTACGTGTATAATTAAGCTCCGATATTTTCTTACCATTTGTTCCTTTACAGGTTACAGAAACTATGTAGCATATCGCCGAGTCATAAACTTCTTCGAAGCCGATCAGGCATGTCGTCAAATGGGAGGTCAGCTGGCTGTTATCCAGTCGGCAGCAGAACAATCACGGGCAACTGATGCTATAAAAGCCGTAGCCGAAACTACCAATCATTATTGGATCGGTGCCATGGATTTCGGCTATGAAGGACACTTCTTATGGTTCCCCATAAGTAAATATGTTGTATACACTAACTATGCTACTGGAGAGCCTACTAATCTCGCTGGCGAAAATTGTTTAATAGTACAGATTAGTTTCGATTATAAGTGGAACGATGTAAAATGCGATTTTGCAGTGGATGGTTACGTTTGCTCGTTTGAGAAGTAACCACTTCCCGACTGTTGATTCGACACCTGTGACTTAGTACAGCCTCAATAGACAGTCTTTCTATTAGCTTGTTTGTATGCAACAAAACAGCAGCTATGCGAGCATTGTAAAAATGAAATTGTTGTTTCAATTACGTGAGCTTTTGCCGGAATAAACCATAATTGCACAAATCAAAAAAGTCTATATTTCAACCATGTAATAAAACCAACCTGTTTAATAAATTTACTACTCACGCCAGGCTGACTTGCTTGATCGTTGCTAATAATTTGAAGATGTTTCAGAACCTACTTCAATCTATACAGCTACGATTCTGCGTACGATACTTAATTAACCATGTTTGTTTTCAGGCTGTCCGTATCTTTCATCAATATAATTGGTATCATTGGCATGTACCAGGTTAACTAAACCAAGGTTGGATAGGTTCTGGACAAAGATATCAATTTCCGGAAGAAACTTCGTATACAAGTCTTTAACACCACAGATCCCAAACGAAGGATTCATTCGCTAATCGTCCATTTAAAAAGCTTAAGAAGCTCGATTGAGAGTTTACATTACACAGTACTATGACGAATTGGTGGAATCTATTAAGAAATAGAATTCGTATGTTAATTATTTATCAGTACTATTCCTTTCATATTTATCTAGCAACCTTTCTTTTGCGTAGTTGTCTTCTGCTAATTCTCATTATTCATACACTTTTTTGACTAACTTTTGTTTTTTTATAAAACACTGATTTAAAGGATCTAAAACAATGGCGAAAGTATAAATACATTTGGTGGTAAAGTAGATTTAATGAATAATTTTCAGTTGAACGAAGCTGGGAGTATATAGAACTTATAAAGCTCTAGTACTCACATACGCCTGTGAGACATGGACTTCGTCCAAAACTGACGAAGCCCTCTTAGCCTCTTCCTCGTATGTGTGGAAGGACAATAGAGCCGCTACAATGATGAGCTTAATGAGTTGTACGGTCGTACAGCGATTTAGACCAGCCTGGCCCCGGTGGGCTGGTCACGTCATAAGAATGACACCGGACGACCCTGTCAATAAAACCATTTTAGGTCGTCCTCATGGACAGAGGAGGCTTGGTAGGTCCAAAATAAGTTAGAGGGATGCCGTTGATGGGTCCAACAGACAGGTCGGGATTATGGATTGGCTAAGACGGCGCTCGACCGTAGGTGGTTTAGAGGACCCTTGCAGCAGGCCAAGACCACGAAGCGCTGGAAAACTCAAAACTCAAACCCATTGTTATCATTTAACACCCAGTTAAACATCATTAATTTAGAATGTCAATTGAAAAACTGCATTTGGTTAAAAAAAAAACCGTTACATTGAAATGATAAGGATCGTAAAATTCAGCACCATTAAAATCAACTATTTTAGCTGGTATGCTGAGTTCAAATACTGCCATACAAGCACCGATCACGATGTTGCACATAATAGTTGGCAAAAATTATTCATTGTACCGTGAATAAGCTTCCGAGCACTAAATTGTATTGAATAATTAACTGATGTATGGATAATGTTTGATGTATGATTGTATGAAGCTCTTTACGATAGTGGATAACTTGCATGCATCATTCTGAGTTTGTTTAGTGCTCTTGAAGCTCAATGTAAGTTTTAAGAGTCGACGGTGCTTGCTATGAGACAATGGATGCAAACTGGATCCACTACAACACACAGGAGTCCAAAATCACCGTCTGAGTAGACACCAGAAGTCCTCAATGAATGGGAAGCAGAAGATACCAAGAGACTTGACAAGTAGATAGATAACATGGGATTTGTAGGAAAATCCCTTAAATAAGTAAATTTTTCATACATAGACTGTGAAGCGGGAATCTAAGTATAATCTTATTTTATATTACGTAACAAAAAGTTAACCCCCCCACCCCCTATGTAAAAAATCGGAACGCTGGTACTGACCTCCTTCCCCCTCCCCCCCCCCCCCCCCCCTCCACACCCTATCAGCGTTACGTAATAATTGAATGAGTCCTGATACAAAAAAAGCATGGATGAATAGCAACTTTACCAAATGTTAACTACCGAATGATGATCCCATTGATGATGATGAATTGAGGTGATCGAGTAATCTTACAATTACTTTTCTTTTCATTCCTCAGAAAATATGTTGTAATTTAGAAAATAAACAACAACAATTCTTCCCCATGCTGCCAATCGTTTTCTGGTTCCGTGGTAATCAAATCATTTTGGCCATTTTTGTCGGACTTGGAATATCCATTTGGAATAGATTTTTTTTTTGTATAAGGACTCAGATGTAGCTACGATTTTAAACGGTGTGCTATTGACTGTTGAATTGATCTTCGACAACCCGGGGAATGTATATAATATTTGTAGTGGAAAACCAAATTGTATATTCCGTCCGATGGTGTGTTTGGTAGAGGTATCGGTTTCACACGACAAAACCGAAATTCCGGTACCCATTCGGCCATTCGGCGAGGTTAATGAAAGCCAGAAATGGTAAGCCTAGACCTCTAAGGTTGTTGTGTCGCTTAGAAAAGAAGAAGAATAGTCCAAACCATAATTTCACGAATTTCCATGTTGGTAGACTTTGGCATAGATGACCAACGTCTAACTATTAGGAAGAAATCCGTGACGAAGAATTATATCAACGATTTATTGCGTAGCCCTGTAACCGGTCCGATTAGCTAGTTAAACAAAATTCTTCTAGTATATTATTTATCATAAAAAATGTTTTACTCGATTTCCTTTGAAACATACTGAAATTGCGCCTTTTTTAAGCGCACATGTTAGGATACCTCAATGTCGAATCTGTCGCATTGCATGTGTGTAAATTGGCAGATATGTTATTTGTTGCGCGCTTCTTATTTGCTCTGGAATCCTGTAGAAAGCTTCAACAGTTATTTCTCTTGAAACGGGTTTAAAACCTTCCAGCGCGTTTCATTTTTCAGTTGAATAAATAAAACCCAAATCTTCCTATGAAGAAGTTCTAAAATAAGAACAAGAGTAAGGGTTTTCCGTTGAACAGCTGAAAAAGTGATGATTTGCAGAATTATCTTAAATTTCTAGGAATTATCTGTATTGCGCCAGAATCGATACTGAGTTTTCCACATCTTGTTTGCTCAGAACAGTATGCCGTGTAGAGGCCCCTTGGTTGGTTGTTGTAACAAGTGGTTTTAAGACACTTCGATTATGCGCTGCGCAATCACCAATAACCATATCTGTAACCATGCGATCTAATGTGATTTGCCGACGACACCGCAATGATCACAAAAAAGTTAAAAAACGTTGTTAATAAGGGCAACTGACCCATGTTCCGGAAGGTTTGTTCGTTGTATAGTTTTCATATTTTATTGAATAATACTCCATTCTGTGATTAATATTTACTGTGTACTACACGTCATCGGTGTCGGCGCCCATTAGAACGATACGAGTGTTCAAAACCGCGTTCGTGGTTCATCTTCATCTTGGTGGTTCATCAGATACATTTTTCACTTATTTTACTACGCTAAAAGTTGGAACGCTTCGTAGGCCAGTCAGGATCCAAACGGAAGTTCCTTGTCCGTGACGCCTTCACGGCAATGTGCGTTTCCCTGCTCCCTTTATTGGGCAACAGCGTTGCTCTTGTTCAAATTTTCCCCTTTCTACCACCATCACACCGTTCCAAAGTGACACTGCCAGTGAGTATAGGCAGTCCCCGAGATACATTATTATAGTGGACCGCTATAATAGCGAAAGAGACAAGGAAAACCTAGCGAGGCCGAGTGATAAGTGGTGATAAGTGCCGAAGAAACGAAACACACTCAAAGGGTCCTCTAGCATTAGCACCGGGATCATTAATTGTGGCTCTAGGTTGCTCAGAGGTCGAAGAGGTTGCAGTTACCTATGCCGTAACGCCAGGGCGTTAAGATGATACGTAGGACTGATATAGTCTTTCTCGATTTATTTGGCTTGCATCAATATCAAGAGTTTTTCGCTAAGCGATGGGTTTCAGTTGTTGATGTTGGAATTTTGTTACAGTTAAGCCTATCTTATCCAATCCATTCCAAATAAAGTAGGTTTTATCTATAACAATAAAACCTATCGTATCAGGTCGGTTGAAAACTGCTTGACCTTCGATAGTAAAACATAATCTTTTGGCAACATTTTTTACAATCACATCACTTCAATAGTGTTGCACCGATTATATTGATTTTCCAACTTTTCGATACCATTTTTGTCCTACAATTTATTCTTTGCCTCCAAATAGGCCTTAGTTTCGGCGATCACCTCTTCATTCGATGAAAATGTCTTCCCTGCAAACGATTCCTTTCGTAGAACAATTGACATTGGATGAATTCCAAACACTCCAATAACTCAATATAAAAGTCGCTGTTATTGTCTTTAGTTTTTCAAAATTGTCGATGATGATTATTCCTTGCGAATTCTTGGTTAAAAGTGAGCTCGCGCGGCAACCATTTTGCACTAAGTAGAGATAAGCGTTCCGGGCCGTAACCTTGATTCTGATCCGATCCTAGCAATACAGCTGGAGTTTCTATAGTAATTGTTCCTAGCAATTGTTTCTATAGTAATGATTGTTACAAATGGTTATGTTACAATTGTAAAACAAATGTGCTATCAATCGATTATAAAATAGTTATATTATGCAATTCCGGTCTATTATCATCTTTATAGCAGACAAACATACAAACGGAACCGAACGAAATCATTTAAACTTCAAAATATTAACTAAACACCCAAATGTTCCTATTACAAATTTCACAACAGATTTCACAGGGAACATTAGAAATCATAAAAATTCATAAAGTATAATGTTACATTACTAAGGCAGTCTTTAGCCTAGGTCATGCTGTTGATACCCATGTTAAGATTATTATCAATTATTTCTTTCAGTACTATGTTGCCAGGATGTGCTGGCATGATTTTAATTCAAGATAATCGATTATGACTTCTTGGGTTATTCATATATAATTATAATAAGTATGGAATAACATATTGCTGTAAGTAATGGTGCGCAAAATATTATAGCCTAAAATTGACATCCGGAGCGCGTTCCGGTCCCGCATCATACCAGATCGATCCGATCCGTCATATAATCGGATCAACCCATCTCTTGCACAGAGCATTCTGGAATCCAAATATTCATGAACGATATGTCCAACATGTTCCTTTGATATCTTTAGGATGTCAGCTTTCTCGATCAACTTCAAATCATTCTCGATTAAATTACGGATTTTTAGTAGTTTGTGGATTTCATTGTGATTTCGTCGGTAACCACCTCTTTTGGGCGCCCACTGTGTTCATCGTCCTCAGTGTTCATTTCACCTCGTTTAAACTTAGCATACCAATACTTGACGATTTATATTTATTTATATTTATCATCTCGTGAAATTGCTTTTATTCCACGATTTTTTAAAACACAAAAGTTGCTTAACACAAAATGCTATAACTCACGAAGTAATAGTCCGATTGTTGTCAAATTTGTGTCAAGGATGGTATAAACCAAAAATGGTATGGATTTAATTCTACTAGCATCATCCATGTGTGAGGTCTAATAATTTTCAGCTGACCTGTTATTTCAGGCTAACGGCACACGTTTTACGTTTGAACAGCAGTAAAATGGTCCTTCAATTTCTGTTGAGCACTGTATACTGCCAGAAACTGGAGTTTGCACAGTATGTTTACTCAAAACAGTTTGCAATAAACAGCGCACCTATTGTGACAATTGTTGTATCAAGCGGGTCTAGGCATTTCGAATTTTTGGTGCCCGATTAGTCTAGTGTACTCTGCAAACCATATTGGTCACGAAAAAAGTTTTTAACAATTTAGTTAAGTTTAATTTTGTCGATAACTATGTTCGTCGAATAGCTTTCTCATTTCTTCAATATAAATCGGTTCTGTGATTAATGGTTACATTGCATCTCGCCTGCTCATTTAAGTACATACACATCGCATTTATTGATTCTCCAGTAGTAGCTACCCATCGTCATTGCGAGTGATGCAGCAGTTCAATGTAGTGTTGATTCCCCTTAGCAAGGGCTGACTATCCGGCTACGTGGTAAAATAAGTCTTGTTGATTGTTGGTTTATTGTTTGCAATGTTTTGCAATTCAATATCTAGAATTTCTTACGAAATTCTGTGAAACGATCGACTTCTGGTGTTCTTTATACCATCTACTAATACTTCACGTGAGCTTGCTGTGAAGTTTAATCTTTAGGTGTAGATAACGGCGTTTAGCGTATTTTTGGATTTCATATAAAATGTACAAAGGCCAGGCCGTATCGACTTATTTTTTTATATACTTTCTTTTCTTTGACACTCCTATTCATTTTTCTCCTTTTTCAATAGAAAAGCGAATCAACAAAGAACAGCAGAACAGAAAAACTCTGATCCGCATTGTCTTGTTAACACGGTGATAACCATGAGCGCCCCAAACATCTGCGCAAAGTTTTTGTCTCGACATAAAGTGAAACATCTGTGTCGATAGAGCGAACGTTTTGTGGAGAGCTACCTGTGACTTCGCTAGCATCGAACTACACCACTTCGGAAATCTGCTTAGGAGGCTTCTTCTGAACAAGGTAAAGGTACACAACGGTTGATCTTGTATTAAGCTAAAGAATTCCAATCGCTCTTAATCGCTTTTCATTTGTTGTAGATGCGTTTAGGAGCAGAACCATCACAGCCGAATTGTCATCAACTACAAAACCTGCATCAACACCTGGATTGTCCGTGTCCTAGATATGGCCCGGCTTGTTTCGTTGTGAAATTTCTTTGAAGAGAGATTCACATCGTTGGCTAAAAGGTGAGTACAAATAATCGATTCTTCACGCATCCTGCTTGATAAAATGGTTAGAGTCTTGAAGTTTCTTTTCGCATAAAATGAAATATTATACACATTGCGCAGCATGCGTTGTGTGCTGTGTCAAACGACTAGTCTAAACAGGTGCATTATATCGTGATATGGTGAGGTGACTTTTGGCGGTTTAGTTCTATCTGATCATTGTTTCATGCCTATCATAACCTATCAATACTGATACAAACGTAATGCTAATCAATACACGTTAGTATACTACATTTTAAATGTGCGAAACGTAAGATTTGGACAAGCATTTTATAAGGCGGAATATCAGTGTAAGTTTTAGCTTCTCCTCCGTCGTGAGATGATAACGTGAGTTCATAAATATAACGGACATGTTGGTTCTACTCCATCTATCCAACGAGTATTTCGAGTATCGAGCACACCTAGATCTAGTGTAACTTTTTCACGACATCAGTTGCTGATCATGGGGTGACCGTTTCAACATTAATTAACATACCGGATTGTTCAGTTAACTCTGTTATCTCTGTGACCCTGACGTAATCCTGCATTCTCTAATGAAGGTCACTTAAGTCTACTACTAATCTAGTATACAATTCACACTCGTTTGAAGACATTTCCTTCTCCGAACAGTGAAAGGCTACCTTTTCCCGGGTGTACTCGGCAGCACAAAGCTTTTCAATTACCAATTACATTACGATAAGCTTTTGATTTTTGCAAACGACGTAAAAATGTTCTAGGCAATATGCAATGATTCCGCCTGACTAGAAGTACAACAGGCTGAGTTCTGTCATTAAGTAGATTTCGTAAAATTATTTACCTTAGCTATATGGTCGACTGTTTATTCCTTCTTCGTAGTTTATTACAATAAAGCCTTATGCTATATTTCTATGAACTATAATTTTTAATACATTATAACTCAAGTTTGCATTGCTATAATTGTAATGTATTTTGCATAAATCTAGGCGCCAACATACTGGGTATTAAAAACTTATACAGGCAGTCCCCGAGATACGCTATTATAGTGCACCGCTATAACCCGGAAGAAATCCGCGCAACTCGAATTTCCGCGTCAGTCGAATCCTGGTGCAATTTCGTTTATACTTCAGAGTCAGCAAGTCGAATTCCTTCTCTGCACTTGGTTTATTTAGTGAATCAGGCGAGTTTTAAAAAGATTGCATTAAAATAAGTTAAAAATCATATGTTTTAAATGACGAAAAAGGTATCTTCGACCAAATTTTCACCTTTTTGATTAGATTTTGTGCTATAAACTAGCTCATCTGTCAAATTTTCAAAAACCGCGTATCTCTGAATCCGCGTATAAGAGGAACCGCGTATCTCAGGGACTGCCTGTACATGGGTTTTCTTCTTTTTTCCTATTATTTCTGCTTCTTCTTCTTCCTCCTTTTATTTCTGCTCTGATAGTATGCCAATTTTGGATACTTAAGATTGATTAAGATAAGATAATTAAGAAGATTCTTAATTAAGATATATATTATTATCCTCCATGAATCCTCATGATTCATGAATCTTTAGAATAGAGATTCAGATTTGTTCATGAAATTCAAAGCCGTCGTCTGCCAATCCATTATCACGGCTTTTATGGCGATGATGGGTCCTTCAATGCCATCACTCCATTTTTATTTGGACACCACGCCCTATCTGTCCATCTGGACGACCTAAAAGGACTTTACGGGCTGGGTCGTCTGGTGTCATTCTCATGACTTGACCAGCTCACCGGAGCCTTGCGAGTCTAACCCGCTGTACAACAGTAAGTTCGCCGTACAGTTCAAAGAGCTCGTCATTGTAGCGGCTCCACCATTGTCCTTCCACACATTCTATTATTATTGTTATTACTATTAGTATTATTAGTATTATTACTATTTTTATTATTATTATTATTATTGTTATAAGCCGAGCTTCTTGGCAGACCACGCGGAGGACTGGTCCTTTTGCTGAAGCCTCAGTGCGACGGTAACGGAGTTTTCTCGATGAAGCAAAGGTGGTGATTCGTCCCGATTACCAGACCTTCCCGCTAGTTGCTCCTTATCCAAAGCTTGGGAAGCCTATTTAGACATAAGGGGGTAAGGTGACGAAGACCAGAGCTCTGATATAGGAAACCAGTTGTTTCTACTTCTACCGATGCACCAAAAACTTCTTTATTCTTCAATTGCTCCCGCTTATATAGCCATATTTAAACAAATATCATAGCTTCCTTAAACTATTTTCTACTGCGGCTTACAATTTAACATATTCGTATGACTACTTCAATTTTTCTCAAAATTCCAAGACGCAACAATTATTTTTGTAATTTTCATTATTTTTGTTATTGTTCACATTAGGTTAACAAATTAAAATTTCTATGGTCTAGTGTGTGGTGGGAAGGACATGGGAGGAAGAAGAATAACGAAGACGTGAACGAATGGATGTCAAGGAAAGATTAAAGGCGAACAAAGCAGACATTAAAGCAGCAGGCACAGTTATTAAAGCTACGTATAGCACCAAGATCTGTGTAGGAAAGAGGTCGAGTAATAGCCAAGATAGGGGTTCGCTAATTTGGATTTCATTTGACGTTTGATCGCCCGTGTAAGAAGCATAATATGCTCACTCACACTTTCTTATCGTGGTATTAGTGACACTTTTTCTTTGCGTCTAGCCCACTTGTTTACTACATCGTGAAATTTCAGGCCGTCTCCACATGGGCCGCGGTTACCGCGGTACCGAGGAAAACGCGTATAACTTTCGTTGTTAATACAGAACTTCGACTCGGCTCGGCTCAGCTCGGTCCGTGTCGGTTGTCAAATCTTCCGCGCTCAGCTGTCACATCTTCCGCGCAGAGTTATCCACAATGTCTGTGTAGGATAGAGGTCAAATAATAGCCAAGATCGGGTTTCGCCATTTTGGATTTCATTTGACGTTTGGTCGCCCGTGTAAGATTCCTTGCGTCTAGCCTACTCGTTTACTATATCGCAAAGTTTCACAATTAGTTTGGTCGTTAAAGTTTTCCTTCGTTTTGAATGCCTTTAGTTAAAGCAGCATACTGTTGATGGTTTTATAAAGTGGTGTGTGGTCATCACCTATTAGTGTTCTGAACCAAGGGTTGATCACACGGTACCGGACTTTCACGTCGCACTGTGAACCGGGAGATATGATGAGCCTCATCCTCTTCCTCATTTGTGAAGAGCCTCACCTACTCGTTGCCAAATGATCGCTTTACAAAATCTGAATCTCTGCCTTTTCACCTGCCTAGAACACCAATCATACCCAACACCAATCGCCATAAGCTCTGCAGATCTTATTCCGGACTAAAATCGAAAAACAGCGACACAAATTTCCAACCAAATCTATAACAATAAAATTCTTGTTGCTATGACTGGTCCGATTAATCAACACAACTACACACAAAACATTAGAATGGAAAAGGGCAACCAAACGTCAAATCACGTGTAGCGAACTTTTGGCTACTTGTCAAATTGCTTTATACTACTCGACCTCTATCCTACACAGTCCTTGGTTCCATTTTGAACAAAGCCGCGTTTACGCGCCTGTTTGACAGTCTGTCGCGGAGATTGACAGCCTGCCTCGGAAATTTGGCAGCCGACCGCGGCGAAGTGGCATACAAGTTATACGCGGCCCATGTGGAGACGGTCTGCATTTGAACGGGAAATCATTTGAACTTCAAAATATTAACTAAACACCCAAATGTTTCTATTACAAATTTCACAACAGATTTCACAGGGAACATTAGAAATCATAAAAATTCATAAAGTATAATGTTACATTACTAAGGCAGTCTTTAGCCTAGGTCATGCTGTTGATACCCATGTTAAGATTATTATCAATTATTTCTTTCAGTACTATGCTGCCAGAATGTGCTGGCATGATTTTAATTCAAGATAATCGATTATGACTTCTTGGGTTATTCATATATAATTATAATAAGTATGGAATAACATATTGCTGTAAGTAATGGTGCGCAAAATATTATAGCCTAAAATTGACATCCGGAGCGCGTTCCGGTCCCGCATCATACCAGATCGATCCGATCCGTCATATAGTCGGATCAACCCATCTTTTGCACAGAGCATTCTGGAATCCAAATATTCATGAACAATATGTCCAACATGTTCCTTTGATATCTTTAGGATGTCAGCTTTCTCGATCAACTTCTAATCATTCTCGATTAAATTACGGATTTTTAGTAGTTTGTGGATTTCATTGTGATTTCGTCGGTAACCACCTCTTTTGGGCGCCCACTGTGTTCATCGTCCTCAGTGTTCATTTCACCTCGTTTAAACTTAGCATACCAATACTTGACGGATTATATTTATTTATATTTATCATCTCGTGAATTTACTTTTATTCCATGATTTTTCAAAACACAAAAATTGTTTCACACAAAATGCTATAACTCACGAAGTAATAGTCCGATTGTTGTCAAATTCATGTCAAGGATGGTATAAACCAAAAATGATATGGATTTAATTCCACTAGCACCATCCATGTGTGAGGTCTAATAATTTTCAGCTGACCTGTTATTTCAGGCTAACGGCACACGTTTTACGTTTGAACAGCAGTAAAATGGTCCTTCAATTTCTGTTGAGCACTGTATACTGCCAGAAACTGGAGTTTGCACAGTATGTTTGCAAAACAGTTTGCAATAAACAGCGCACCTATTGTGACAATTGTTGTATCAAGCGGGTCTAGGCATTTCGAATTTTTGGTGCCCGATTAGTCTAGTGTACTCTGCAAACCATAATGGTCACGAAAGAAGTTTTTAACAATTTAGTTAAGTTTAATTTTGTCGATAACTATGTTCGTCGAATAGCTTTCTCATTTCTTCAATATAAATCGGTTCTGTGATTAATGGTTACTTTGCATCTCGCCTGCTCGTTTAAGTACATACACATCGCATTTATTGATTCTCCAGTAGTAGCTACCCATCGTCATTGCGAGTGATGCAGCAGTTCAATGTAGTGTTGATTCCCCTTAGCAAGGGCTGACTATCCGGCTACGTGGTAAAATAAGTCTTGTTGATTGTTGGTTAATTGTTTGCAATGTTTTGCAATTCAATATCTAGAATTTCTTACGAAAATCTGTGAAACGATCGACTTCTGGTGTTCTTTATACCATCTACTAATACTTCACGTGAGCTTGCTGTGTAGTTTAATCTTTAGGTGTAGATAACGGCGTTTAGCGTATTTTTGGATTTCATATTAAATGTACAAAGGCCAGGCCGAATCGACTTATTTTTTTTATATATTTTCTTTTCTTTGACACTCCTATTCATTTTTCTCCTTTTTCAATAGAAAAGCGAATCAACAAAGAACAGCAGAACAGAAAAACTCTGATCCGCATTGTCTTGTTAACACGGTGATAACCATGAGCGCCCCAAACATCTGCGCAAAGTTTTTGTCTCGACATAAAGTGAAACATTTGTGCCGATAGAGCGATCATTTTCTGGAGAGCTACCTGTGACTTCGCTAGCATCGAACTACACCACTTCGGAAATCTGCTTAGGAGGCTGCTTCTGAACAAGGTAAAGGTACACAACGGTTGATCTTGTATTAAGCTAAAGAATTCCAATCGCTCTTAATCGCTTTTCATTTGTTGTAGATGCGTTTAGGAGCAGAACCATCACAGCCAAATTGTCATCAACTACAAAACCTGCATCAACACCTGGATTGTCCGTGTTGATGCATTAGACAACCTGAGCTTTACGTTAGAGTAAGGTTGCTGTAGTATACGCGCGAGATATGGCCCGGCTTGTTTCGTTGTGAAATTTCTTCGAAGAGAGATTCACATCGTTGGCTAAAAGGTGAGTACAAATAATCGATTCTTCACACATCCAGCTTGATAAAATGGTTAGAGTCTTGAAGTTTCTTTTCGCATAAAATGAAATATTATACACATTGTGCAGCATGCGTTGTATGCTGTGTCAAACGGCTAGTCTAAACAGGTGCATTATATCGTGATATGGTGAGGTAGAGGTGACTTTTGGCGGTTCAGTTCTATCTGATCATTGTTTCATGCCTATCATAACCTATCAATACTGATACAAACGTAATGCTAATCAATACACGTTAGTATACTACATTTTAAATGTGCGAAACGTAAGATTTGGACAAGCATTTTATAAGGCGGAATATCAGTGTAAGTTTTAGCTTCTCCTCCGTCGTGAGATGATAACGTGAGTTCATAAATATAACGGACATGTTGGTTCTACTCCATCTATCCAACGAGTATTTCGAGTATCGAGCACACCTAGATCTAGTGTCACTTTTTCACGACATCAGTTGCTGATCATGGGGTGACCGTTTCAACATTAATTAACATACCGGATTGTTCAGTTAACTCTGTTATCTCTGTGACCCTGACGTAATCCTGCATTCTCTAATGAAGGTCACTTAAGTCTACTACTAATCTAGTATACAATTCACACTCGTTTGAAGACATTTCCTTCTCCGAACAGTGAAAGGCTACCTTTTCCCGGGTGTACTCGGCAGCACAACGCTTTTCAATTACCAATTACATTACGATAAGCTTTTGATTTTTGCAAACGACGTAAAAATGTTCTAGGCAATATGCAATGATTCCGCCTGACTAGAAGTACAACAGGCTGAGTTCTGTCATTAAGTAGATTTCGTAAAATTATTTACCTTAGCTATATGGTCGACTGTTTATTCCTTCTTCGTAGTTTATTACAATAAAGCCTTATGCTATATTTCTATGAACTATAATTTTTAATACATTATAACTCAAGTTTGCATTGCTATAATTGTAATGTATTTTGCATAAATCTAGGCGCCAACATACTGGGTATTAAAAACTTATACAGGCAGTCCCCGAGATACGCTATTATAGTGCACCGCTATAACCCGGAAGAAATCCGCGCAACTCGAATTTCCGCGTCAGTCGAATCCTGGTGCAATTTCGTTTATACTTCAGAGTCAGCAAGTCGAATTCCTTCTCTGCACTTGGTTTATTTAGTGAATCAGGCGAGTTTTAAAAAGATTGCATTAAAATAAGTTAAAAATCATATGTTTTAAATGACGAAAAAGGTATCTTCGACCAAATTTTCACCTTTTTGATTAGATTTTGTGCTATAAACTCATCTGTCAAATTTTCAAAAACCGCGTATCTCTGAATCCGCGTATAAGAGGAACCGCGTATCTCGGGGACTGCCTGTACATGGGTTTTCTTCTTTTTTCCTATTATTTCTGCTTCTTCTTCCTCCTCCTTTTATTTCTGCTCTGATAGTATGCCAATTTTGGATACTTAAGATTGATTAAGATAAGATAATTAAGAAGATTCTTAATTAAGATATATATTATTATCCTCCATGAATCCTCATGATTCATGAATCTTTAGAATAGAGATTCAGATTTGTTCATGAAATTCAAAGCCGTCGTCTGCCAATCCATTATCACGGCTTTTATGGCGATGATGGGTCCTTCAATGCCATCACTCCATTTTTATTTGGACACCACGCCCTATCTGTCCATCTGGACGACCTAAAAGGACTTTACGGGCTGGGTCGTCTGGTGTCATTCTCATGACTTGACCAGCTCACCGGAGCCTTGCGAGTCTAACCCGCTGTACAACAGTAAGTTCGCCGTACAGTTCAAAGAGCTCGTCATTGTAGCGGCTCCACCATTGTCCTTCCACACATTCTATTATTATTGTTATTACTATTAGTATTATTAGTATTATTACTATTTTTATTATTATTATTATTATTATTATTGTTATACGCCGAGCTTCTTGGCAGACCACGCGGAGGACTGGTCCTTTTGCTGAAGCCTCAGTGCGACGGTAACGGAGTTTTCTCGATGAAGCAAAGGTGGTGATTCGTCCCGATTACCAGACCTTCCCGCTAGTTGCTCCTTATCCAAAGCTTGGGGAGCCTATTCAGACATAAGGGGGTAAGGTGACGAAGACCAGAGCTCTGATATAGGAAACCAGTTGTTTCTACTTCTACCGATGCACCAAAAACTTCTTTATTCTTCAATTGCTCCCGCTTATATAGCCATATTTAAACAAATATCATAGCTTCCTTAAACTATTTTCTACTTCTACAATTTAACATATTCGTATGACTACTTCAATTTTTCTCAAAATTCCAAGACGCAACAATTATTTTTGTAATTTTCATTATTTTTGTTATTGTTCACATTAGGTTAACAAATTAAAATTTCTATGGTCTAGTGTGTGGTGGGAAGGACATGGGAGGAAGAAGAATAACGAAGACGTGAACGAATGGATGTCAAGGAAAGATTAAAGGCGAACAAAGCAGGCATTAAAGCAGCAGGCACAGTTATTAAAGCTACGTATAGCACCAAGGTCTGTGTAGGAAAGAGGTCGAGTAATAGCCAAGATAGGGGTTTGCTAATTTGGATTTCATTTGACGTTTGATCGCCCGTGTAAGAAGCATAATATGCTCACTCACACTTTCTTATCGTGGTATTAGTGACACTTTTTCTTTGCGTCTAGCCCATTTGTTTACTACATCGTGAAATTTCAGGCCGTCTCCACATGGGCCGCGGTTACCGCGGTACCGCGGAAAACGCGTATAACTTTCGTTGTTAATACAGAACTTCGACTTGGCTCGGCTCAGCTCGGTCCGTGTCGATTGTCAAATCTTCCGCGCTTAGCTGTCAAATCTTCTGCGCAGAGTTGTCCATCTTGAACAAAGCCGCGTTTACGCGCCTGTTTGACAGCCTGCCGCGGAAATTTGGCAGCCGACCGCGGCGAAGTGGCATACAAGTTATACGCGGCCCATGTGGAGACGGCCTAAGATTTTTTTCCAAAAGCTCTTCATTGTCCCTTCTGGAACCAGTCCCCAGATCTAAAACTGTTGGTACCCTTTTTTGGTACTTTTAGTGCACTGTTTTATTTAAAAGTTATTAAAGGAGTGGTTCAGAAAATCACTTCAATCCAACAGCGCAGATAAATTATGTGCAAAGACAATGCGTCCAAACGTGGCCATAAAAATTGTCCGCACTTTTTGCACAACCAAAGTTTGCGCAACCCACCATGTTTAAGTTACGATTCAACAATAGGGTTGTTTGATGAGAACCTAACGTGTGCATACGCTACTGGCATATGCTACTGGCGCTACTACGGCATAAAGCTATTGGAAACGTTCATGGTTCAATCGACACGGTTCTTTAATGTGAAAGTTTTTTTCCATTGGAGCTTTTCAAACGTGCGAATACTGATGACTACGATTTTTTGGATATCAAGAAAGACTCGAAAATATGTCTCTCAACGTGGTGATTGCTGTATTCCTTTGTACTACCCGAATGCTAATACCATTTTGGAGCTCTCGCACATCCTCGTTTATGGGGTTCTGGTTGGAATTGTCGTTTTTACTACCCTTTCTGAATGATGTTCGTCTCGGTCCAAGACTTTGGCCTCTATTTCCGTTTTCTTCAGGGGTTTCTTCTTTCATCACATCTTTCAACGTAAGACTACTTCGTATTGCGTGTCCCGAATATGCTTGTCGGCTTGTTCTTAGCTTTTCTGAGAATTGTGTATTCCCTGATTTTCCCTGTCTGTTCGCGGACTTGTTTCTTGAGGAACTTACTGTTCTCGTTCTGTCCTATACGATTAGCATTGTTGTTAGCTTTGAGTGTTTTGTCCTAGATGGCGCTGCCGCCGCATGTTTACATATATGACGCGTGTCCTGTCAATTATTTTCGCATATTTTTACCATAACTGCAGTCTCCGAGAAAGTAGTGGGTAGTAGTATCAAAATCGTTCTCGAATTGCACTGTCCGGCACAGTTTCGGGGTATGTACTCAGCACACCACGAGCTAAAGGTACTTGCTTACGGATGTGCACTGTAGCGTGAGGAGTAGAACGCGATAGTTAATTTGTCAAAGCAGAACACCTCTTCTTCTTTTTAACAAACTTATAGCGTTACGTGAAGATATTGGTTATCTAGTAATTGATATATTAGCATTGGAAATTTTTCAGGTCCTCAAATGATTAAGTAACGATTTTACAAGCGATTACTAAAATTAAGCAAAGCGGTCAAAGGGCTAGGGCGCTCTGGTCGCCACAGACCGGTAGACCGGTGTTACCGATTAAGGAATTTATTTTAATTTTTGAAATACGAGAGGAAATATAGCTCTGCATAGCGTAATATGTTCTTTCGTCCGATCATATTTACCGATTCGGTTACGATGGGGGACTTTTTACTGAGATATTTCACAAAGCTTTGGATAAATAACGCTTCGACTCTCCCACACTGTTAACGCCTACATTTATGCAATCGGTTGCACGATCACGTGATCTCACTGTTCAATTTTCTTCTACCCCTACAAAACGAAAAGGATTTATATTACTTCAGTTTATATTTCACATTAGACATTCGGAAGATATAACGAACAGAAATGCTGAATTAAACCGATCTGCTTATCTACTCGATGTCTTGACGGTGTCATAATCGATTTCTTAACGCAGCACGTTACCAAATCATTGATCGATTGTCGATCAACTTTATTGTATACCTCTACATACACCACGAAAGTCTAAAACATCTGGGTAAACCGAAGCGAACGAACCAAACATTCGCTTGTGTTACAGTTCTACTATTGTACTTTAAACCATTTTATGGAACATTTCCCGCGAATTGAAGCAGATTTTGTGGGAAATTGATTGCAATGGAGAACACACATAAAGTGTACCATACGATTACCGTTAAACCTTATAAATACAGAAAAATAAGTGACATGAAAATTATCATACAAAACAACAACATATTGACAAAATGTATTATGCCAGCCGTCGAAATGCAATATGCAACAGTATACTTGATGATCAAGTCCCTATTAGCCGACATGATAGTGCATACGGACGTTTACCAAACTGACATTTAACCAATTCTCTGCTAAACAATACTTCAGGTTGTAAAGAAACACAAAATTCAGGTGTGAATCACATTCTTAGTCGTGTACCGAGTACAAAATTCAATTACTACTTTGTAGGAGTGTGAAAACTGCAAAGTGGATGTAAGTATCCAAGACTAATTTTGTTTGCAATATATATTCTTTTGCCACTTTTGTTTATACATCAGTGTCGGAATTGGCTTTAAACTTTACTTATACAAGTGTGCATAAATATGTCACCATCGGAGCTCTTTTCGCACGAGCTGCACCACAGTAATCTTATATTGATGTCTAGGTTAACTTTGATTGAAGTCGATGAAAAGTGTTGGAATACAATTCCTGCAACCTTTTACTCGGAAAACCCTGTTTATTTTCATATTGTCGTTGTCAATCTGGCAACTCTGTTTTTGGTGGCATACGAATTATTAATGTCAGTCGTTCTTGATTTGAGAAGTGTCCATTCGGCCAAAGAACGTTAAGAAATAGTTCTCGGAAGTCGAGAACTCTGTATCTTCCAAGACACCGCATTGCATGTCCGACTTGCTCGCCATGGTGCTACAAACTGGAAATGTGGTTATTCGACTGGAAATGTTGGATCTAATGTTGTCTTCTCAATTCACATGTCATTTCGAACGGTTGGCATTTTGTGACATAAATTATAAATAATCATATGAGATACTATCCGGGTACGTGATAAAATAATTCGATTGCCATTGGTCGTTCAAACAAGGAAAATTAAACAAGCTACCCAGACTCGATTTGATTCTCTTTTTCATGTTAAATAGAAATACAGAGGAGTGGAGAATGATTCATGGAATGAAAACACGAAAATGATTCGTGAAATTGATAAGAATGAATCATAAGCATAGAGTATACGAGATTAATGGAAGTAAGAACAAAGTACATGAAATGCGGTGTACGCTTTTTATTTCATTGCTATAGGTCAATTTGACTTCCAAGCCCTCATTAAACACAATGGAAATCAGTATGTGAATTCGCAAACGTAGGGTAAGTTGTTGTCACAGTCCACATCTTTCCATACCCCCGCGGTGGTAATTGAAATACAGTCTTTATGAGCGGTGGAATCGTAGACTGGTCTTCCAGCTTCGAAGTTGGTGTATCCGCCGATGGCTCCGACTGGCCTGTACCTTGACTGCCACAGCCATGCTCCCTCCATACCAAAGTCCGTGCCCGAGGTCCAGAATGTTCCAGTACCGCCTGCCTTCTTAATTGCCGCAACTACCATCGCGTTCTGGGTTGGTGTCTCAATCGCTGCTAAATATCCGCCGTTTACAACACACGTATGCAAGGCTTCGTAGAAGTTTCCAACGTTAGTGTAAGCTTTGTACCGAAGCGCGTGGGTTGTGGGTAGGCCCACGGCCACAAGTCCGGCGATAACTAAAGCGATCAGACAAGACTTCATCCTGTGTGTCGATACGGTTAACCTCTATCCGCAAAGTACGATAGACCAAGAAGCAACCTCTCCGTTTTATAGCTAGGATGGACCGATCGAAACACTTGAGTCAACATCTAAGCTAGGGTATAAAAGCCGACCTGACAGTTGAGTTCTGTAGCAGTTCGTTTTGCAAGGCACCGCCAAAACTAAAGTGGAAACTATGGCGTTCAAGACTTTGTGTGTAGTACTGTGTTTGGCGTTGTACGCGATGGAAGCACATGGTCAGGACACTTCAACGCCCTTTTATTACGTGTATAATTAAGCTCCGATATTTTCTTACCATTTGTTCCTTTACAGGTTACAGAAACTATGTAGCATATCGCCGAGTCCTAAACTTCTTCCAAGCCGATCAGGCATGTCGTCAAATGGGAGGTCAGCTGGCTGTTATCGAGTCGGCAGCAGAACAAGCACGGGCAGCTGATGCTGTAAGTGCAGTAATCGCACAAGGTATCACTTACTTTTTTATCGGTGCCATGGATTACGGCTATGAAGGACACTTCTTATGGTTCCCCATAAATAAGTATGCTGTATACAATAACTTTGCTTCTGGAGAGCCCAATAACGTTAGAGGTGTCGAAAATTGTGTAATGATGCATGCTGAAGCGAACTATAAGTGGTACGACGTACCTTGCGATTATGCGGATGTGAATGGTTTCGTGTGCTCGTTTGAGAAGTAACCACTTCCCGACTGTTGATTCGACATCTGTGACTTAGTACATCCTCAATAGACAATCTTTCTATTAGCTTGTTTGTATGCAACAAAACAGCAGCTATGCGAGCATTGTAAAAATGAAATTGTTGTTTCAATAAGCTTCCGTTGAGCTTTTGCCGGAATAAACCATAATTGCACAAATCAATAAAGTCTATATTTCAACCATGTAATAAAACCAACCTGTTTAATAAATTTACTACTCACGCCAGGCTGACTTGCTTGATCGTTGCTAATAATTTGAAGATGTTTCAGAACCTACTTCAATCTATACAGCTACGATTCTGCGTACGATACTTAATTAACCATGTTTGTTTTCATGCTGTCCGTATTTTTCATCAATATAATTGGTATCATTGGCATGTACCAGGTTAACTAAACCAAGGTTGGATAGGTTCTGGACAAAGATATCAATTTCCGGAAGACGCTTCGTATACAAGTCTTTAACACCACAGATCCCAAACGAAGGATTCATTCGCTAATCGTCCATTTAAAAAGCTTAAGAAGCTCGATTGAGAGTTTACATTACACAGTACTATGACGAATTGGTGGAATCTATTAAGAAATAGAATTCGTATGTTAATTATTTATCAGTACTATTCCTTTCATATTTATCTAGCAACCTTTCTTTTGCGTTGTTGTCTTCTGTTAATTCTCATTATTCATACACTTTTTTGACTAACTTTTGTTTTTGATAAAACACAGATTTAAAGGATCTAAAAAAATGGCGAACGTATAAATACATTTGGTGGTAAAGTAGATTTAATAAATAATTTTCAGTTGAACGAAGCTGGGAGTATATAGAACTTATAAAGCTCTAGTACTCACATACGGCTGTGAGACATGGACTTCGTCCAAAACTGACGAAACCCTCTTAGCCTGTGTGGAAGGACAATAGAGCCGCTACAATGATGAGCTTTATGAGTTGTACGGTCGTACAGCGATTTAGACCAGCCTGGCCCCGGTGGGCTGGTCACGTCATGAGAATGACACCGGACGACCCTGTCAATAAAACCATTTTAGGTCGTCCTCATGGACAGAGGAGGCTTTGTAGGTCCAAAATAAGTTAGAGGGATGCCGTTGATGGGTCCAACAGACAGGTCGGGATTATGGATTGGCTAAGACGGCGCTCGACCGTAGGTGGTTTAGAGGAACCTTGCAGCAGACCAAGACCACGAAGCGCTGGAAAACTCAAAACTCAAACCCATTGTTATCATTTAACACCCAGTTAAACATCATTAATTTAGAATGTCAATTGAAAAACTGCATTTGGTTAAAAAAAAAAACCGTTACATTGAAATGATAAGGATCGTAAAATTCAGCACCATTAAAATCAACTATTTTAGCTGGTATGCTGAGTTCAAATACTGCCATACAAGCACCGATCACGATGTTGCACATTATAGTTGGCAAAAATTATTCATTGTACCGTGAATAAGCTTCCGAGCACTAAATTGTATTGAATAATTAACTGATGTATGGATAATGTTTGATGTATGATTGTATGAAGCTCTTTACGATAGTGGATAACTTGCATGCATCATTCTGAGTTTGTTTAGTGCTCTTGAAGCTCAATGTAAGTTTTAAGAGTCGACGGTGCTTGCTATGAGACAATGGATGCAAACTGGATCCACTACAACACACAGGAGTCCAAAATCACCGTCTGAGTAGACACCAGAAGTCCTCAATGAATGGGAAGCAGAAGATACCAAGAGACTTGACAAGTAGATAGATAACATGGGATTTGTAGGAAAATCCCTTAAATAAGTAAATTTTTCATACATAGACTGTGAAGCGGGAATCTAAGTATAATCTTATTTTATATTACGTAACAAAAAGTTAACCCCCCCACCCCCTATGTAAAAAATCGGAACGCTGGTACTGACCTCCTTCCCCCTCCCCCCCCCCCCCCCTCCACACCCTATCAGCGTTACGTAATAATTGAATGAGTCCTGATACAAAAAAAGCATGGATGAATAGCAACTTTACCAAATGTTAACTACCGAATGATGATCCCATTGATGATGATGAATTGAGGTGATCGAGTAATCTTACAATTACTTTTCTTTTCATTCCTCAGAAAATATGTTGTAATTTAGAAAATAAACAACAACAATTCTTCCCCATGCTGCCAATCGTTTTCTGGTTCCGTGGTAATCAAATCATTTTGGCCATTTTTGTCGGACTTGGAATATCCATTTGGAATAGATTTTTTTTTTTTGTATAAGGACTCAGATGTAGCTACGATTTTAAACGGTGTGCTATTGACTGTTGAATTGATCTTCGACAACCCGGGGAATGTATATAATATTTGTAGTGGAAAACCAAATTGTATATTCCGTCCGATGGTGTGTTTGGTAGAGGTATCGGTTTCACACGACAAAACCGAAATTCCGGTACCCATTCGGCCATTCGGCGAGGTTAATGAAAGCCAGAAATGGTAAGCCTAAACCTCTGAGGTTGTTGTGTCGTTTAGAAAAGAAAAAGAATAGTCCAAACCATAATTTCACGAATTTCCATGTTGGTAGACTTTGGCATAGATGACCAACGTTTAACTATTAGGAAGAAATCCGTGACGAAGAATTATATCCACGATTTATTGCGTAGCCCTGTAACCGGTCCGATTAGCTGGTAAAAACAAAATTCTTCTAGTATATTATTTATCATAAAAAATGTTTTACTCGATTTCCTTTGAAACATACTGAAATTGCGCCTTTTTAAAGCGCACATGTTAGGATACCTCAATGTCGAATCTGTCGCATTGCATGTGTGTAAATTGGCAGATATGTTATTTGTTGCGCGTTTCTTATTTGCTCTGGAATCCTGTAGAAAGCTTCAACAGTTATTTCTCTTGAAACGGGTTTAAAACCTTCCAGCGCGTTTCATTTTTCAGTTGAATAAATAAAACCCAAATCTTCCTGTGAAGAAGTTCTAGAATATAACAAGAGTAAGGTTTTTCCGTTGAACAGCTAAAAGACTGGTGAATTGCAGAGTTGTCTCAAATTTCTACGAATTATCTGTATTTCGCCAGAAACGATACTGAGTTTTCCACATCTTGTTTGCTCAGAACAGTATGCTGTGTAGAGGCCCCTTGGTTGGTTGTTGTAACAAGTGGTTTTAAGACACTTCGATTATTCGCTGCGGAATCACCAATATTGTCTGTAACCATGCGATCTAACGTGATTTGCCGACGACACCGCAATGAAAGTTAAAAAACGTTGTTAATAAGGGCAATTGACCCCGTTGTATAGTTTTCATATTTTATTGAATAATACTCCATTCCAGCGGCGGATCAAACGGTAGGCGATGTAGGCGGTCGTCTAGGGCCTCGCCGTGTTGGGGGCCCCAAACAATTTGTGCCGATTGTGCGATTTTTGGAAATTTAGCAGCAGAGTTAAATTATAGCACAAAATCTAATTTATTTTTATTTAAATTCCATTATGAACAAAATCTAATTAAAAAGGTAAAAAATTTGATATCCTTGGTATGCTCTCCTGGTACTGAACAATCGAAAACTGGCAGTTTTTGAAGCAATTTTTCGGTGGTTTTCGAGCAAAATTGCTGCAAAATTTTGCTCGACCAACGGGAAAGTTAGTGTTTAAACATTGCATACCTTTCGGCGGTTTTTGAGCAAAATTGCTGTACAAGGTGCTACCTCTTCCGTGGATGCTTTCCTGCTATCGGGAATCTGAAAACAGCTGGTTTTGAATGGAATTTCGTACCAGCCGATGGAAAGTTTGAGCGAGATGAAGGATGCTTTCCGTTTCATCCATCTTCCTTACAGTAGCGATCGCTTTCACGGGTTTGATAATATGCAATGCAATAGGGATGGGTAAATTTATCCCAAGCTGCAAATGTCACCTCTGGAAAAATATGCTCTCCTGGTATCGAAAATCTGAAAACAATTGTGTGCGCGGCAACGGTATAGTGGTGTTTCGCAGTTGACCAGCTAATTTTGTCACTTGACAAATTTGTCAGCATTTTGTCGACTATCGTGGCCCTGCACCTAATGGATCAATGAATGCTATAAAACATGATCAATTGTTAAAAAAGTTCAGTAAGTAGAAACTCACCACAGAAATCAACCGTTAGTTTTTGTTCATCGCCTAAAACATCGACGTGAGCGAATGATCATGGAGGTAGTCTTTCAACACAAAAACATGACCTAGCCTTTTAGTTTTCAAATGCTAAAAGCTATGCAAATCTAACCGACCGTGCATAACACAAATTATTATTATTATATAAAATTTGCGTTGTTTGTTTAATGGGATACACAATGTTAAACAATCCACTAAATAAATAATAAATAATAAATAAACAAAAAAATCGAAATTCACAACTTAGTAACTCGCTTATTCCGAACTGACTACCCCTCACAGGGGGTGACTACCCCTCACAATGCATCAGAGAATGAGCGATCTACCGCCATCTATGCAATATGCGGCATATTCACGTGGAGTAATTTGATTGGATGAATTTTCTTCTGCATTCGGCTCCATCTGGGGATCATCCTCATTGATGACGCACCACTATCTGTGTTTGTCCCCGTGCTCGATGGTCTCGGCTGTCTTCCTCGGCGACGTATCTTAAACATACCATGAGTCCAACCGGCTTCACCCCGTGGAAGCAGGATCGGGTACTGTAGTGGACGCATCATCTGGATGGTCTCATACACTGACCTTAAGGATACTGTAGCACTATTTTGCAGCACAATCTTCCGTGTATATTCCGTGCTACCGGCGAACCGGTGTTGTTCCGGAACTGGTCAATACCTGGTATACGTGAAAGGAGGCAAAGGCGCAGTTCATCGCGAACAGACATGCGCTCATACGGATGACTGAATATCCATGTTAGGAGATTGTGTGTGATAAATACTAGCTGCAGGACAGACAATATCGATAAAGTCCACCACCAACTACTGGTACTTGAGTGTTTTGTAAAGTTAAGTTAAGATCGAAGAAGTATAACTGAGTGTTGTATGGCGAATATCCCGGAAGCACAGCGAGCGAAACAATTCGATGGCAAAGTGTTCCTTGGATGCTGTAGTTGTAAATTCCACCACATGCAGCTTCTCGAAGTTGGCGCACGTATGATTGTAGCTCCATTTAGAAGAGTGCAGGTACAGTGGTAACTGGTGTAGGTGGTGATATAACCGGTTCCGATATTGTATTCGAAGATGGTGATGGCCCTGGCGGACCAATTGAAGAAGATGATGAGGGGCGGCCCAGCGGCGGATAAAGCGGTAGGTGAAGTAGGCCCTTTCTTACTGCGCTTTTCGCCTTGTCTCATTTCAAGTCCCCTCAATGTTCCCCTTCCCTCCTGCATCGTTTTTTCAAATTAGAGGCCCCAACTATAATTCCGCCCTGGGCCTCCAAGGGGATTGATCCTCCACTGCTCCATTCTGTGATTAATATTTACCGTGTACTACACGTCATTGGTGTCGTTGCCCATTAGAACGATACGAGTGTTCAAAACCGCGTTCATGGTTCATCTTCATCTTGGTGGTTCATCAGACACATTTTATCAGTCAAGTGTTGTCTAGGTCTTCGTCGACTAAAGGTAGGATGCACATTTTCGTGACCGTAAAGATACGATTCGTCCATTAGTATCACCAACGTGCCTGTTGTTGTCGCGGACCCAACCGAAACGAAAATCCGATTTTATTAACAGTTTTTATACTGTATTAGTTTACTTTACTGTTTTATAACATATATTTTACTACGCTAAAAGTTGGAACGCTTCGTAGGCCAGTCTGGATCCAAACGGAAGTTCCTTGTCCGTGACGCCTACACGGCAATGTGCGTTTCCCTGCGCCCTTTATTGGGCAACAGCGTAGCTCTTGTTCAAATTTTCCCCTTTCTACCACCATCACACCGTTCCAAAGTGACACTGCCAGTGAGTATAGGCAGTCCCCGAGATACATTATTATAGCGGACCGCTATAATAGCGAAAGAGACAAGGAAAACCTAGCGAGGCCGAGTGATAAGTGGTGATAAGTGCCGAAGAAACGAAACACACTTAAAGGGTCCTCTAGCATTAGCACCGGGATCATTAATTGTGGCTCTAGGTTGCTCAGAGGTCGAAGAGGTTGCAGTTACCTATGCCGAAGAGTTTTTCGCTAAGCGATGGGTTTCAGCTGTTGATGTTGGAATTCTGTTGCAGTTAAGCCTATCTTATCCAATCCATTCCAAATAAGGTAGGTTTTATCTACACCAATAAAACCTTCGATAGTAAAACCTAATCTTTTGGCAACATTTTTTACAATCACATCACTTCAATAGTGTTGCACCGATTATATTGATTTTCCAACTTTTCGATACCATTTTTGTCCTACAATTTTTTCTTTGCCTCCAAATAGGCCTTAGTTTTGGCGATCACCTCTTCATTCGATGAAAATTTCTTCCCTGCGAACGATTCCTTTCGTAGACCAATTGACATTGGATGAATTCCAAACACTCCAATAACTCAATATAAAAGTCGCTGTTATTGTCTTTAGTTTTTCAAAATTGTCGATGATGATTATTCCTTGCGAATTCTTGGTTAAAAGTGAGCTCACGCGGCACCCATTTTGCACTAAGTAGAGATAAGCGTTCCGGGCCGTAACCTTGATTCTGATCCGATCCTATGCAATACTGAGTCCGATCCGAACCAAAAAAACGTTTTTATAGTGAAAGTGATTTCGATTTGAGTTAAAATAAGTTAGCAAAGGACTTAAATGCAATGAAAACGGGTGAAAAACTTATACAAACCATTAGAAGTTGAAAATCATCTGTTAAAACAACAAGATAACAACGAAAGGAAAACTGTAGAACATCCAATTTATAGCGACTAGTCTTAGAAAGTTGCACCAAATGAGTGAAACAAGATATCAGTAAAAAAATAACGGCGCATCGCTGCAAAAAAACACGCTAAACATTTCAGATCCGGCGATCGGGATCTGCTAGAGTTTCTATTGGGAGAATAATTCCGCTAGGTTGAGTTCAGGCTTGAGGTTGAGGCTGTTGTGAGTTCAGCTTTTGTATGAAGATCTGAGCAGCTGGAGTTTCTATAGTAATTGTTCCTAGCAATTGTTTCTATAGTAATGATTGTTACAAATGGTTATGTTACAATTGTAAAACAAATGTGCTATCAATCGATTAAAAAATAGTTATATTATGCAATTCCGGTCTATTATCATCTTTATAGCAGACAAACATTCAAACGGAACCGAACGAAATCATTTGAACTTCAAAATATTAACTAAACACCCAAATGTTCCTATTACAAATTTCACAACAGATTTCACAGGGAACATTAGAAATCATACAAATTCATAAAGTATTATGTTACATTACTAAGGCAGTCTTTAGCCTAGGTCATGCTGTTGATACCCATGTTAAGATTATTATCAATTATTTCTTTCAGTACTATGCTGCCAGGATGTGCTGGCATGATTTTAATTCAAGATAATCGATTATGACTTCTTGGGTTATTCATATATAATTATAATAAGTATGGAATAACATATTGCTGTAACTAACGGTGCGCAAAATATTATAGCCTAAAATTGACATCCGGAGCGCGTTCCGGTCCCGCATCATACCAGATCGATCCGATCCGTCATATAGTCGGATCAACCCATCTCTTGCACAGAGCATTCTGGAATCCAAATATTCATGAACGATATGTCCAACATGTTCCTTTGATATCTTTAGGATGTCAGCTTTCTCGATCAACTTCTAATCATTCTCGATTAAATTAAGGATTTTTAGTAGTTTATGGATTTCATTGTGATTTCGTCGGTAACCACCTCTTTTGGGCGCCCACTGTGTTCATCGTCCTCAGTGTTCATTTCACCTCGTTTAAACTTAGCATACCATTACTTGACGGTTTATATTTATTTATATTTAATCATCTCGTGAAATTACTTTTATTCCATGATTTTTCAAAACACAAAAATTGTTTCACACAAAATGCTATAACTCACGAAGTAATAGTCCGATTGTTGTCAAATTCGTGTCAAGGATGGTATAAACCAAAAATGGTATGGATTTAATTCCACTAGCACCATCCATGTGTGAGGTCTAATAATTTTCAGCTGACCTGTTATTTCTCGCTAACGGCACACGTTTGACGTTTGAACAGCAGTAAAATGTTCCTTCAATTTCTGTTGAGCACTGTATACTGCCAGAAACTGGAGTTTGCACAGTATGTTTACTCAAAACAGTTTGCAATAAACAGCGCACCTATTGTGACAATTGTTGTATCAAGCGGGTATAGGCATTTCGAATTTTTGGTGCTCGATTAGTCTAGTGTACTCTGCAAACCATAATGGTCACGAAAGAAGTTTTTAACAATTTAGTTAAGTTTAATTTTGTCGATAACTATGTTCGTCGAATAGCTTTCTCATTTCTTCAATATAAATCGGTTCTGTGATTAATGGTTACATTGTATCTCGCCTGCTCGTTTAAGTACATACACATCGCATTTATTGATTCTCCAGTAGTAGCTACCCATCGTCATTCCGAGTGATGCAGCAGTTCAATGTAGTGTTGATTCCCCTTAGCAAGGGCTGACTATCCGGCTACGTGGTAAAATAAGTCTTGTTGTTTGTTGGTTTATTTTTTGCAATGTTTTGCAATTCAATATCTAGAAATTCTTACGAAATTCTGTGAAACGATCGACTTCTGGTGTTCTTTATACCATCTACTAATACTTCACGTGAGCTTGCTGTGAAGTTTAATCTTTAGGTGTAGATAACGGCGTTTAGCGTAATTTTGGATTTCATATTAAATGTACAAAGGCCAGGCCGAATCGACTTATTTTTTATATAGTATCTTTTCTTTGACACTCCTATTCATTTTTCTCCTTTTTCAATAGAAAAGCGAATCAACAAAGAACAGCAGAACAGAAAAACTCTGATCCGCATTGTCTTGTTAACACGGTGATAACCATGAGCGCCCCAAACATCTGCGCAAAGTTTTTGTCTCGACATAAAGTGAAACATCTGTGTCGATAGAGCGATCATTTTCTGGAGAGCTACCTGTGACTTCGCTAGCATCGAATCATACCACTTCGGAAATCTGCTGAGGAGGCTGCTTCTGAACAAGGTAAAGGTACACAACGGTTGATCTTGTATTAAGCTAAAGAATTCCAATCGCTCTTAATCGCTTTTCATTTGTTGTAGATGCGTTTAGGAGCAGAACCATCACAGCCGAATTGTCATCAACTGCAAAACCTGCATCAACACCTGGATTGTCCGTGTTGATGCATTAGACAACCTGAGCTTTACGTTAGAGTAAGGTTGCTGTAGTATACGCGCGAGATATGGCCCGGCTTGTTTCGTTGTGAAATTTCTTCGAAGAGAGATTCACATCGTTGGCTAAAAGGTGAGTACAAATAATCGATTCTTCACACATCCTGCTTGATAAAATGGTTAGAGTCTTGAAGTTTCTTTTCGCATAAAATGAAATATTATACACATTGTGCAGCATGCGTTGTATGCTGTGTCAAACGACTAGTCTAAACAGGTGCATTATATCGTGATATGGTGAGGTGACTTTTGGCGGTTTAGTTCTATCTGATCATTGTTTCATGCCTATCATAACCTATCAATACTGATACAAACGTAATGCTGATCAATACACGTTAGTATACTACATTTTAAATGTGCGAAACGTAAGATTTGGACAAGCATTTTATAAGGCGGAATATCAGTGTAAGTTTTAGCTTCTCCTCCGTCGTGAGATGATAACGTGAGTTCATAAATATAACGGACATGTTGGTTCTACTCCATCTATCCATCGAGTATTTCGAGTATCGAGCACACCTAGATCCAGTGTCACTTTTTCACGACATCCGTTGCTGATCATGGGGTGACCGTTTCAACATTAATTAACATACCGGATTGTTCAGTTAACTCTGTTATCCCTGTGACCCTGACGAAATCCTGCATTCTCTAATGAAGGTCACTTAAGTCTACTACTAATCTAGTATACAATTCACACTCGTTTGAAGAAATTTCCTTCTCCGAACAGTGAAAGGCTACCTTTTTCCGGGTGTACTCGGCAGCCCAAAGCTTTTCAATTACCAATTACATTACGATAAGCTTTTGATTTTTGCAAACGACGTAAAAATGTTCTAGGCAATATGCAATGATTCCGCCTGACTAGAAGTACAACAGGCTGAGTTCTGTCATTAAGTAGATTTCGTAAAATTATTTACCTTAGCTATATGGTCGACTGTTTATTCCTTCTTCGTAGTTTATTACAATAAAGCCTTTTGCTATATTTCTATGAACTATAATTTTTAATACATTATAACTCAAGTTTGCATTGCTATAATTGTAATGTATTTTGCATAAATCTAGGCGCCAACATACTGGGTCCCCGAGATACGCTATTATAGTGCACCGCTATAACCCGAGAAAAATCCGCGCAACTCGAATTTCCGCGTCAGTCGAATCCTGGTGCAATTTCGTTTATACTTCAGAGTCAGCGAGTCGAATTCCTTCTCTGCACTTGGTTTATTTAGTGAATCAGGCGAGTTTTAAAAAGATTGCATTAAAATAAGTTAAAAATCATATGTTTTAAATGACGAAAAAGGTATCTTCGACCAAATTTTCACCTTTTTGATTAGATTTTGTGCTATAAACTAGCTCATCTGTCAAATTTTCAAAAACCGCGTATCTCTGAATCCGCGTATAAGAGGAACCGCGTATCTCAGGGACTGCCTGTACATGGGTTTTCTTCTTTTTTCCTATTATTTCTGCTTCTTCTTCTTCTTCCTCCTTTTATTTCTGCTCTGATAGTATGCCAATTTTGGATATTTGAGATTGATTAAGATAAGATAATTAAGAAGATTCTTAATTAAGATATATATTATTATCCCCCATGAATCCTCATGATTCATGAATCTTTAGAATAGAGATTCAGATTTGTTCATGAAATTCAAAGCCATCGTCTGCCAATCCATTATCACGGCTTTTATGGCGATGATGGGTCCATCAATGCCATCACTCCATTTTTATTTGGACACCACGCCCTATCTATCCATCTGGACGACCTAAAAGGACTTTACGGGCTGGGTCGTCTGGTGTCATTCTTATGACTTGACCAGCTCACCGGAGCCTTGCGAGTCTAACCCGCTGTACAACAGTAAGTTCGCCGTACAGTTCAAAGAGCTCGTCATTGTAGCGGCTCCACCATTGTCCTTCCACACATTCTATTATTATTGTTATTACTATTAGTATTATTAGTATTATTACTATTTTTATTATTATTATTATTATTGTTATACGCCGAGCTTCTTGGCAGACCACGCGGAGGACTGGTCCTTTTGCTGAAGCCTCAGTGTGACGGTAACGGAGTTTTCTCGATGAAGCAAAGGTGGTGATTCGTCCCGATTACCAGACCTTCCCGCTAGTTGCTCCTTATCCAAAGCTTGGGGAGCCTATTCAGACATAAGGGGGTAAGGTGACGAAGACCAGAGCTCTGATATAGGAAACCAGTTGTTTCTACTTCTACCGATGCACCAAAAACTTCTTTATTCTTCAATTGCTCCCGCTTATATAGCCATTTTTACAAATATCATAGCTACCTTAAACTATTTTCTACTGCGGCTTACAATTTAACATATTCGTATGACTACTTCAATTTTTCTCAAA
Organism: Anopheles moucheti; assembly: GCF_943734755.1. Lineage (NCBI taxonomy): Eukaryota > Metazoa > Arthropoda > Insecta > Diptera > Culicidae > Anopheles > Anopheles moucheti. Next base: position 73,687,707 of record NC_069140.1, read on the forward strand.
ATTCCAAGACGCAACAATTATTTTTGTAATTTTCATTATTTTTGTTATTGTTCACATTAGGTTAACAAATTAAAATTTCTATGGTCTAGTGTGTGGTGGGAAGGACATTGGAGGAAGAAGAATAACGAAGACGTGAACGAATGGATGTCAAGGAAAGATTAAAGGCGAACAAAGCAGGCATTAAAGCAGCAGGCACAGTTATTAAAGCTACGTATAGCACCAAGGTCTGTGTAGGAAAGAGGTCGAGTAATAGCCAAGATAGGGGTTCGCTAATTTGGATTTCATTTGACGTTTGATCGCCTGTGTAAGAAGCATAATATGCTCACTCACACTTTCTTATCGTGGTATTAGTGACACTTTTTCTTTGCGTCTAGCCCACTTGTTTACTACATCGTGAAATTTCAGGCCGTCTCCACAAAACGCGTATAACTTTCGTTGTTAATACAGAACTTCGACTTGGCTCGGCTCAGCTCGGTCCGTGTCGATTGTCAAATCTTCCGCGCTCAGCTGTCAAATCTTCCGCGCAGAGTTATCCATCTTGAACAAAGCCGCGTTTACGCGCCTGTTTGACAGCCTGCCGCGGAAATTTGGCAGCCGACCGCGGCGAAGTGGCATACAAGTTATACGCGGCCCATGTGGAGACGGCCTAAGATTTTTTTTCCAAAAGCTCTTCATTGTCCCTTCTGGAACCAGTCCCCAGATCTAAAACTATTGGTACCCTTTTTTGGTACTTTTAGTGCACTGTTTTATTTAAAAGTTATTAAAGGAGTGGTTCAGAAAATCACTTCAATCCAACAGCGCAGATAAATTATGTGCAAAGACAATGCGTCCAAACGTGGCCATAAAAATTGTCCGCACTTTTTGCACAACCAAAGTTTGTGCAACCCACCATGTTTAAGTTACGATTCAACAATAGGGTTGTTTGATGAAAACCTAACGCACAGTACGGCATAAAGCCATGGTTCAATCGACACGGTTCTTTAATGTGTAATTTTCTTCCAATGGACATTTTCAAACGTGCGAATACTGATGACTACGTTTTTTTGGACATCAAGAAAAACTCGAAAATAAGTCTCTCAATGTGGTGATTGCTGTATTCCTTTGTACTACCCGAATGCTAATATCATTTTGGAGCTCTCGCACATCCTCGTTTATGGGGTTCTGGTTGGAATTGTCGTTTTTACTACCCTTTCTGAATGATGGGTGTCTCGGTCCAAGACTTTGACCTCTATTTCCGTTTTCTTCAGGGGTTTCTTCTTTTATCACATCTTTCAACGTAAGACTACTTCGTATTGCGTGTCCCGAATATGCTTGTCGGCTTGTTCTTAGCTTTTCTGAGAATTGTGTATTCCCTGATTTTACATGTTTGTCCTGTCTGTTCGCGGACTTGTTTCTTGAGGAACTTACTGTTCTCGTTCTGTCCTATACGATTAGCATTGTTGTTAGCTTTGAGTGTTTTGTCCTAGATGGCGCTGCCGCCGCATGTTTACATATATGCCGCGTGTCCTGTCAATTATTTTCGCATACTTTTACCATAACTGCTGTCCCCGAGAAAGTAGTGGGTAGTAGTATCAAAATCGTTCTCGAATTGCACTGTCCGGCACAGTTTCGGGGTATGTACTCAGCACAGCACGAGCTAAAGGTACTTGCTTACGGATGTACACTGTAGCGCGAGGAGGAGAACGCGATAGTTGATTTGTCAAAGCAGAACACCTCTTCTTCATTTTAACTAACTTATATCGTTACGTGAAGATATTCATTATCTAGTAATTGATATATCAGCATTGGAATTTTTCAGTTCCTCAAATGAATGGGTAACGATTTTACAAGCGATTACTAAAATTAAGCAAAGCGGTCAAAGGGCTAGGGCGCTCTGGTCGCCACAGACCGGTAGACCGGTGTTACCGATTAAGGAATTTATTTTCATTTTTGAATCACGAGAGGAAATATAGCTCTGCATAGCGTAATATGTTCTTTCGTCCGAACATATTTACCGATTCGGTTACGATGGGGGACTTTTTACTGAAATATTTCACAAAGCTTTGGATAAATAACGCTTCGACTCTCCCACACTGTTAACCCCTGCATTTATGCAATCGGTAGCACGATCACGTGATCTCACTGTTCAATTTTCCTCTACCATTACAAAACGAAAAGGATTTATATTACTTCAGTTTATATTTCACATTAGACATTCGGAAGATATAACGAACAGAAATGCTGAATTAAACCGATCTGCTTATCTACTCGATGTCTTGACGGTCGATTTCTTAACGCAGCACGTTACCAAATCATTGATCGATTGTCGATCAACTTTATTGTATACCTCTACATACACCACGAAAGTCTAAAACATCTGGGTAAACCGAAGCGAACGAACCAAACATTCGCTTGTGTTACAGTTCTACTATTGTACTTTAAACCATTTTATGATAGTGCATACGGACGTTCACTAAACTGACTGTAGAAAAACGCGGCTTTTTCAAGGGTTTCTTAGGGACGCTATTGCGAACCAAAAAATTAGTGTCTTTATTAACTGCCGGTTTTCTACCAAAGAGCTCGTTGCTTACAATCCTGCCCATTTTAAACGTTTTCTCGCAAACCTAAACTCACCACGGATCTAATCGTTCTGATCGAATGCCAAGATCTACACAACGATGTCGACATTAGAAATCGCAGTGACAGCGGCGGTCGGTGTAAATACTGTTTGTTTACAACACTGACATTTAACCAATTCTCTGCTAAACAATACTTCAGGTTCTAAAGAAACACAAAATTCAGGTGCGGATCACATTCATAGTCGTGTACCGAGTACAAAATTCAATTACGACTTTGTAGGAGTGTGAAAACTGCAAAGTGGATGTAAGTATTTAAGACTAATTTTGTTTGCAATATATTCATTGGTTCAATATATATTCTTTTGCTAAGCAATACGGCCTGGCCGTCCATGAATAAATAAAAAAATATATTCTTTTGCCGCTTTTGTTTATACATCAGTGTCGGAATTGGCTTTAAACTTTACTTATATTTTTTTTTATTTAATTTATACTAAACTTAAACTTTACTTATACAAGTGTGCATAAATGTGTCACCATCGGAGCTCTTTTCGCACGAGCTGCACCGCAGTAATCTTATATTGATGCCTATGTTAACTTTGATTGATGTCGATGAATGAAAAAAGTGTTGGAATACAATTCCTGCAACCTTTTACTCGGAAACCCCTGTTTATTTTCATAATGTCGTTGTCAATCTGGCAACTCTGTTTTTGGTGGCATACGAAGCCATCTTATTATTAATGTCAGTCGTTCTTGATTTGAGAAGTGTCCATTTGGCCAAAGAACGTTAAGAAATAGTTCTCGGAAGTCGAGAACTCTGTATCTTCCAAGACACCGCATTGCATGTCCGACTTGCTCGCCATGGTGCTACAAACTGGAAATGTGGTTAATCGACGGGAAATGTTGGATCTAATGTTGTCTTCTCAATTCACATGTCATTTCGAACGGTTGACATTCTGTGACATAAATTATAAATAATCCCATCAGATACTATCCGGGTACGTGATATAATATTTCGAATGCCCTTGGTCGTTCCAACGAAGAAAATTAAACAAGCTACCCAGACTCTATTTGATTCTCTTTTTCATGTAAAATAGAATACAGAAGAATGGAACATGATGCATGAATAAGAATGAATCATAAGCATAGAGTATACGAGACTAGTGGAAGTAAGAACAAAGTGTATGAAGTGCGGTGTACGCTTTTTATTTCATTGCTATAGGTCAATTTGACTTCCAAGCCCTCGCTAAACACAGCGGAAATCAGTATGTGAATTCGCAAACGAAGGGTAAGCTGTTGTCACAGTCCACATCTTTCCATACTCCCGCGGTGGTAATTGAAATACAGTCTTTATGAGCGGTTGGTGTCTCTATCGCTGCTAAATATCCGCCCTTTAATACACACGTATGCAAGGTTTCGTAGAAGTTTCCAACGGTAGTGTAAGCAATGTACCGAAGCGCGTGGGTTGTGGGTAGACCCACGGCCACAAGACCGGCGATAACTAAAGCGATCAGGCAAGACTTCATCCTGTGTGTCGATACGGTTAACCTCTATCCGCAAAGTACGATGGACCAAGAAGGGACCTCTCCGTTTTATAGCTAGGATGGACCGATCGAAACACTTGAGTCAACATCTGAGCTAGGGTATAAAAGTCGACCTGACAGTTGAGTTCTGTAGCAGTTCGTTTTGCAAGGCACCACCAAAACTAAAGTGGAAACTATGGCGTTCAAGACTTTGTGTGTAGTACTGTGTTTGGCGTTGTACGCGATGGAAGCACATGGTCAGGACACTTCACCGCCCTTTTATTACGTGTATAATTAAGCTCCGATATTTTCTTACCATTTGTTCCTTTACAGGTTTCAGAGACTATGTAGCATATCGCCGAATCATAAACTTCTTCGAAGCCGATCAGGCATGTCGTCAAATGGGAGGTCAGCTGGCTATTATCGAGTCGGCAGCAGAACAATCACGGGCAACTGATGCTATAAAAGCCGTAGCCGGAGGGACCAATCATTATTGGATCGGTGCCATGGATTACGGCTATGAAGGACACTTCTTATGGTTCCCCATAAGTAAATATGTTGTATACACTAACTATGCTACTGGAGAGCCTACTAATCTCGCTGATGAAAATTGTTTAATAGTACAGATTAATTTCGACTATAAGTGGAACGATGTAAAATGCGATTTTGCAGTGGATGGTTACGTTTGCTCGTTTGAGAAGTAACCACTTCCCGACTGTTGATTCGACACCTGTGACTTAGTACAGCCTCAATAGACAGTCTTTCTATTAGCTTGTTTGTATGAAACAAATCAGCAGCTATGCGAGCATTGTAAAAATGAAATTGTTGTTTCAATTACGTTAGCTTTTGCCGGAATAAACCATAATTGCGCAAATCAAAAAAGTCTATATTTCAACCATGTAACCGTGTCTACACTGCATCTCAATATGATTATCTTTACCCCGTAGTTTTCCATGCATCCAGGCTAGCCAGATAAGCCTGGGAATCGAAGGTTAGTTTGTTTTCTGAAGAACGTTTTCATATTGCACGACCTCGACAGCGTACGACGAAGCGTTCGAGAGTACGACGAACCTTGCTCCAACTTAATGTTATGAGTGACATTCCAAATAAGGGCTCATTCAATAATTACGTAACGCTGATAGGGGTGGAGGGAGTCAATACCAGCGTTACGATTTGTTACATAGGGGGAGAGGGGGGGAGGGGGTTTAACTTTTTAACGTAACATACAATAAGTAACATACTTAGTTACGTGATGGTTACGTTAGATGGTGGTTTTGAATTCCGGTGTGTAGTAGTGGATCCAGTTTGCATCCATTGTCACAAAACAAGGATCGTCGACTCATAAATCTTTCAATTAACTTGAGCTCTAACCAGTCTCAGAATGATGCATCGAAGTTATCCACTATCTTAAAGAACTTCATACCATCATAAATCAATTTCAATCATTTCAATCATTAACTATGCATCAGTTCATATCATTTGGTGCTAGTACGATTACTCACTGTACAATGAACAACTTTCAACAACTAGAAAGGAACTAGAGGAATTTCCATCCAAAGTGCATGTGCTAAAGTATTCGAGTCTTTTGTCTACTCCTCAATACAACCTTGTGTTTCGTCAATTATATCCCAACATTAATGTTTTACCCCATAACGGACACTTGCTATATGCCGACGATATTAAAATATTTCTTCCTGTGTCTTCCACAAATGATGTATGTCTGCTTCAATCCTACCTTGACTCTTTCTGTTCATGGTGTGTGGCCAATGGGCTTAAACTTTGCGCGCAAAAATGCTATTCTGTATCCTTTGGACGTCACAACGCTAGGAAAACAACCACAAACTATTCACTTCTCAACTCTACCATACAACGAGTGTCTCTTGTAAAAGACCTCGGCGTATGGCTTGATGAGTCATTGTCCTTTAAGGTACATATAGACAGTGTGGTGGCTAAAGCTCGCAAAGTTCTAGGGCTTGTATGTCGGCTCTCAACGGATATTCGTGACCCTCTCTGTCTAAAGGCGCTGTATTGCTGCTGGATTAGATCTACTATTACATATGCCTGTGAGATCTGGGCTCCTGCCGGTGTCACCGCTCTTCAAAGAATAGTTAACATAGAAAAAAAGTTTACTAGAATTGCAATCGGATCATTGATTCGACACTCCAATGTTCCGATGCCTTCCTACGCCGTTCGTTGCAGAATGCTGGGAATTGTAAATCTTAAATCACTCCTCTCACATACGCAAGCCATTTTCATCGCTAAGATTCTCCTCAATAATATTGATGCCCCATCCTTACTATCCAAACTTAACCTATATGTTCCTTGTCGTCGTCTCCGTTCCCGTCCTCCTTTATTCATCCCGGCTCGCCTTACCTCTTTCGGCCAAAATGATCCGTTTCTGCGAGCTATGAAATCTTTTAACTGCGTTTTTTATCATTTCGATTATAACATCTCGGTATCTACTTTTCGAACTCGACTAATGAATGACTCCTTGTAATCCTGTATGTTTAGTCTGTTTCCTCCTCCTCCTCTGACATGTTATTAGATTTAAGATTAGACTATAAGATTACTTTTGTTAAGCCTTATGGGCGGACAAATTATTTTTTCCATAAATAAATAGAACGTGTGGCATCATCATGGGAGCTTGTACGTCCGTGTTAGAAGATAGCATACCAGCTAAAACAGTTGATTTTGATGGTGCTGAATTTTACGATGCTTATCAATTCAATTTAACTGTTTTTTCCTAACAAAATTTATTTTTTTACTGGCATTCTAAATGCTGATGTTTCATTGGATGTTAAATGATAAATATGGGTTTGAGTTTTGAGTTTTTCGGCGCTTCTCGATCTGCTGCAGGAGTCCTCTAAACCGCCCACTGTCATGCGCCGTCTACTGTCAATCCAATACCACGGCATTTCTGGTGGACGCATCAACGCAATAACTGCATCTTAATTTGGGCATATTACGCCTTCTCTGTCCATGTGGACGACCTAAAAGTACTTTACGGGCTGGATCGTTCGGTATCATTCTCATGACGTGACCATCCCACCGGAGTCTGGCGAGTCTAATCCTAAGTACGACAGTAAGCTCGCCGTAGCGGCTCCTCCAATGTCCTTCCACACACACTCGGGACCAAAAATCCTTCTGATCGTCTTCCTCTTGTGGCTTAGAGGGTTTCGTCAATATTGGACAAAGTCCATATCTCAGAGGCGCATGTGAGTACTAGAGCGATATAAATTCTATATACTACCAGTTTCATTCAATTGAAAATTATTCACTAAATCTACTTTACCAACAAATTTAGTTTTAGTCGTACATTTAGGATTTGAGGTGATTGAGGACTTGTATACGAAGCGTCTTCCAGAAATTGATATCTTTATGCAGAACCTATCTAGCCTTGGATTAGTTAACCTGGTACATGCCAATGATACAAATTATATTGATGAAAGATACGGACAGTCTGAAAACAAAAACATATTAAAATAATATAGTATGCAGAATCGTAGTTGTATGGATTGAAGTAGGTTCTAAAACCGCTTCAAATTATTAGCAACGATCAAGCAAGTCAATCTGGCGTGAGTAGTAAATTTATTATACAGTATGTTTGTTTCGTTTTGAATTTGTCGAAATACGTTGGAATTATATATTAACAAGGGGAGAAGGGGTTAACGAAATGTTACGTAATTAATGGAGGGGGTGGCGTTGAGTGTTACGTTTTGTTACAATTAGGGAGGAAGGGGGTAAAAAATTGGTAATATTTTCGTTACGTAATAATTGAATGAGCCCTTACTGGTGGGCTTCTTCTGTGCTTACCTCTGTGGTGGGGTTTTACTTACTGAACTTTTCCTACAATTGACCATCCATTAGGTGCAGGGCCACGAGAGCTGACAAAATGCTGACAAATTTGTCAAGTAACAAAATCAGCTTGTCAACTGCGAAAAACCACTATACCGTTCATTATTTCCGATACCAGGAGAGCATGTTTCAATAGGTGACACCTGTAGTGTGGAATAAATTTGCCCATCACTAGTACCTATCGCGAAGCAAATCGTTAAAATTTATCCACCTGCTTGGTTTTATCCACCATTATATATATATATCTACTAGAAATGGTATCGCAAACGTTCTTCCCCTACAAGTAGATAAAATCATGCCAACCATTATAAATACAGATCTAGTAGTTTTGCCATTTGTCAAAATCTATGGTTTGTCTTCATATCGTCGGCTAACGAAGAAGTGTTTTGCGTGATGCAGCAACTTGCAGAACATTACTTCCTTCCTTCCTACTTCCTTACTTACATTACACCCTTCTCATTCCACGACTGGGCTAGTCCTTCCATTTTATTATTTCTAAAAAGTTGAAAACAATAGGAGTGATATTTCCCGTACGCAGGCGGTCCGGCTCTAATCGTCACTTTTTCTAGGGGAATCAGTTTTTCGTAAACGTTAGTGTAATATATTTGTCATTTGGATGTGGTCAAATCAAGGTAAGGCTGAAAACGCGTCTTTTTTTAGGATGGACAACTCTGCGGAACAGCAGTCACGGAAGATTTGACAACCGATACGGACTGAGATGAACCGGGCCGAGCAGATGTTCGAGCAGAAAAAAAACGGAAGTCTGTTCTACCAGAATAAAAAAAATAAATTAATGAATTTTTTTAATTTTTTTAATAACTTTGTACTTTTCCTTTTCAACAATACATTTCCCATTACATTACATTATATATCCCGTGAAGCAAGCTCTTAAATCTTCACATAAAACGGGCTTGGTACCGTATAACTACAGCATCGAGGCAGTAGGTAAATATATGGGTTGATATAATTAGTTTAGCTCGTTCGCGATACAAAATAAAGACTTTTTTAACTACTACTTGATTTTTTCCCCACGATTTGTATGGTAGTCATGGCAGTAGTTAATTTCGTTCGCGATAGGTACCATAGTTTCTATTCTAGCATCTAACGGTAGATTTACGAACAGACGAAAAAATATGAAAATCTTGAGGTCGAAAATGAGGTCGTTCAAGAAATATAATGCATGAATAGGTTGAAGTAAAAGGGAATATAAGGGTTTACGAGGCAGACAGGTGTATTGGTAGCGCAGTCGGTCTGCACAAGACAGGACCACGGAATAATTTCATCTGGACCACCAAATCTCCGTACGCAGCATTGACTATCCCACGGGTAAATAAAGTAAAAAAAGCCAGAAATGATAGGCTTCAATATCCTGAGGATGTCGTGGCGATAAAGAAGAAGGAGTTTGAGTACACTGCATACTTCTCTTGCGTAGCCGTGTAACCGGTCCGATATAGGTAGTCAAATAGAAACAAATATTTTATATAACCAAGGATATATAAAATCCAAGGATATTTTCGTTATACCACGGATATGTTCGATCAATTTTTTACCTTTTAAATTAGATTTTGCGGTATAAAATAACTCTGCTGTTGAATTTTCAAAAATCGCATAATCGGCACAAATTTTTTGGGGCCTCCAACACGGCGTAACCCTAGGCGATCGCCTAATGTGCCTACCGTTTGATCCGCCGCTGCGGACGCATCAACGCTATCATTCCATCTCAATTTGGGCCTACCACCTGTGTCGTTTGGCCTCCGCTCAGGATGGCATCTCCAGATGGAATGTTTATTCACTGTCATATCAGGTTGTATGTATACAGAGTTCATGCAAGGTGTATTCATGTAAGGTGTGACCGTAGGTAATAATTATAAACTAACGTTACATCTTCCCTTTCGAGTCTGTTAATAATATTGAAATTTGCCATCGCGATTTGGACGCACTATTCTTCCGCTCCTAGTCGTTACCGAATTTGTTGGGGGTACCGGCTCAGAGACGTGTGGTGTTATCGAGTCTGGCAAATTAACTTCCGGCTGAGGATCAACTTCTAGGTGGCAATCTTCGTGCAGATTCTGATGATTGTTTGTGGTCGACTGTATCAGGCATGGCTGTCTCTCGCAGTTGTTGTTGTCGATGTTCTGTGCAGTTTTCTTATCTTTAATGTCTCGGACGTTTCTGCGTAGCACTCTTCCATCTTCTAATTGTACTTTGTATGATCTTGGCTCTACTAAAGTCTCTGTGATTTTGCCGTCGCTCCAAAAGCCTGACTTTATATCCTTCAACATCACCGGTTGTCCCACTTGATATGTCTTGGGTTTCACAGTACCTCTGTCGGCATATTGTTTCTGCTGCTGCCTCTTCTGTTTCAAGCTTTCTGTTACTTCTTGAACGATCCTGGGCTTGAGTACCATGTTCGAAACTGGAATGGTAGAACGGATTGTACGATTCATTAGTCTTTGACTTGGAGATTGCAACTCATTATCTCTTGGTGTAATTCTAGTTAATAGTAAAGCCAGCTGTATATCAGAACCGTCCTCCGCGCATCTCTTCAGCAAGTTTTTGGCAGTTTGCACAAACCTTTCCGCCAGGCCGTTGCTTCTTGGAAAGTGTGGACTAGCCGTTGTATGGTCGAATGACCACTCTTTACTAAATGTGGTGAATTCACTGGCAGAATATTGTGGTCCGTTATCAGTGTACAGCACTCTCGGTATACCATGCGTTGCAAACCATCTTTTCAGTTGCTCAATTACTTTTTTAGATGTGGGTTCTTTTAGCTTTGTAAAGTCGAAATAGCCTGAATAGCTATCCGCTATCAAAATGTACTCACTGCCACCGAAATGGAACAAGTCAGATGATACTATTTCAAACGGAAGTGTAGGGATTTCATTGTTGATCAGTTCATGTTTAATGTTTGACCTTTGATGTTTCTCACAAACTGCACATTGTTCCACCATCCGTGTTATTTCTGTTGTCATTCCTACCCAAAACAAGCATTGCTTTGCACGGCGTATGCATCCTTGAACTCCTGTGTGACCCTTATGAATTTCTTTTAGCATCTTGTTTCTTAGACGGCTAGGGACTACAATTTGATGAGAACGAAATATTAGTCCCTCGTACACGGCCATTTCATCTCTAAAGTACCAATACTTTCTTATAGCTTCTGAAAGGATTCTTCTTTCGTTCGGCCAACCATCCATTATTACCTGTGCTAATTTGACCATTTCTAAATCATTCCGACTTTCTACAATTATCTCTTCTCGTGCTGTTTTGGACATTTGTAGAATAATATGTACTTCCAGTTCATCTGATGGTTCTGTTGTAAACAAACGATGTTTACACCGACCGCTGCTGTCACTGTCGGACATTCTATCGTATTTACGAAGTTGTCGGAAGAAAGCTTCACGGTCGGGATATCTGAGTACCGCGGTGAGTGAAGGACTAACCGAAAAAGAATGTATATAAGGGCAGGACGACGCGCGAGACGCCCTTTTTTACCGCTAGAAAACGTTGACGAATAAAGAACTAATTTTTTGGTTCGCTCTAGTGAGATAGCGTTCCTAATTAATTATCGACTTTTTTGCGTTTTCTACATTCCAAAAAATTAGTTTCTAATTTCAAGAAATTAGCTCCAACTAATTCGAAAAAATAGTTTGTTGGAAATCTTCAAATTTCAACAAGTTTGCGATAGTTTGCAAGAATATTTGCGTCGCAAAGCTAAGTTTAGTGCGCGTTTAATTCGCTCGAATCGAAAGTAAATTATCCACCGGGGATAATCGCGATCGCGTAACGAACGATAGTGGATTCCAGTTTATAGTGCGCACGTTTTAAGTGATTCGCGAAATGGAACACGGCGATGACACGGTGCAAGACGGGCAACAGACGAGCCAGCGAGTGGATACTGTATTCCCCTCGGAGGAACAGACGGCTGAACGCGAAAGCGTAGTCGCGACGAATGCGACGCCCTCCTGTTCGGCTCGATCGCCCGTGACCGTACAAGAATCGTCCCAGAGCGAAGGGATTTTGGGCCACCGGGGCGAGCAGACCGTGCAGACTCCGTGGGGATACTTTCCGGTGAGGCACAGGGATGCCATCGCGCTGGACGCGACACCAGAAGCAGCCCGGCCGTCCCCTTATCACACCAACACGCACGCACAAAATGGCCACACGCAACCGGAGGGTTTAAGACGCGTCACCGATGGCGCATCGAATTCGGCGATGGCGACCGCGCACCGGTCAGCAACCCATGAAGGGTTCATGACCCCTAACCGGGAACACCGGAGGAAGCAGCTCGAACTCGAGCGTTTAAGGATCGAGCTGCAACAACGAAAACTTGAACTCCGCGCGCGCGAGTTGGAGTTTTCAAAAGGGGAGTGTGAAATTGCGCGCGAATCGCAATGCGAGCTAGAAAAAGCAAGTGCTTGGCTGCTGCATCGAGAAAATGGTGGTTCCCTTGATGCTGCTGGAAGGCGCGTTGATATCGGCACGGAACACTTCCGATGTGAGGACAACCCTACCGTGGCCACCAGTAAATATGCACCGACACCGACATGGCCAGCGAACGAAACAGCGAGACGTGACGCGGAATTTCGCGAGTGGCAAAGCGCGATGGAGGATCTCATGTCGCGAGATCCTCGCCGCATAAATGGAACAACGCACCGACCTGGACACGATTTTGGACACAGCACGTTGGCACAACCGCACGCAACCGATCACGACACTTCAGCAGCCGCACACGGACACGATTTCGAACACAGCACGTCTACACACACACACGGAAACCGATACGGACACACCGCCCAACCACACGGACTCGATCACGGTTATTACACGTTTATACCGCCCCGCGGACTTGGTCAGGCAAACAGCACTTTTGCCCAACCGCGCACGAGCGCGCCAGCAACGTACCCGCACAATGTTTTCGTCGACGGGCATGCGGGAACACTTGGAAGCTTGGGATCGACTTTCTTGAGTCAATCCCAAATTGCCGCGCGGAAAGCCAGTGGAAGAGAGCTACCTACGTTTTCGGGTTCCGCAGAACAGTGGCCGCTCTTCATCTCCAGCTACGAGCACTCAACAGCAATCTGCGGGTACTCCGACTACGAGAACCTGCTGAGGCTACAAAAGGCGTTGAAAGGAGCTGCGCTGGAAGCGGTCAGCTCGTTGTTGTTGCTGCCTTCCGGACTTAAGGAAGCCATAGACGTGCTCAAGCTACGGTTTGGGAGGCCGGAGGTGATCGTTGAAAATTTGATGGAGAAAGTGAGACGTATGCCAGCCCCACGAGCGGATCGGCTAGATACTCTGGTTGAGTTCGGATTCGCGGTGAGGAACCTGTGTGCGACCATCCAAGCATCTGGGCTGCCGGAATATACCTGCAACGTTATCCTGCTGAAGGAGTTGATCGTGAAGCTGCCGTCGGCCACGTGCATCGAGTGGGCGAGGCACCAACAGCAGCTGCCCTCTGTTACGCTGTCGGACTTCGGAAGGTGGATCGGCGAGTTGGCTGCAGCACTCAGCAGGGTAGTTCCGGTGAAGAGCGAACGTTTCGAACGCAGTGGATCCGGCGACTCGGATCGTCGGAGCAGTGTGAAACCGGTACGACCAGATCAGCGCCAGCCCACCACCGCACGTTTGAACATGCACGCCGCCACCACGAGCGGTAAGTACCCACATACAAATGTTTCTAAATGTTCAGCCTGCCAGGGAGAGTGTGCCGCACTGGATACATGCCAGCGATTCCAAACGATGACCGTCGCTGAAAGGAAGGAACATATAAGAGATAAGAAGCTATGCCGAAAATGTCTCAAGTACCATAAGGGGTGGTGTCACCTTAAAACAGTTTGCGGATCCAATGGGTGCGAGGCAATGCACCATAGGTTGCTACATGGTTCTCTGGGAATGACCAATACAACAGAAAAGCATTGTCTTACTCATTCCGGCTCCAACGATCGCACTTTGTTCCGCTACGTACCGGTAACTATGTATGGGAAGGATGGCAGGACGGTTCGAACGTACGCCTTTCTCGACGAAGGTTCGTCATCGACCTTCATCGATCATAGCCTGATGGACGAATTAGGGCTGATCGGAACGTCACGGCCATTGTGTCTCAAGTGGACCGGGGATACTACCAGAGAAGAAAAGGCTTCCGTCCAGCTGGCAGTGCAAATATCAGGTGCATACGAAGGGGCTCCAGTGCATGAGCTGACAAAGGTACACACGGTCAGCAATCTAGCCTTGCCCGCGCAGACGATAGATGGTAAACAACTGCAATCTGCGTATCCACATCTGAAGGGTTTACCGTTCACCTCTTACGTCGATGCCGTACCTCGAGTACTAATTGGTGTAGATAATTGTCGTTTGGGAAAGCCGCTAAAATGTACAGAAGGACGGGTTAATGAACCGATTGCTTCGAAAACTAGGCTGGGCTGGATGATATACGGACCCTGCCCTATTGCAACCGCTAGTGTAACCGGAGGACACAGAAGTTTTCACATCTGCAGCTGCAAAGGTAACGTCGATGGTGTACTCACAAGCGAGGTTAAGGCGTTCTTCTCGTTGGATTCACTGGGTATCACTAAGCCATCACGCTTACTCAAATCCAAGGACGATGAACGTGCCCTGGTGATACTTAACCGAGAAACCAAACTGCAGGGCGATCGATACGAAACGGGCTTACTATGGAGATATGATGACGTCCGATTGCCATGTAACAAAGCTGCAACGATGAAACGGTACGAGCTCCTGAAACGAAAAATGAGTAAAGATCCGGAGTTAGCTGCGGCGGTTAATCAGAAGATGAGAGATTACATCCAGAAGGGCTACATTCGACGTTTATCAGCGAGTGAGGCGGAGGACAAACGACCAAACGACTGGTTTTTACCTATTTTCCCGGTTACCAACCCTAATAAACCGGGAAAAATTCGCATGGTTTTTGACGCGGCGGCAAAGGTGAGTGGAGTCAGCCTTAATTCGTTCCTTTTAGCGGGACCCGATCTGCTTGCCGGGCTCCTTTCCGTTCTCTTTAAGTTCCGAGAGTTTCGCGTCGCTGTTGTGGGAGACATTCGGGAAATGTTCCATCAAGTGATGATGCGAACGGAAGACCAACGAAGCCAGATGATCCTTTGGGATGGAGACGATCCAAACGGCGATCCAGCCGTATACGTGGTCACCGTGATGACGTTTGGCGCTGCTTGTTCGCCGAGCAGCGC
Source organism: Anopheles moucheti (assembly GCF_943734755.1). Taxonomy (NCBI): domain Eukaryota; kingdom Metazoa; phylum Arthropoda; class Insecta; order Diptera; family Culicidae; genus Anopheles; species Anopheles moucheti. The sequence goes on from NC_069140.1 coordinate 73,702,842, forward strand.
ACAGTTCGTCAAGAATCGCAACGCAGAGCGATTCGAGGAAGAGTTCCCGCGTGCGGCAAAATGCATCAAAGACGAGCACTACGTGGACGATATGCTCGTGAGTGTGGAAACGGAGGAAGAGGCCGTATGCCTAGCGAAAGAAGTTCGGGATGTTCACCAAAAAGGAGGATTCGAAATCCGGAATTGGGTATCTAATTCGTTAGACGTGGTGAGGCAACTGCAGACACAGGCGGAACATCAGAAAAGCATCGATGTCGGCTACGGTTTAGCAACGGAAAAGGTCCTCGGTATGTGGTGGGACACGGCTTCCGACACGTTTACTTTCCAGCTCTCGACGCAGTTTACTGAAAAGCTACAGGCTGGCAAATCGTGCACAACGAAGCGTAACCTACTCCGGATCCTGATGAGCATCTACGATCCCATGGGTTTGCTCGGGATGTTCCTGATGTATTTAAAAGTTCTCCTGCAAGAGATATGGCGTTCCGGAATAGGATGGGATCAGGAGCTGCATGACCAACCGGCGGAAAAGTGGTTAATTTGGCAACGAGTGCTCCCTGATGTCCAGAAGGTGAGAGTCAGAAGGTGTTATCGAGCGGTTACGTCGATTCGCGCTGGAGTAGATCTGCATGTGTTTTGCGACGCAAGTGAATGTGGGATGGCCGCGGTCGCTTATTTGAGGTACGAAGAAGACGGAGTTGTGGAATGCTCTCTCGTTGGATCGAAAACTCGTGTGGCTCCGATGCGTTTCGTCTCGATTCCGCGACTAGAGCTACAAGCGGCGGTGATTGGTGCCCGATTAGCGGCTACGATCGTCAACTCACACCGATTGAACATCTCGCGCACGGTGTTTTGGACAGACTCGCGGAACGTGTTGAGTTGGTTGCGTTCTGATCATCGTCGCTATAATCAGTTCGTAGCATTTCGAGTCGGGGAACTGCTCGAAACAACGGAGGTTGAGCAATGGCGTTGGATCCCGACGAAAATGAACGTAGCTGATGACGGGACCAAGTGGACGAAAACACCGGATCTATCGCCAACTAGTCGCTGGTTCAACGGTCCGAGCTTCCTATGGGGCTCTGAATCACTCTGGCCTGGCTCGGAAACAACATCTCCAGACACCCCCGAAGAACTACGTCCCAACGTGATGCATCATACGGTACAGGAGCCTCTCATTAATTTCCATCGTTTCTCGAAATGGAGAAGGCTTCTACGGGCAGTTGCGTATGTGGTAAGATTTGTCACTAATGTCCGTCGTGCCATCAGGAAAGATGTCATTTTAGGTGAACCGCTAACACAAGAAGAGCTGACACGGGCCGAGCAGATCATCATCACCCAGATACAGGCGGACGTGTATGCGTGTGAAATACGCTCTTTGAAGAAGGATCCCTCTCAGTTGCAGCCGTGGAAGAGCAGAGTGGAGAAGAATAGTCCTCTCTACAAGTTATCGCCGGTACTAGACGAACACGGAATAATAAGGATGCGAGGGCGCCTGGCCGGGACGTTGTCGGTCAGCGAAACACTGCAGCAACCGATTATCCTCCCTCGGAAGCATCGTGGAACAGAGTTGTTGATACTCAGCTACCACGAACGATATCGGCACTGTAACCACCGCACGGTTGTTAGCGAGCTGCGAGCTCGCTATTATATACCCCGGGTCCTTGGTGAGTACAACCGTGTACGTAAGTCCTGCCAGCGATGCAAAATAGACGGAGCCACTCCGGAGCCTCCCTCGATGGGAAACGTACCATCGCAACGAGTTGCGGTCGGGCAACGAGCCTTTTCATTTACAGGCGTGGACTATTTTGGACCCCTCCTGGTTGCCGTAGGAAGACGAGTAGAGAAGAGGTGGGGAGTCATATTCACCTGTCTGACGTGCAGAGCTATCCATTTGGAGATGGCTCACTCCCTCACAACGGCGTCCTGCATTATGGCGATTCGGCGCTTCATCGCTAGGCGCGGAAAACCGATAGAGATCATCAGCGATAGGGGGACCAATTTCGTCGGGTCGGCTCGGGAGCTCGAGGAAGCCTTGCAGACAGTGGATGTTAACGCGATGATGGACGAATTCGTTGGGCCCGAGATGAAATGGAGTTTTAATCCGCCAGCCGCACCACATTTCGGCGGATGCTGGGAGAGACTGGTCCGGTCTGTAAAGAAAGTGCTGGGTCAATTTGAGCTTCCACGAAAACCGACGGACGAGGTGCTGATGTCGACGCTAACGGAAATCGAGTTCATCATCAACTCGAGACCACTTACCTACGTGCCGTTGGACGACGAGATGGACACACCGATCACACCAAACCATCTACTACTCGGAAGCTCCAACGGGTGCAAGCCGCCCGCCGTATTTGACGACAGTGGTATCGCCGCTAAATCAGCGTGGAGAGCCGCCCAACGCAACGCTGACGTATTCTGGAGGAGATGGGTATCGGAATACCTCCCCACGCTGACCCGTCGATCTAAGTGGTTTGTGTCGGTGCGGCCGATTCAGGTGGGAGATGTAGTGATAGTAGTCGACAATTGTTTGCCGCGGAACAGTTGGCCAAAGGGACGCGTGATCGATGTAGTTAGGGCCCAGGAAGGTCAAGTAAGACAGGCAAGCGTCCAAACCGCCAGTGGAATTTATAAGCGACCTGCAACAAAGATTGCGTTATTAGATGTACGGAAAGGAAACTTACCTGCGTGAGCTAGGAATGATAAACAAAATACGGCGCATGGTAAAGTGACAGCGATCGGCAGCGACAGCAACAGGAAGTAGAGTGAGAGTGAGTAGAGGATGAAAGCCAGTTGTCTCACTGCGGGAGGCAATGTTGTAAACAAACGATGTTTACACCGACCGCTGCTGTCACTGTCGGACATTATATCGTATTTACGAAGTTGTCGGAAGAAAGCTTCACGGTCGGGATATCTGAGTACCGCGGTGAGTGAAGGACTAACCGAAAAAGAATGTATATATACTATTACTATTGAATGTATATAAGGGCAGGACGACGCGCGAGACGCCCTTTTTTACCGCTAGAAAACGTTGACGAATAAAGAACTAATTTTTTGGTTCGCTCTAGTGAGATAGCGTTCCTAATTAATTATCGACTTTTTTGCGTTTTCTACAGGTTCACTTGTCGATTCTTCGTTGTTTACATCTCTACTAAGGATGTCTGGTAGAGGGATGTCCGTTCCTTTTTTATATACTATTTCAGGTGCATACTGGGTTACGTCAAGGATAATGCGTTTTAGTCTGGGAGGAGCTCTATCAATAGATTTTTTGAATATGGTTTCTAATGGCTTGTGGTCTGTTTCTATAATCAATTTTTTTCCGTAGATGTAGTCGTGGAATCGATTGCAAGCAAATCTAATAGCTGCTGCTTCTTTTTCAATCTGTGGGTAATTTTCTTGTGCCTTTGTCAGTGATTTGGACGCATATGCGACTGGCTTGTTATTTTGTAGTAGAACTGCACCGAAGGCCTTGGAGCTAGCGTCCACAGACAGAGTGACATTCGCGTTAACATCGTAGTAAGCTAGTATAGGTGGACTTGTCAAGGCTTGTTTTATTTTCAAGAACGCTTCTTCTTGGTTATGGTCCCATAACCACTCAGTGTCTTTTACTAATAATCTTCTAAGCGGTTCAGTTAACGCTGATAAGTTTTCGACGAACTTTCCCAAATAGGTAATAGTTCCCAGGATTCGCTGCAATTCTAGCTTGTTTGTCGGACGCTTCAGTTTTTGTACTGCTTCCAGCTTCTCTGGATCAGCTTTCAGACCTTTATCTGTGACCAAGTGTCCTAGGAATTTGACTATTTGTCTGTTGAAAAGACATTTGTCTTTATTTAATTTCAGTCCTGAATCTTGTATTCTTTTCAACACTACTTTGGTGATATCATCCAGATTATCTTTTGTTTTAGAGTGAATCAGAATATCATCCATGGAGCTTTCTACGCCGTCAATTCCTTCTAATAATGTGCTAATCATATTTTGAAATACTTCTGGCGCAGATGCTAATCCAAACGGCAATCTTGCGCAGGTGTATCTTCCCCAGGGTGTACCAAAAGCCAAATATTTTTCCGTTCTCTCTGATACTGGTATTTGCCAAAATCCTTTTTTCATATCCAAAATCGAAAAATGTTTCGATCCGCAGATACGGGCTGAGATTTCCTCCACTGTCGAGAGCGGATGTATTCGACGGATAAGGTTCTTATTTACCTGTGATGGATCAATGCAAATGCGTAGCTTACCTTTTTGTCGTACGATGACCATAGCGTTAAGTACTGGTGTTGGCTCTGTTATTGGTTTTATTACGCCCATTTTCACCATCGAATTTATTTCTTTTTTCACCGCTGATCGAAGCGCATGCGGAATTCTTCTGGGCGGATCATTCCGAAATGTTGGGTTATCTACTAGATCGATGTCATATATGAATCCTTTGATGCAGCCTAGACCGTCGAAAAGCGAATTGTCCATGCTCACTTCATCCACTCGTGCAATCAGCTTTAAACGTACACTTGTTTTTCTTCCTAGTATGGGTGTCACGTCGCCGTCAACTATTTTGAACGTTGCGTTTTCTTTACGACCACGGACCATTAGTGGAATATTTGCTTCCCCTTTCACATTTACCTTGTGGTTTGTGTACGAGACTAATCTTTTTGTCCTAGAAAGTTTAAGTTCTTCTCCTAATGTACAAAAGATCTTCCACGGCAGCACGTTGCAAGAAGCTCCGCTGTCCAGCTTAAGTGAAACGTTTTTTCCTTTAATCGTCACCTTTTCATACCATACATCTTCATTTCTTTCGTCGTCATCCTGGATCGCAGCTATATACACTTCTTCCACTGTCAGATCTTCTTCGTCTTCCATATCCACCATTCTTACGTGTCGAGTTGTTACTGCTCCTTTTGTCGGCCGGTTAGATGATTTGTTCACTGATTCGGGTGCACTGCTGTTGAAGCATTTTTCCGCGAAGTGGCCTTTCTTTCCACACTTCAAGCAGTTTTTGTTAAATGCTGGGCACATTCTTCGTCTGTGCTCTCTACCACAGCGATTACATGGAAACGTATCATCACTGTGCGATATGCCTTCTTTCCTTTTCTGTCGTACTTCATCCACTTCGACAACAGGCTTTTCTATTATTACTTCGGTTCCCAGTCATGCAAAGGCGGAGTCTCTTGGTCGAGTTTCTTTTGTTCTCATAGTCAAATTTTGAGTCAAGTTTCTTTCGAGTAGACAACCGACAGGAAGACGAACTTCAACCTTCACGCACACACTCTCACCGCATGGTATATAAAGCGGCGCGTAACCACGCCCGCTTCAGTCGCCCGGCGGCTTTTGCAGCGTGTGGACCTACGCCGGATCGTAGCAAAAATATGATTCTATGCAAAAAAAAGGGGGGTGGGGGAACCAGCACCACTCTCTGGCTCTCTCGTGAGAGCCGTTATCAGAGAATGATACTCTTTTTCCCCATATATTTGCGTGGCGATAGTGCTGTAATGAAAGAGAATATTGGATTAAGTCGGTCGAGCAGCAGCAATAGGTACATCCTTCAGGGTCGCGCGAGTAGCTTGGCTCACGTGCGTTGCTAACGGTTTATAAACAAAGCCTAACGGGAAGGATTTTTGTCATTGAAAATTTTGAAAAACATTCAAATGGCTTGGCGATTGGCTGTTTTAAAATAAAACATAAAATTTAAGGCATTTTGAAATAATTTTTGCATTGAAAAATAATGAAAAAAAATTTTTGGTATAAGTTTTAGAACTTTTCAAACACCATAGAAAGATGTATTATTTTATTCTTTACATTTTTGTAGAACATCATTTTTATCTATCTCTGCTACTTTTCTAGTTATTCTTAAAAATATGTAAAAATTGTGGAAAAATCAGCACTAATATGTATAGAAAAACTACATTTCTTATTCTTAACCACTTTGTAGAACAATGTATGTATCTAACACTTAAACTTTTCCTGCTATTGTTAAATACTCCCGTGTGTTACCGATCGCCACAAAGCAATGTCTTCGAATGTATCAAATTATACCTAGTTTTGATCATTGAATTTGTGCGCTTGTCCTTCAAATATCTTAGGAAAAAGTGTTCCAATTGTTTAGTTAAAGTGTTGCCAATACTTTACAACCGATGGTTTATAAATAAATAATAATTTAACTACGATTAAATGCAGAAATCCACACACGCCAGTCAGTTGGACGCTTTAAATGAGAGGTTGAATATGTGGGCTTCGAGCCGCATATGCTGAGCTGCAAGGCGCGTAAGCTGCAAGGACAAAATTTTACTCTAGGTCGGCAGACGCGAGCACAGTACACAGGTACCTGTCGACACACGCGTTATCGGTCGGTCGCTTTGAATGTGTTCGCCTATGCGTACATAGGCGCGTAAGCTGCAAGGACAAAATTTTACTCTAGGTCGGCAGACGCGAGCACAGTACACAGGTACCTGTCGACACACGCGTTATCGGTCTGTCGCTTTGAATGTGTTCGCCTATGCGTACATAGGCGCGTAAGCTGCAAGGACAAAATTTTACTCTAAGTCGGCAGACGCGAGCACAGTACACAGGTACCTGTCGACACACGCGTTGTCGGTCGGTTGCTTTGAATGTGTTGGTGCGTTGCGATATCCGTATACGCGCGATGGAGGGCGTGGATCGCGTACCGTGATTTTGCGTGTGTATCAGGTGTGTGTTCGATTTTTTATCTCGCGTCGCATGTAGGCCAGAACGAGAGATCCGAATAAAAAATGGATGGGAGTGGTCCAATTGCTCACTGGGTTTGTTTTCGTGATTGTTCATAATTTCTCACTAAATCGATCGTTTTTTGTAGGTCGTTGTCATCGTTCAGCAATTCCGGTATCAACTTTGTGTGACGCGTGCCCGCAATGATCCTATCTTTAACCATCGAATCATGTAGCACACTAAAAGCGCACCGTTTTCCTTGTTCTTTGATTCGAGTGAAGAATACATCACACTGTTCTCCCTCACTCTGAATAATTTTCCCAAATATATATCTCTCGTACGTTAAGCACGATTTCGGAACAAAATAAGCCTCAAATTTTTCTTTGAGCACATTAATGTCCGCTTCCTGCGTTTCCGTTAAACCAAAAGTGTCTAGCACTCTAACACTGTCGTCGCCAATGCAGCTCATAAACGTTGCCGCTTGTATTTGTGGTGCTTTATTTTCCAGCCCTGTCGCAACTGAATACCACTTGAACTGACGCCACCATTGTTTCCACTTGGGTGCCATGTTTTCCTCGATTGTGAGCGGCTTCGGTGGTTTAATCGACGCGGCTTGAGTCGACATGACCACATTATCCTCGTTCGGCATTTTCACTGCTTACACTCCAAACTCGTCTAAATTGTATAATTCCAAACTTAGGAAACTATTTCCTTAAAAAATTTGACTGATCCCACTTCTGACACCATGTGTCGTTTGGCCTCCGCTCAGGATGGCATCTCCAGATGGAATGTTTATTCACTGTCATATCAGGTTGTATGTATACAGAGTTCATGCAAGGTGTATTCATGTAAGGTGTGACCGTAGGTAATAATTATAAACTAACGTTACACCACCCCAACTGCCCATTCGTTCCATACTGTTCATTTAAACGACCTAAAAGAACCGGACGGTATGTAAAACGAATTTGATTTAAAAAAATAAACAATCAATAGGTAAAACTGTATAAACCCATTTGTTGCTCACTATCATTTACTATGAAACTGATTTCTTTTTTTTGCATTATACCGCTAACTGAAATTGCGCATTTTTAACCCAAAAATTTTAAAATACACATGTCAAAAGACGTTTTTTTGTGCAGTAAACGTACAGCAGCTGAGTAATCAAGCTGGTGTCTTTTTGCTTAGTGCTCAGTTGGCTTGCTTCAGTATCAAGCAAATGCAAAACAACCACTCTAAAATGTGTCAACCATCGGTTTTAGATTGATGTTATTCCCGATGAAACCGTTTTCAGTGTTTACAGTTGGTTCGTTTTGCAGTTGAATAAATCAAATCCTTTTTTTTCTCGTTATCTGCACATGTTTCTCGCTAGTACTGCAATACGAACGATAAACACCAAACATTTTGCCGCGTTTGTTATGCACACTGTGTATTCCCAGAATCTGGAGTTTGGCACTGTACGTTTACTCAGTACAGTTTGCTATATGAAGCACACCTATTGGAATGCTTGTTGTTTCTTGTTTTAAAATATGGCGGTTCGATGCGCGATGCACGACAACGTTCAATATCTAAAGCTAGTTCATTGCATAGTTTCCTTATTGCTTTAATATCAGGCTGTAACAGGTGGGCTGATAATTGTTTGGCCTATGACAGTAAAACACTTTTTTTTGGCCAAATTTTTTTTTTGTATTCAACATACGTCCCTTCAAGGATGATTCACCAATTCTAGCGGTCTTTCAATTTTTCGATACCATTTTTATAGTAATATTTGCACCTTGCCTCAAAAAACGTCTTTGTTTCGGCGATCACCTCTTTATCCGACGAAAATTTCTTCTCAGAGGACATCCTTTTGGGATCTGAGAAATGGAGTTAGTCACTGAGAGCCAGATCTACGAAATACGGTGAGTGGCGAAGAATTTCGTGGCCTAATTCATGAATTTTTGCCCTTGTTTTCACTGATTTGTTGCACGGTGCGTTGTCTTGACGAAACAAAACTTTTTTTTCTTCAAATGCGGCCGTTTTTTGGCGATTTCGTCCTTCAATCGCTCCAAAAATTTGATGTAATAGTCGCTGTTAATGGTTATTTCTTTCTCAAGATAATCGATGAAGATTATTCCTCGCAAATCCCAAAAAAATTGACGCCATAACCTTGCCAGCTGATTGTTGTGTTTTCCCCCGCTTTGGAGCAAGTTCATCGCGTCCAGTCCACTCGGATGACTGTCTATTGGACTTTGGAGTGAAGTGGAGAAGCCAACACTCATCCACAGTAACATACTGACGCAAAAACTCGGATTAAATTCGCTTAAACAGCTCCAAACTCTGCTCCGAATCATCAACTCGTTGTTGTTTTCGGTCAAATGTGAGCTCACGCGGCAGCCATTTTGCACTGAGCTTTCTCATATCCAAATACTCGTGAACGATATGTCCAACACGTTCCTTAGACATCTTTAGGGTGTCAGCTATCTCGATCAGCTTCACATTATGGGTGTTCTTAATAATTTTGTGATTTTTTTTAATGTTTTCTTCTGTAACCACCTCTTTTGGGCTTCCAGTGTGTTCACCGTCCTTAGGGCTCATTTTACCACTTTTAAATTTAGCATATCAATATTTGATGGTTGATTTTGGTAGAGCAGTGTCCAAAGACTCTTCATCATGCCAATTTTTGGCTTTAACTATATGTTTCCCCTTCAAAAACTAATATTTTATCATCACGCGAAATTCCTTCTTTTCCATGATTACTCAAAGCACAAAAGTTGCGTCACACAAAATGCTCTAGCTCATTAGGTTGTGGCCCGATTGCTGTCAAATTTGGACAGAATTCGTTTGAAGGTTGGTACAAACGAAATATGATATGGATAAAAATCTTCTAGCGCGATAAATGTGTTAGGCCAAACAATTATCAGCCCACCTGTTATAGTGATGTACCCATTATACCCTAAAATGCCCGTATTCACCCGTTTGAAATTATATGCGCAAAAATATTCAAACAAACTTTTAACTGAAGAAAAAATCAGCCCACGGAATGACTCTGGTTAGGTTTATATTTTGTTGAAAAACAAAAATAAAGAGGGTGCATGTATAAATATTATGTTGTAAATGTTATAAAGTAATCATCATTTCCAAACGAATTACAATAGAACTAGCCTTGAGTCTGAAACATGAAAAAAATAGATACAAGTAGGAACAATGTTCTACGAGTTTAGATTCGAATTTTTCCTGAATCGACTCAAACAGCAATTGTAAGGGCTTACATAGACTCTGAATCGCACCATTTAGAATCAGCTCCAATACAAGCTATTCTAGCAAGGCTGTCTGATATCTTTCTGGGAAAGTAATCGAATCTTCGACGCCAGCAAACTGTTTCGAATATCGCCTATTGTGCGTTCTCACATCGCGCGTATACATATCTTGCGTTAGTAGCATCGTAATCGCGGGAAAGGTGTGACTCTTTGCGTTTGATAGCAGAATGGTCATAACCAAATCCTCCAACTACACCAATAGTCATTTATTCAGCATTAGCAGTGCTGGTGCTTTAAACAAACAATAATTAAAGTTAAGCATGCCTTAGTATTAACCTGAAAGTAAACGCACGATATATCGACTATATCTGCATATAACATATCTACCTTATTTATCTATAGCTATTTACTTTTTCTCATATAACGCAGCATTATATATACTGGGCAGATATAATGTGATATATAGAATTATAATGAAACATCATCACCATTATCACCAACACCGCTAGTATACAACGAGACTTTATAAACTGGAATGGAATAAACACTACAGGTTGGCAGCACGGCTGCATTGAGAGGTAAAGTTATAATGTGAAGCGAACCGGTCCCTTTGTGCCTAACCTTTGTCGTGTACACATGTGCGTACTTTATTTCTACATAATTATAGATATATGAAAGATATTAAATGCTGAGGTATGTGTGACTCGTTAAGCGTTCCAGTTCTATCTGATCTTTATTTCATGCAACCTTCTTAAGCTAACTTATCTATACTAACACTAACACGTAATACACGTCAGTATACTGCTATGGAAAAGTGTTAAATGGAATATTTCATTGTCAAGCGTGGTTAGGCGGAATATCTGAGCGTGTGATAACTTCTTTGCATGAGCAAAACTCCGTTGTGCCTTCGTCTGTGGTGTGTGTTGTGTTTCAAGATTCAATTTGCACAACTGGTTTCGGTTTAGAGGAAAATGTAATAGAACTTTTTCGTGTGTTAGTATCAGCGAGTAGTGTGGATATTTAAATTTTCGGCATAGCAACTGTACGATACCGTTTTGTTAATATATGTTAAGAATTAGAGCAGCGAGAGTTCATTCTAATAAGTTTTCTAAAATTTTACTTCGTAATTCAGGTGACCTATACCAATCAATGAGGAATTTTTTGGGATGTTTTGAGCTTCTTAACGAGCTGCTGCATGGTCTACGCACTCGCGCTTTTAGTTCGTTGCTATTTCTAGCCCTAGCTTATGACCAACAAACGACACTTTTCTGTTTTATTTTTTATCACACTCTGTTTTATTTTTTATCAGTCTCACATTTAAATCACCTGTTAGCGTAACGCCCTGTGTAATATTTCTTCAGCAGTAATTATAGAATCTTGACAATATGGCAACGAGCCCTAATTCTCAATAATAAAAAAAAGAAATCACAGAATTCTTCAACTGCTTAAATGTTCTTAAAATCTTAACTGCTTAAGCTAGATGAGTTTCGATCTGTACATCCTGTCGTTTGAAAGTAGCGAGTTGCCAAAAAAAAGGAAAATGTATGGAAAATGTCTGGATGAGATTGTCTGCGCCATCAAGCAGCTTAAGAACAATAAGCCTGCTGGCAGCGATGGGCTGGCAGCCGAGCTCTTCAAAATGGGACCGGAGATGTTGGCCGTCGAAATGCACCTACTGATCGTGAGAATCTGGGAGCAGGAAGAACTACCGGACGAGTGGAAGCTAGGTGTCATTCACCCAGTCTACAAAAAGGGCGACTGACAGGAATGCTCGATCCCCACGCACCACCTGTTCATCGACTTCAAGGCAGCCTACGATACCATAGATCGGAAGGAGCTATGGAACATCATGCAGCGGAACCACTTTCTTGGGAAGTGGAACCGGCTGTTAGAGGCCACCATTGATAGAGTGCAGTGCAAGGTGAGAGTATCGAATCTCCCAAGGGGGTCTGAGGCAAGGGAATGAACTCTCCTGTCTACTGTTCAATATCGCTTTGGAAGGTGTAATACGAAGCGCGGGGCTAGATAGCGACATCCGTGGCACGATATTCTTCCGGTCTCTCCAACTTCTTGGCTTCGCTGATGACATTGACATCATTGACATCAGGGTAATCGTGCATACTAAGGGCCTCACCATCTGCTGAGATCCAGAAGACTTCTAGACCGTACGAAATGTGAGATATATGGCTCATTGATTCGCCCGGTGATCCTCTATGGACACGAGGCTTGGACCATTCGAGCAGAGGATGCAAACGCTCTGGGCGTGTTTGAGCGACGCATTCTCCGGACCATCTTTGGCGGTGTGTTCGAGCATGGAGTGTGAAGGAGAAGGATGAACCACGAGCTTGCTGAGCTGTACGACGAACCGGACGGTGTCGAAAGCCGACAGGATACGATAGCTAGGGCATGTAATGAGGATGCCGGACTCATGCCCCACCAAGAAGGTGTTCGACAGCGTCCCTCAATTCGGTGCAACCAGGAACCGAGCATCCTGGTGAATAATTGTTGCCCGGGCCATGTCACGACGACGTGCTGCTTCATGAGCAGGCGAACGAGAGAGATAAAGAGAGTATGTAAAATGTAACGCCTATGATTAGGCAAAGCGCATTACAATTATTTTTTTTTTGGGTTCCGTGAATATAAAATTATTAGTGTTGCGCAAATGGGTGAAATAGCAATCGTAGTAATAGGTTTAAAAACTAGAGTATGTGAAAGTAACTGAACAAAATGAAGTTAATCTAAGCCTTACCGCCCGGGTCAGATGGTTTTATTCAACCAGCGAAAGTTAGGTCCTGCGAACTCCACATGATTAACAGGTATTGTCTCAGGTACAAGTATGCTCTTTCAACCAAACTTTTACATTTCTGGACCTTCCGTATTTAATGTTTCTGAATACTTCTCGCAATATAGGATCTGTCTTTTGAAATCGCTTTATCAAATTAATATCTATAACTGACGGATCATGAAATCTTATTCAAATTTGATATTTCTCCTTCTATTTCTTACACTTCTGCCAATGCCAAGACATACGGAAGCGGCAGCAAGAAGAGACCATGGAGCGCTGGCAACGCCAGTGGACAGCCGGCGCAGAGCAGCAGAGTTCGCCAGGTTTGAAGACAAGGAGGCTGATCCCGGACATCAGTTCATGGGTTGGCCGCAAGCACGGGGAAATAGATTTCTATCTTACCCAAGTCCTAACGGGACACGGGTTCCTGCGGAGCTACTTCGTCAACAAAGATATCCTGGAGGGCTCGCCTATCTGCCCGGTGTGTGAGCATGACGTGAAAGATGTCGACCACGTGATGTTCCACTATCCACGGTTCACCCGAGCACAACACGAGATGCAGCAGCACAACGACGGCAGCAGCGACGAAGGAACCCGGATCAACGGGGGCAGCAGTAGCGGCTCTCCGCCACCAACAATACAGGAAAACGGAAAACAGAAGCAGCAGCGGTAGCGACGAGTAACCAGAGCAGCATTAGGAGCTAGGACCCACTCTGGAGAGGTGGCCACGGACGGGTGGATTCGGAACAACAGCAGCAGCAGCAGACGGAAGACACGAAGCGGCAGCAGCAGCGAGGTCAACCAGGAAGGACGACGCAGCAGTGCGCAACAGCAAGGGTGCTACGCACACACGACCCCGCATGGAGTACTACGCACATCAGCGCATCGGCAGGGTTCGGATCAGGTCGAGGAGTGGTTTAGTGCGGTTGCATCGGTTGCTTGACTCGCTTCACGGGTCAAGCTTCATGATGAATCCCACATAACCCATCTCGAGGGGCGGTGTCTAGCCGCGATATGCCCCTCTAGGTGGGTACCTTTTGAAGGTTCCCTCTCCGTTAACAAAAAAAAAAGACATAAACCGTTAAGTCTTCCTTCTGAACCTGGACATAGTTTCATTGCGAGAGAGCCGCTGACGCAAAATATACTGGTTTTTCTACACTTTCTACACTTTTGTACAATTTTGTGTGACAATACTGCTCCGAGAACGTAGGGATTAGCATCTACTGCTAATATAATAGGCGAACGGTTTCACAATGTTTTTAGTTACTAACTAGTTACTAGTTTTTTTCATCAAATGACTGACATTCCTTTGACTGTGTTGGGATACAATATTTGTAACCCAACGCAATTATATCTGTATAATTCTTCACGCAAATGTTTGTGACCGATCGCTTTGGCGTATATCGAGTTTTTGTGCATAGCGCATTTCCTTAGCCATTCGTTTATACTTCAACGTTTATTCTTCATATTGAATCGTTATGCCAGCCATCGTTTATACTTCATATTGAAGAATTGAAATATAACCATGTTTGAGGGATCAGAGAAAACTCAGTAAACTATTATAATCTTCTTTTCGTTTTTGACCGCTCCGATCTTTTTGTTTTTGTAATAGCGTAAGTCACCTATACATTCTCACACTTCTTCGCTTCTCCTTTCTATCTACTACATTTACATGGGGACCTTGAACTTATTTCAACGTTAATGTTGTTGATGTTTACCTCGAGATAAAGCAAAAATGTTGCAAAAATCTTTCTTCTTTTATTGCACTACCCGTCAAAGTTCGCCATACTGGTGTAGTGGTAAGTATGTATGAAGTATGGTTGATGGAGTTGTGGTTTCTTCTAAGGCCGTTGAAATGTTCGCATTCGCAAACATTCGCTTGTGTTACCGTAATTTAGACCATTTTATAGAACATTTCCCGCGAATTAAAGCGAATTTTGTGGGTAATGGATTGGAATGGAGAACACAAAAAAGTAGTACCATATGATTAACGTAATATCTGATACATACAGACAGGTAGGTGACATGAGAATTATCATACACAATAACTAAATTGTCACAACTAATTTACTGCCTATTGATACGATGTATTAAGCAAACCGGGAAAATTACATAACATGTAGTAAACATGACGATCAAGTGCCGTGAGTTTAACGTCATTTGTGATCGTCATCAACTTGACATGGGCTGGGCTTTTCAGTGTCATTCTCATTACGTGACCAGCCCCCTGGCGAGTCAAATCCATTGTAAGACAGTGAGTTCACCATGCATCTTATAGAGCAAGTGATTATAGCGACTCCCCCATTGTCCTTCTAGACACACAGAAAGAAACATCCTTCTAATTGGCTTCACTTCAATTGAAATTCTGTATTTTGTATTGTATTCTGTGCATTATCGTGAATTCTTCCTCAACTAGGTGTTTAGTCGTTGTTGGACATTAAGTGTTCAATTCGACCGGTCGTACTCTAATTGATTATTATAATTTTGTTCACATATCAAAATTGCGTGTCGCTTATACTTTTATTAAAATATATATATATATATATATATATATATATATATATATAAAAACAAAACACCAGTGAACTGCAGAAACACCTTTAAGCATAGAGTATTTGAATTTCGATGCACGCCTTTTATTTATTAGCTGTAGGTCCATTTAACTTCTAAACCCACGGTTAACACATCGATATTCAGTACGTGAATTCGCAAACGTAAGGTAATTTGCTAGCACAGTCCACGTCTTTCCACACACCAGTGGCACTTATCGACAAACAGTCTTCTTTGGCGGCGGTATCGTAGAGTGGCCTGGCAGGGGCGAAGTTGTTGTATCCGTTGAAAGCTCCCAAACCTTTGTTCCTTGACACCCACATCCATGCTCCCTCCATGCCAAAGTCCGTGCCCGAGGTCCAGGAGGTTCCAGTAATGCCTGCCTTCTTAATTGCCGCGACCACCAACGCGTTCTGTGTTGGTGTCTCTATCGCTACTAAATAACCTCCTTTTAGTATACACGTGTGATAGGCTTCGTAGAAGTTTCCAACGTTAGTGTAAGCAATGTACCGAAGCGCGTGGGTTGTGGGTAGACCCACGGCCACAAGACCGGCGATAACTAAAGCGATCAGGCAAGACTTCATCCTGTGTGTCGATACGGGTAACCTCTATCTGCAAAGTACGATGGACCAAGAAGGGATCTCTCCGTTTTATAGCTGGCGGCACCGGACAGAACACCTGAGTCAACATCTGAGCTAGGGTATAAAAGTCGACCTGACAGTTGAGTTCTGTAGCAGTTCGTTTTGCAAGGCACCACCAAAGCTAAAGTGGAAACTATGGCGTTCAAGACTTTGTGTCTGGTACTGTGTTTGGCGTTGTACGCGATGGAAGCACATGGTCAGAATACTTCAACGCCCTTTTATTACGTGCATAATTAAGCTCCGATATTTTCTTGTTTTCTCTCCTTTACAGGTCTCAAAACCTTTTTACCAATTCGACGAAACGTAGACTTCTTCAGAGCCGTTCAAGCGTGTCGTATTATGGGAGGCCACTTGGCTTCCATTGAGTCAGCCGACGAAAATACTCGACTGCATAATGCCATAAAAGCCGCAGTAGGCACCATGACTAGCCAATGGTGGATCGGCGGTATGGACTACGGTAATGAAGGAACGTTCGTGTGGTACTCCTTGAACAAACCCATCGTATACAAAAATTACCTCCCAAATGAACCAAATAACTTTAAGGGTGTGGAAAATTGTCTAATAATTGACGGTGTATCCGGTAAGTGGAACGACATACCGTGCGATAGCCCTGTAGAAGGTTACCTTTGTGCATTTATACGCTAACCACGATATTGTACATAATTGTACTCGTTTGACCTATTAAAACTCAAATAGACAACCTTTCTGCCGAATGTGTCTTACACATCAACCGTCCAAACATTAAAGAAATGAAAGTGTCTGTTCTATTTGGTGATTATAAGCTTTTTTCGGTGAAATAAAAAAGAACTGCACAAACACCCATATTTAGGCTTTCCACGTCATTTTATTCTATTTTATTATTTAACCCCATAAATCTTCCTTCTTTTGAGGATGGGCGCTCTGTGCCGAAATCATGTTTCCAACTCGATCCGATGCAATGTTGAGTTCGATCTGATCCATAAAAGTTATTGCGATTGAGTTCCGTATCATTCACTATGGTTGAGATATTGTTCAGCCTCAAATTGTTTGTGTAGCGAGAATGGAACCTTATAGAGGTCGCAATAACTTACCACGTCACTGGTAACGTTAGCTTTTGCTCGGGTCTTTACAAAACTGGCGAAACAACTGCCAGGCTATACCTGTTATGTACTCTCGACTGCTATCGATACCCTGGACATATTTGAATGTATAAAAGTAAATGTCAACACATTGAACTAAGGCACACATTGTATGAACCTAACAACGCCATTTCCACATTGTCCACCGTATTCAGCAACATGTTCAAGCACTTTGAACAAGCTTTTTCTCGATTGCGTCTTGCGAAACCGATGAACAGCAGACTAGAATGCTAAACTTCATGTATAAATGCTTGCGAAATGTAAGAGATCAACTAGACGCAATTTTAAACTATAGATAAATAAATCGAACAGCCAAAGCTCTAATTGTTCTAATGGCGCTAAATTTTCGTGACACAGTTTAAAGAGCAAATCAAATCAAAGCGAAGGTTTTTACATTCTATACTAAAAGTAAGCAGTTAGATAACGATCTCGTGCAGCTGCTAGGAAATCATCAACAAATTCGCTTGCTGGAACGAAAGACATAAGCCTTTTTTGTAAATGACGCAAATGCTGACGCACGAAGCTGACATATTTTCGTACAGCAGCTGAATAAGTAAGCAGATGCCTTTTTCTCGCTTAGTGCTCTCAAATATTACCTAAAATTTTGCACTGCTCAACACGTTCCACACGTATACTTTGTTTTTATCCCATGCAAATCCTTCAACAGATGAGTAAATAAAACCCATACCTTGCATTTGCTAACCGTACACGTATCTCGCTCGAACGGCAAAAACATTACCAAATGTTACGAGATTCCAGTTATTTCCACAAAACGTATGTCTCCAGAAGAGGTACAACATTTTGAATAGTATTCTAGTGGTTGATCTAGGAACCGCAACTGTTCAATGTTCGAAGCATCTTCAGTTGAACTGTGCCTTAATTTAGGAGATTTGGTCCATGTGTCCCAACATTTCTTCATCGCATAATTGTATCATCTGTCCGTCCATGCGTTCGATACTGTCTAGTTACAAACAATTCAGCACAATTCCTTTCTTTTGGGTCCTACTAGACGACGGGACAACATGCGACTGATGATGGGTATTACTCTAGTGTACATAAGATATCGAACCAACAATGAGGTAGTGTACAAACGTCGAACAGCTGCGCAAAGTTGATGTCTGGACAAACTATAAAACAGCTGCGCTAAGTACCAATAGTCTCGATAGTGTGATCTTGTTTTGGGGAGCTACCTGGAACTTCGACGCCAACAGACTATTTTGGATAGCTCCTTGTGTGTTACTCACAACGCGCGCAAACACAGACTCCGTCAATAGCATCGTAAACATCAGTGAAAGTGTGTGAAGGTACACAACGAATGTTCGTCTATTCTGCTAGAGATATCCAATCGCGCTTTCCATTTGTTGAAGATGCGTTTGGGCATAGAATGCTGGATCGTCATCAACCAACCTTTTGACCAAGGGTAATCTGCTGAAACGACTGGCTCGCGACGTTAATGATCCTGTCGCTGACAAAATGATGTTGCTGCTCGCTAGTGCAATGTGTACTGAATGGCTATCGGCATAACGCTCCCTGGCGCGATTAGAATCCATCATGCGGAATGCCACTCGGTACCACTGCTCTCTGTTCCTGAAGAATATAGGAGAGTTGCGACGGAAGCTACGAATGGAATCATTGAAGCAACATAATTTTGTAGTTTGCTTATTGCTGGACAAAGAGTCCAAAACACCATCGGATCGACTCGCCCGTACTGCTCTCTAGCCTCTTGACGTAGGCGAAAGCCTTTCCTTCCTCTGATACTCTGATCCGTTCCTTGTTTTGTGTGAGGAATTCAATATAGTTTGTGATCGCTATGAGCCAAGTCTGGCGATAAATATTTAAAAAGTTATTGTTTGATTAAGAGAGTTCTTTGGAGAGAGCATCGTTACATAAAAAATAGTACAAAAAATAGTAACTCGATTAGTTACTCATCAAGCTTCCTGATTATTCGGTTTCGGTTTCTTGAAGTTTCTTTATTCAAATTTATAATTCTTGAGCTGTGTCAAACGGCAAATTCAAACAGGTAGATGATATTGCGATATGCTGTTGAAGGCATATGACTCGTTTGGTGATTCAATTCTATCTGTTCTTTATTTCATGCAATCCTCTCAATGCTAATCAACACACGTGAGTATACTACAATATAAAAGTGTGAAACAGAAGATTTCAGTTGACAAGCATGATTAGGTGGAATATTTGTGCGAGTGCTCTCTTCTTTACAGCTGCGAAGCTCCAGAGTGTAATCATCTGTCGTGTGTAGTGGTTTACGGTTCATTTTGCACAGTTGGCCCCTGAACTGCCTCACAGCGAATCATCCCCGGGGGTTTCCTAAAAAAATGAAAAAAATCAAAAGCCTGGGGTGGTTGGCCACGGACTCATTTTTCCAGGTGCCCCTTGTGGTCTCCTCGGAACCCCTCGGAAGAGGGTTCAAGCTTCGCTTTTCGTGCCTCTTCTGACATAATCTATACACCTTTGACTCCTGAGCAGCTTTCTTTCGGGGTCCCCAATTCGACGAAGCCCTAAGCGGCCGCCTACTCCGCTAAAGGCTAGCTGATGTATTTGAACTCACGGTGGCCTAGTTTACCGGTTGAAGAAAGTTACTTTTAGGAAACATTCAACATTCCAATCCATTAGGTAAATCCATCAAATGCACTATATCTTAGTACACAGGATGCTCAAGTCTCAACCTGATGCAGGAGTCGTCTAAATCGTACACGGTCGAGCGACAACATGTGCCATTGTATTGTTCTGGCTTTTCTGTCAGACGCATCAACGTCATCACTCCATCTCAATTTGGGCATATTACGCCTTCTCTGTCCATGTGGAGGACGTCAAAGGTCTTTACGGGCTGGGTCGTTCAGTGTCATTCTCATGACGTGACCAGCCCACTTGTGAGTCTAACAGTGAGTTCGCCATGCAGCTAATGCCATCCACCATCCATCCTGAATTCCGGAGACGATTTATGTGGTCCAATATGGTATCGATTTGCACCACGAAAGTCTACACCATTTAAATATTATGTTGCAGTCTTTATATATCTGGTAACTAAAGTGGTACATGTAGAGCTGTTAGAGGATTTATCTACCCAGGCGTTTATCGCAGCGCTGAACTTTCCGGGAGCTGCTCGAGTATTAAGTAGTAATATGAACTCTTTACAACGCAACAAGCTCAAGATGCCATAACCACTCATTGTCTCACCGAAGGAATTGAATTCACATTCAGTCCACCACGCTCACCAAACTTCGGAGGAATATGGGAGGCAGCCATCACGAGTATGAAGAAGTATCTGAAGTTTATCAATTGGTGCCACCATCCTACTGAAGGAAGACCTAAAGACATTGCTGGTTCAAATCGAGGCATGTTTGAATTCCCGACCGTTGACGCAGTTATCGATAGACCCTGGAGATTTAGCAGTGCTAACACCGGGACATTTCTTGATTCGTCGCAGTTTGGTGTCCATACCTGAACCATCGTATGAAAATATTAACATCAATCGTTTGCACCGTTTTCAGAACATGCAAGAGTATGTCCATCGGATCTGGAAACAGTGGAAAACGGATTACTAATCCGGACTCCATCCGCAAACTACGTGGACCCGACAGAGAGAAATTATTGATGCTGGAACGTTGGTGTTGGCGCAGGAGAATAATCTGTCACCGTTAAAATAGGCTATTGGAATAATAACAAAAATATTGAGATTTGGTGATGGCAATATACGGGTCGTTAAGGTGCGAACAAAAGAAGGTGAATATCGCCAAGTGATATCAAAAATATGTCTTCTACCAGTTCAAGAAGCAAAATAGTTAGAGATACGAATCTCACAGGTTAATAAAAGTAGAAAGTAACCTTTCCACGAGGGCGGCATGTTAAGGAATGAATTCTACGACATAAACGAATGCTAATTTATAGCAAACCGCAACAGAGAATGTAAGCGTATGAAGGTAAAATAAAGAGTCAATTGCAATCAGAATTCAGAATTCAGATTTTCGCGTACACACCCAATATAAGAAATTTTGGTCGTCTTCGAAAGAGCGATCACTCTTCTGTACGTAGGTTGAAATATGTTAACAGGGCCACTCGTGGAGGCACCAGTAATTGGGTTTTCGCCTCGCCTCTCTAACACGAGCCTTTTGGAGCAATAATACATAAGTTTACTAATCTGGCATTTTGCCATTTGGCTGCTAATGTATGCAGTAGATTTATTTATCAGAAATTATGCCCAGTAAGAAAATAACGAGTAAAATATAACCAGTAAAATTTTCGATAGACCAATCAAACACACAGTACTATACAGGCATTCCCCGAAATACGCTATTATAGCGGACCGCTATAACCCGGAAGAAATCCGCGTATCTTGAATTTTCGCGTAAGTCGAATCTTGGTGCAATTTCGTGTAGACTTCAAAGTCACAGAGTCGACTTTCTTCTGTGCACTTAATTTATTCCGCGAATCAGGTGATTTTTAGAAAGATTATATTAAAATAAGTCAAAAACAAGTGGTTTATATGACACAGAATAGTATTTTCAAATAATTTTTCATCTTTTTGCTTAGATTTTGTACTATAAACTAGCTCAGCCGTCAAATTTCCAAAAACCGCGTATCTTCAAATCCGCGTATAACAGGAACCGCGTATCTCAGGGACTACCTGTAATTTTTTTTGTGTTATGAAAAACTATAACTTAAATTGTAATTCTGTAACTAACCGAATAATAAACTAGTTCGGAACACATGTTGCATTTTAAAAAAATCCTCCTAAACTAGGTGTTTAGTCGTTCTTGGACATTAAGTGTTCAATTTGACACTCATTCGTCTTAGTCTAATTGATTATTATAATTTTGTTCACATATTAAAATTGCGTGTCGCTTATACTTTTATTAAAATATATATATATATATATATATATATATATATATATATATATATATATATACATAAAAACAAAACACCAGTGAACTGCAGAAACACCTTTAAGCATAGAGTATTTGAATTTCGATGCACGCCTTTTATTTATTAGCTGTAGGTCCATTTAACTTCTAAACCCACGGTTAACACATCGATATTCAGTACGTGAATTCGCAAACGTAAGGTAATTTGCTAGCACAGTCCACGTCTTTCCACACACCAGTGGCACTTATCGACAAACAGTCTTCTTTGGCGGCGGTATCGTAGAGTGGCCTGGCAGGGGCGAAGTTGTTGTATCCGTTGAAAGCTCCCAAACCTTTGTTCCTTGACACCCACATCCATGCTCCCTCCATGCCAAAGTCCGTGCCCGAGGTCCAGGAGGTTCCAGTAATGCCTGCCTTCTTAATTGCCGCGACCACCAACGCGTTCTGTGTTGGTGTCTCTATCGCTACTAAATAACCTCCTTTTAGTATACACGTGTGATAGGCTTCGTAGAAGTTTCCAACGTTAGTGTAAGCAATGTACCGAAGCGCGTGGGTTGTGGGTAGACCCACGGCCACAAGACCGGCGATAACTAAAGCGATCAGGCAAGACTTCATCCTGTGTGTCGATACGGGTAACCTCTATCTGCAAAGTACGATGGACCAAGAAGGGATCTCTCCGTTTTATAGCTGGCGGCACCGGACAGAACACCTGAGTCAACATCTGAGCTAGGGTATAAAAGTCGACCTGACAGTTGAGTTCTGTAGCAGTTCGTTTTGCAAGGCACCACCAAAGCTAAAGTGGAAACTATGGCGTTCAAGACTTTGTGTCTGGTACTGTGTTTGGCGTTGTACGCGATGGAAGCACATGGTCAGAATACTTCAACGCCCTTTTATTACGTGCATAATTAAGCTCCGATATTTTCTTGTTTTCTCTCCTTTACAGGTCTCAAAACCTTTTTACCAATTCGACGAAACGTAGACTTCTTCAGAGCCGTTCAAGCGTGTCGTATTATGGGAGGCCACTTGGCTTCCATTGAGTCAGCCGACGAAAATACTCGACTGCATAATGCCATAAAAGCCGCAGTAGGCACCATGACTAGCCAATGGTGGATCGGCGGTATGGACTACGGTAATGAAGGAACGTTCGTGTGGTACTCCTTGAACAAACCCATCGTATACAAAAATTACCTCCCAAATGAACCAAATAACTTTAAGGGTGTGGAAAATTGTCTAATAATTGACGGTGTATCCGGTAAGTGGAACGACATACCGTGCGATAGCCCTGTAGAAGGTTACCTTTGTGCATTTATACGCTAACCACGATATTGTACATAATTGTACTCGTTTGACCTATTAAAACTCAAATAGACAACCTTTCTGCCGAATGTGTCTTACACATCAACCGTCCAAACATTAAAGAAATGAAAGTGTCTGTTCTATTTGGTGATTATAAGCTTTTTTCGGTGAAATAAAAAAGAACTGCACAAACACCCATATTTAGGCTTTCCACGTCATTTTATTCTATTTTATTATTTAACCCCATAAATCTTCCTTCTTTTGAGGATGGGCGCTCTGTGCCGAAATCATGTTTCCAACTCGATCCGATGCAATGTTGAGTTCGATCTGATCCATAAAAGTTATTGCGATTGAGTTCCGTATCATTCACTATGGTTGAGATATTGTTCAGCCTCAAATTGTTTGTGTAGCGAGAATGGAACCTTATAGAGGTCGCAATAACTTACCACGTCACTGGTAACGTTAGCTTTTGCTCGGGTCTTTACAAAACTGGCGAAACAACTGCCAGGCTATACCTGTTATGTACTCTCGACTGCTATCGATACCCTGGACATATTTGAATGTATAAAAGTAAATGTCAACACATTGAACTAAGGCACACATTGTATGAACCTAACAACGCCATTTCCACATTGTCCACCGTATTCAGCAACATGTTCAAGCACTTTGAACAAGCTTTTTCTCGATTGCGTCTTGCGAAACCGATGAACAGCAGACTAGAATGCTAAACTTCATGTATAAATGCTTGCGAAATGTAAGAGATCAACTAGACGCAATTTTAAACTATAGATAAATAAATCGAACAGCCAAAGCTCTAATTGTTCTAATGGCGCTAAATTTTCGTGACACAGTTTAAAGAGCAAATCAAATCAAAGCGAAGGTTTTTACATTCTATACTAAAAGTAAGCAGTTAGATAACGATCTCGTGCAGCTGCTAGGAAATCATCAACAAATTCGCTTGCTGGAACGAAAGACATAAGCCTTTTTTGTAAATGACGCAAATGCTGACGCACGAAGCTGACATATTTTCGTACAGCAGCTGAATAAGTAAGCAGATGCCTT
Source organism: Anopheles moucheti (assembly GCF_943734755.1). Classification (NCBI taxonomy): domain Eukaryota; kingdom Metazoa; phylum Arthropoda; class Insecta; order Diptera; family Culicidae; genus Anopheles; species Anopheles moucheti. Next base: position 73,727,079 of record NC_069140.1, read on the forward strand.
TTTCTCGCTTAGTGCTCTCAAATATTACCTAAAATTTTGCACTGCTCAACACGTTCCACACGTATACTTTGTTTTTATCCCATGCAAATCCTTCAACAGATGAGTAAATAAAACCCATACCTTGCATTTGCTAACCGTACACGTATCTCGCTCGAACGGCAAAAACATTACCAAATGTTACGAGATTCCAGTTATTTCCACAAAACGTATGTCTCCAGAAGAGGTACAACATTTTGAATAGTATTCTAGTGGTTGATCTAGGAACCGCAACTGTTCAATGTTCGAAGCATCTTCAGTTGAACTGTGCCTTAATTTAGGAGATTTGGTCCATGTGTCCCAACATTTCTTCATCGCATAATTGTATCATCTGTCCGTCCATGCGTTCGATACTGTCTAGTTACAAACAATTCAGCACAATTCCTTTCTTTTGGGTCCTACTAGACGACGGGACAACATGCGACTGATGATGGGTATTACTCTAGTGTACATAAGATATCGAACCAACAATGAGGTAGTGTACAAACGTCGAACAGCTGCGCAAAGTTGATGTCTGGACAAACTATAAAACAGCTGCGCTAAGTACCAATAGTCTCGATAGTGTGATCTTGTTTTGGGGAGCTACCTGGAACTTCGACGCCAACAGACTATTTTGGATAGCTCCTTGTGTGTTACTCACAACGCGCGCAAACACAGACTCCGTCAATAGCATCGTAAACATCAGTGAAAGTGTGTGAAGGTACACAACGAATGTTCGTCTATTCTGCTAGAGATATCCAATCGCGCTTTCCATTTGTTGAAGATGCGTTTGGGCATAGAATGCTGGATCGTCATCAACCAACCTTTTGACCAAGGGTAATCTGCTGAAACGACTGGCTCGCGACGTTAATGATCCTGTCGCTGACAAAATGATGTTGCTGCTCGCTAGTGCAATGTGTACTGAATGGCTATCGGCATAACGCTCCCTGGCGCGATTAGAATCCATCATGCGGAATGCCACTCGGTACCACTGCTCTCTGTTCCTGAAGAATATAGGAGAGTTGCGACGGAAGCTACGAATGGAATCATTGAAGCAACATAATTTTGTAGTTTGCTTATTGCTGGACAAAGAGTCCAAAACACCATCGGATCGACTCGCCCGTACTGCTCTCTAGCCTCTTGACGTAGGCGAAAGCCTTACCTTCCTCTGATTACTCTGATCCGTTCCTTGTTTTGTGTGAGGAATTCAATGTAGTTTGTGATCGCTATGAGCCAAGTCTGGCGTGTTACGCAGTTTTAAATTGTATACACTCTGTGAGGCCGACTTCGTAAAATGTAAAACAAATTTGTTATGTTTGTGAACATTTATTGCGTGAAATTGTCAGTTGCATTGTGAGGCAACAATTCAATAAGACCACAAACGGTCTATTTTAATTGAAATCAACAACTAAGAACCTGCATCAATACCTGATTTGACAATCACCAGCACTTAAATAGCTAGAAAATTTCGTTACAGTGAGGTCCAAGGAACATTTTAGTCTTAAACACGTTTTAAAAAATCATGGTTGTAAAAAATCTAATAAATTTTATGATGTGTTTTTATTGTGCCAATGATCTTTTGCATCGTTATCGTTATCGTCGTTAAGGTTAAGGTTTATTTATTTATTTATTTATTTATTTATTTATATATTTATTTATTTACTTAGTATACTTTATTTATTTATTTAAAATTATTTCCCAGTACTGTACTGTAAAGTGCGCCATAAAACGAACCAGTTGGATTCTCGTGTCCTAACACGTTCAGCACCGTGTCAAAAACGTTCAAAGCGATTTCCATAAAGCATCGCCCAAATTTGCGTAAACTAAATAGTTTACTCTAAATTAGTTCATCAGTCTAAATTTGCGTATTAAATATATCTTTATTGCTACAACATAGTATCAAACGCTGCGTTTCAAGACTATTTTAGTATAATGAAGTATTGGTTTAGTGTTTGTAAAATATGTGCAATTTTAATATGATTATAATAATATTCTTTTAAAACCAAAGAATTTACAGGTATCTGCATTGAATATCTTACCCCCTCTTATTCAATGGATGTCATCTTCATTGGCAAAATTCTCTTTTTTATAGTATACGTTAACCATACTGATTATTGATTAACAATTTCGTGTATGGGCATGCGAAATTGATGATTTTGGAATTAAAGAAACTATTTTTAATCATGGGAAATATGCTGCACGCATAAAAAACAATTTTGGATTGTTAATACAAAACGTAGTAAAATATTTTCAAAGCAATGTTTGAGATATTTATTTTCAATATAATTGTACCCTTCAAGGAATCGTGCCACATTTCATAGAAAAAAAATTCGTGGCTTGATAAACTTACGCAAGCGATTTAAAACTAAAACTCAGATCAGCGGCAAAGACCAGTGAATAGAATCAAAGATAAATATTATTGAGGAATACAATGAGAGTTAAATATGAGACCTAGCCGTCTCTCAATAAAAAACGAGAGAGAGTACGCACTTTACGTATAGTAAAATTTCTCTCACTAGACCGTAACCGTAAGCTCTAGAGAAGGTTTAAAAAATGGTCTTAACAACGGTCTGTAGATGGCCTTTTGGTCTTAATAGTGCTTTATTATGGTTTTATTAGAGGCATGTCTACATGTTACCATGTGCAACTGCATGTCTCAAAATAAGGCTTAAGGACATGACTTAAAATGTTATTTGGGGTGTTCATATTTTTTGTAGTTGGTAGATACGTTTTGTTGTACATTCACACATAAACTAAGATGAAACGGATTAACCCCAACAATTTATGATTTTTAAATCATCGGTGCCAGTGGTCCGGTAGCACTAGTGTTAATTTGTGTCCACATAAAAATAATAAATCATCAATTATTATCTCTTTCGTTCGAACACGTATTTCAATTGTATGATAATAGTTGGTAAAGAATAATAAACCGACATTATCAGTTAGAAATGATATATATTTTATCAAGATTGCAGTTTGCATATGCGCTATGTATAAACAACCGGGCGTCTCCATTAACAGAAATACATGGGAGAGATTCAACCACGTGTTTGAAATTCTGATTGCATAGATGTAGGCGTACAAATTGTGCGCAGGTCGAATAGTTGTTTGCGCCAGTGCTGTGAAATGTTTCAAAGACAAGTATCATCCAACTTTAAACGACCGTTCGGTTTGTGCACGGTGTATCACTGTTTCGTTTGTTGTCGGTCTATTTAGTTATGAAACGGTGTTTAATTACTCACATGTACTTGGTTTGGGTTTCCCTTTCTCTCTCTATTTTTTCTCTCTCGCTTTCTCTCTCTCTCTCTCTTTCTCTCTCTCTCTCTCTCTCTCTCTCTCTCTCTCTCTCTCTTTCTCGCTGACTTTCGCTTTTCCTCTGTTTCTTTCTCATTATCTGAGAAAAGATTAATTTGTTAATCTTTCACACAAATTTATTATTATTTTAATGTATAGTTATATGCCAACCGGGATATGGGGTAACCACGGAACTAAGAAGAAAACTACATATTGTGAACGCTGTCTGCATGCATGTATGCATGGATGACGGGTACATGCAATATCGAAAGACCATTTCCTACGCTCTCTTCTGTTCCAATCACCGACGAATTAAGTAAGCCCGACTCATCATTATATATAATTTATTTATTTTTGATATATTATAAACTTCTTTTCAAGATTAACTAATACGGTTATCGGTTAATCGATTAAATATCGATTATTTACCAAAGGAATCAAGGAAAGACGTAAGACAAAGTCAAAAAGTACTAGTAGAAATGTGAAGAAAAAATCAGAAGAAAATCACATTGATTACAGGAAGATCATTACAGTATGGGATTAGCCCCGAATGATTCAGTATCTATGTGCGTCCTTGCTCGTAAATCGTAAACCCTGTAATACTCATATGTCATATGTCAAGAATCATATGTGCTACAAATACACGACCACAATCGGTACAATCCCCGAATGTATGCAATTCCCCGTTGTATGGTGTGCCTTTTCTATTCTCCCCTGGAAATGTTCGAGTTATCTTTTGCTGGAGTAAGCTTTTGATAACAAAGCTCTTGAAGTTTTGTCGCAAGTAAACGAAGCTAAAACCTTGACGAATCAAACATGGTATCTTAGCATTCTCTTTGCGTTTGTAAAGAACTATAAACTAAAGAAGTTTGTAAGAAGATATAAACTGCGAGCTTATTATATGATGCATTTAGCTAGCATTCTTTCGTACAGTACATAAGTAAGTGCAATAAACTGTTTATACTTCTCAAGAACTTTCGTGCTTCGTTTCGTTTTCTACTTGTACAGAATATATCCCGTTCAATTAATTCAGCAGATGAATAAATACAAACCGTATCTTATATCTCGTTAACCGCACATGTGCCTCGCTTGAACGGCAAACAGAATGTGTTGAGAAAATTACAATGGTTCGCAAAGACCTGTCAAATAGCGCTAGGCAAAAAGAAAAACGGATAAAACCGAACGCAGGATGCGCCTGCGATCTCTTTTTAAAACGAATAAGGAACATTTTTTTGCATACTTAATAACCGTGTCCGGCAAAGAAGATTTTTTTTCAGTAAATTCGTTAGGAACCAGTAGTTTTCTAACACATCGGTTAAAACATAAGAATTTCCAGTTATTGCCACAGAAAGTATTTTCCCAGTAAGGGTACAACAATTTCAATAACATTGGAATCATTGTTTTAAGAGGTGGATCGAAGCACTTCAAAAGTGCTATATACGTATAATACAACGTAACGTTCAAACACATAAAATAATCAGTAGAGATGTGAAACTTTGCTTTTGCTTTGCTCGAAATAATTAATCAATTAGATAGAGATTTCCAATCGATAAAAATCATTTTTCAAATCTCCGACAATCTGAAAAAATGATAAATCCGAAAAGCACTAATTGTTGGGGTACTTTATGCCCTTCGAATGTCAATCATTTTTTTTCAAACAATTTCTAGTGTATTGGAACAGATTCCGCCAACGTTTAAACATTTGAACATGGGTGAAATGCATAATAATATCACGATACATATATTTTAGATTTCATTGCAAAACTTGCTTCAACCGATGTTTTGAACGCACACACATACTGCCTATAACTTTAGCGAGCTGCACTGCTGCCCTTCACTTGGTGTCAAATCGAACCAAGTTTTTCGCTTTTACGATACGCGAAAAAGATCTTACAGGGTTTCGAATCATGTAAGGGAACAGTCGTTTAGGGCAATTTTACAATTTAATGGGGATGTCACTAACAATCTTGGCGGCGATCGTTAGCAACGGTGCGAGGTACCGGTACCACACAGAAGAGAGCGCTGTTCCGGGACTACATGAGACCACCGCTTAAGAACCCGCTTCGAGTCGCGCACACGTTAAGATGGGACAGAATAGGGGACAAATGGGACCAATCAAACCCCACATAATCAGTTTCTATTCCATTCCAAATTAAGCGAATGATTCAGGGTCTACCTATTCCCTATGCTACCTGTGTACGATATGCCAGTTCTGTTTGAATCGATTCAGGAATAAGATCCGGCGAGGACTTGCAAATAGCTACTTATCTCTCATAAGCATACAAGGGGAGATAAAGGGGATAGATGATCTGTCAGTCGCCCTGTCAAAGCCCTGTTTGACAAATGGACAACAAAATCATTTGACAGAAGAAGTCAGGACTGAAAACCTCATAAAAGAAGCGTGGCTGTACTAACAAAATTGAGCAAACAAATAAAATTCAACAAAGCTTTCGGTTTACACGGTTGATGTGCAGCATTAAACGTCTATCGGAGCTTTATTATTATACAAACGCACAAATGAAACCTTGCACAGGAAAATTGCAAGGTACGTCGTTCCATTTACCAGTCACACTGTTAATTACTAAGCAATTTTCATTACCGCCTGCATTATTGGGTTCACCTGCGCCGTAATTTGTGTACACAAGCTTCTTTTTCAACGCGTACCACTCGAAAGTGCCTTCGTGGCCGTCATCCGTTCCGCCGATCCACCACCATCCGTTATTCCCGCTTTGTACGGTTTTAAATGCTTGTGAATTTTCCGCGATTGACTCGATGGAAGCCAAATGGCCTCCAAATATGCGACAAATATTAGCGGCATCATAGAAAGGTATCGTTTGTGGGATATTCGCAAAGTTTTTGACCCCTATACAAGCGAGAAAACAAGAAAATATCGGAGCTTAGTTATACACACAACAAAACGGCGTTAATGTATCCTGACCATGTGCTTCCATCGCGTACAACGTCAAACACAGAACTAAACACACACTTTTGAACGCCATTGTTTTCACGCTACTTTCAATAGAACCTTGCAAAACAATCTGCTAAAGAACTCAACTGGCAGACCGACTTTTATACTTCATTACAGATGTTGACTCAGGTGCCCCGGTCTTTACCATCCAGCTACAAAATGTAGAGGTCCCTGCTTGGTCATTTTACCGATAGAAGTATAGAAACAGAACGAAGGTTTGCTTGATCGCTTGAGTTATTGCCGGGTTTGTGGCGGTGTTTCTGCCTATTACAAGTGGCAAATCTAGAACAAAAGTTCGTAAAGAACTGATTGATGGATCCAATGAATGGTGAATAACTATCTTTAAGTTAAACATTCCTAAACATATTTTAGAACGCTTTAGTTTGTCTTTTCTGTGGAATTAGGTGGCAAACTACTAATGCCACGATGCAATTCAGCACAACTACCATAATGGCATCAAATCAAAGATTTAAACACGATATATCTTATGTTCTTTTTACAAACGATAACTCAATTTTATGTAAAATTTTCGACAAGCCTAAAAAACGCATTACAAACGAGTAACAATGATTTAAAGTTCACCTAAAATTATTATTTTACCACGTAACAACAACAATAACAAGGATATTAGGCACATTACCCGTTTTGTGATAAATATAAGTGCACAATACATGCTGGAAAGGTCTTATTAAAGTGCATAAAGTGCAAAGCCTTTCTTGATTTACTATTGGATCTTTCATTTCTTCTGCCAACGGTTTCACAGAGAATATGTCAAATCTCCTTAGAAACTGTCATTTCCGAACTGAATGGATAATCAGACGTCCGGTCAAATGGTTCTCGGATAAGCGGATTCCCATCCGGTTGAGCAACCAGCTTGATGGAAGCGCTATCCCGTTTTGCGAGAGCGCCTTCATCACCGCTGTCTCGAGAGAGCTATTTCCAACATTGGAGAGAATGATCACCACCTCTCAACAACGTGTCAAAATCGTGAAAGACGATTTTCATAAAGTATCATCCGAATTCGGATGATGTGGCGCATCGTCGTCGTACAAACTTCGATCCTTTATGCTACCTGTGCTCTTGCTTTTGAACCACACTTTTCACTTTCAGATCAGTAAGATTCACCTTTGGCTCAGGCTTATCAAACATGTTGCATGATACGCGACTTTATCGGAATCACTTACATTTGTAGTATAACAAAATGAACTCGACTCTTGCTTAACGTGGTCTAAACACGACCGTTTTACTTTATTTTTCCCTTGGTTTTCGTTCCCAGCTAACAAATCAAGGTCATTTAACTAAAATTTTGCATAGATTACTGTACTACATTATGGATCAGAACGAACTTAACATTGCATCGGGTCGAGTCGAAATCATCGTCTTTTCGAAATAGCTCTTATCAATCTATACATTAGAATCTGTGTATTTTCCATAAGGCTGTGAACAAAATGACGAAGGAAATCTAAATTATGAGTGTTTTTGAGAATTTATATTTTATTGCGGTAAAAGTGCTTTTTTGCAATACAATCACAAATTTGAACAAATAGTTTCCTATCTATAATGTTTGCACGGTTGATGTGCCATACACACTCAGCAGAAAGATTGTCTATTGGAGCTTTATTACAGTTAAAACGCACAAATAAAACCTTCCACAAAAGCATCGCAAGGTACGTCGTTCCACTTACCGGATAATGCGTTAATGATTAAACAATGTTCATTACCGTACGCATTGTTTGGTTCACCGGCGGCGTAATTTTTGTAATCGACTCGCTTATTTAAACCATACCACACATAAGTTCCTTCATTACCATATTCCGTTGCACCGATCCACCAATTATTACTGTATACATTGGTGCTTAAGGTAAGTTTTACATCTGAATTTTCTGCCGCTGACTCGATGGAAGCCAAATGGCCTCCCATTAAGCGACACGCTTCGGCGGCTTTAAAGAAGTCTACGTTTTGTGGGAATAGTTCATAGGTTTTGGCACCTGTACAGGGGGGAAAAACAAGAAAATATCGAAGCTTAGTTATACACACAACAAAACAGCGTTAATGTATCCTGACCATGTGCTTCCATCGCGTACAACGCCAAACACAGAACTAAACACAAACTTTTGCGCTCCATTGTTTTCACGCTAGTTTCAATAGAACCTTGCCAATCGATCTGCTACAGAATTCAACTGTCAGGCCATCTTTTATACTTCAGTACAGATGTTGACTCAGGTGTCTCGACCGAACAGTACACGCTCGCTCGTTCGCTGTTGTTCAGTTCGCTCGTCTTCTAGTTCACTATCTACTGATTGGCACGTTCCAATGGAGTTTATTAGCAACTGACCTATGTTGCCTTAGCTTTGACATATGAAGTTTATAATGTCATTCACTAGTTCGTGCAATTAACAGCGTATTAGTGTATGCTTACTGAGCAGGGGTTTACACTTAAGTTTTGACTGACTGCCTCAGTGACTGCTTCTAAGCCTGGAGTTTATAACCTCCGATTAAGAAACTTAATTTGATTTTCGGTCAAAGCAGAACAATGGAGCTGAACAAAGGTGCTACGAATTTTTCCAGAGCTAACGTATGCTTTAAAAACTGGAATGGTTTCGAAAGCCAATGTAAGGAAATAAAAAGTAATACCGCGATCAAATTCAACGAAGTAAGCTAGAATTCTATATTTAACTAACCTTCGGTGCGGTATTAAGGTTGTTGTTTAACCTTAACACCGCGCTGTCTTGTGCCGGTTGGCCAGAAACTAAGCAAAACATACCTACATACATGAATGATAGCTTAGAGTTTAGCTTTTTCTAAGCCTTAGCGACCAACTGTTCGTCCACGCTACTTGAACATTATTGGATGAGATCCTTTGAAGATTTGGCCATGAAATTTCTAATGGTCACATGTAAGAACCTTTGGTAAATGTTATACGAAGACAATGGTGTGAAATCTCGTTTAGTGCATTTGCATTTCCATTGAATCCATGAAATCTATTCTGGGAAACAGGTGTCCGATAATAATCAAAATAAACATATAATTACGTTTTGTTTGTATTAACAATTCAGATAACCTTTAGAACAAAGTTTAATTAATTCTTATACAGTCTATTTATTAAATAAAAAGTTTGATGCGATCCGCTGTGCCTGCTCGACGAGACAAGACTGCTAGCTCGACATCTAGAAGTTGCTTCTGTTAACTGTCATTCCTATGGTACCATGTTGGGTGGTAACACTCCTCGAGCATCAGGTGAGATGCTGTTGCTATGAAGCGGTATGACCAACATAGAACCAGGGTGTGGGATGCAACTCACTATGCATAACTATATCTTGCATCTAGAAATATACGTTGCTAACATGAAACCGAGTGCGGTGCATAAAATGAGGGCAGCCAGTCAAAACTAGAACGTAAAACCCTGTAAAACGGAGAGGATCTTTTTTGGTTCTTCATGCTCACACATGGCACCTTTTGAAACTCGCCTTCAATGTCGCGGGCTTTATTCACTTAGTTATCGACGTCAAGTGAATTATGACTGTGTGGAAGGCTTATTACTGTATAATTCGATGCTCCTGTTCTCCTCTTCTCGATATGCGAGTATGCTAGACTCGCCAATCTCTCGCCACGCATAACGATCCGCTTCTAACCTCCTTTAGATGGTTCATCTAATTTTTGCCATTCTTTTGATTACAACTCGTCCCCAAGCTCTAACCTCAAGTGTTTGCTCAAGGTCGCATTTTGCATTAATTTTCCCAAATCATTTTTTGTGAAAAAAGAATTCCAAATTTCGGTCGAAAAGCGCATTACGAACATTAAACGTTCGTTGCTCTGTCATAAACAGAAAATTTTAAAATCCCCTACCACAGACACAGATTTAAGTGTCTGCTTTCTAAGTGTGTAAAAGAGTATTTGATAAGGGATATTGAAATTTTTTATTTTTGCAATCCGATGATTTTTGACGAAATTCAAAAGAAACGATGGAAATCAGATTACAATTTAATTAAAAATTAAAGCAAATCAATTATTTTACGTACTCTGCAAAGTGCATACTTTCCAATGGTAACACTCCCTACCCTATATTCTAGATAGTTTAAAACCCCAAAAACTATCCCAAAAACGTTTTTCCCCACCAAACGTTCCCCAACGCTTTTTTTAACATCTCAGTGTATACTTTCTATTAAACCTTTCTCCCACACGCATGAGTGTCTTAAAAGTAATCACACAATTGACAACCGTTTACTGCTTATTTTTGAGCGGCACAACAAGCTCAAGAGTTCTAGGTCTACCTTTTCTGGCTTTATTTACCCGTAGCTGGATAGTCAGTCTAGTGTACGTAGGATACGTAGGGCAGTGCTCTCCAACCTTTTTATTACCGGATGGATTGGATGGATATGCATGGATAATTTTCGGCTCAGTGGTACTAATTTAGTTAGGAAGAGTTAGGATGACACATGACGAATGTGCTCGTGCGGTTCTATGGAACTTCGCATAGCATTGGGATACAGCGAGAAAACGACTGCGCTAAGAAAGAGATCAACTCTTCTCCACGTAGCACACACATCGAATTTGAAACTCCATACAACGGTGTGTGAAGTTTGCAAAGTATCCAAGCGAAATTCGATACGTGGAGAGAAACAGTTAAGCGACAAGCTTATCCGAGGATGACATCCTGGGCGAATGCAGTAACAAAACAAAAAAAATAAGTCTAATAATAATATAAATAAGTAAATAATAAAAATATTAAAAGTAAACAATAAGTAAGTTTTTTTTTATTTATTCAGAGACGGCCAGGCCGTATTGCTAACAATAAGTAAGTATTCCTATAAAAAATCACATTCAGTAGGTACAAGTTGATCCGTTTGCTCATACGTTGGTATAGTTAACTCTGCGTGAAGCTTAATGATGACAAACTATGGAATACCAAGTATTGGAACTCGTCTATGTTCGATTTGGCTGTATCGGATTTTTGCATTTATCTGTTGGGCTATACCATTCGTCGTACATACTTTCGAGGCCAAATGTATTTGTAAAATGTTTTATTTACCCAATTGTTAAAGGAATCGATCTGGAAATACTGAAAACCGTCTCATAGGAGATATCAATTTAAGCTGAATTTTGGGCGTACATTGTTGTGTTGGTTTGGATTTTGCTTGATACTGAAGCAAGTCAAATGAGCACTTCGCGAGAAAAAGGCACCAGCATGATTACTCAGCTGCTGTACGAACGTGCGTTGACGGTACAACAAAATGTGTTATTCTGTGAAATATTTTGGTTCGGAAACGGAGCTTCAAGTGTGCTACGTGGAGAAGAGTTGATCTCTTTTTAGCGCTGTCGTTTTCTCGCTGTATCCCTATGCTATGCGAAATTCCAGACCTCCACGAGCACATTCGTCATGTGTCATCCTAACTCTTCCCAACTAACCCATATCCATCCAATCCCTCCGGTACTAAAAAGGTTTTGGAAGCACTGCCGTAGCGTACGAGGCGTGCAATCGCAATGGCAATGGCCTTGAGTTTCACCATTTCTGAGCGGCATGACTTTGCAAAAATCCAGCGACTTCTCAGAAGTCCCGTGACTCCTCCGTAATTAATGGCGCTTGAAAGACCACAGGAATTACGAGCGGCATGTTTTAATTATGGCGCAAATATCTAATACAGCATGATCTGTGGCAGCGTCGGCAGAGTGAGTATGCGGTATGTTAATGCTGTTTGCAGGTTGCGCAGTGTCGTACGCGTAGTTTTTGACAAGCGGCACTCTTTATTTTCGAAAGTACATAGAATACGTACGGCGGAGCAGCTTGGAGGTGTATTTACTAGCGGTGTTAGTTTCACACGACAGAACCGGTCCAAAATCCCGTCCAAACCAATCCTACGTGCACTAGTAATCCAGCTTCGAGTAAATAAAGTCAAAGAAAGACAGACATAGTAGTCCTAGACTTCTTGAGATTGTTGGGGGTCTTGAACGAACACTTAGGGCGAGAAATTACGAAAGAACTTTGAGGTTGAAGGGAGGTTGTGCGAGGTTGTGCAAGGTGTTTCTGTTCGGTCCCATCTTAAATTGTGCATACGTGTTGGTACTCATCTGGTACTAAAATTCTTCGGGACCCTACAGTCTCGTTCTTCGGAACCCTTCTGACCTGTAGTGCCTACCATTAAATCCGTCACAGGTTGTATAAAGGCAACGGTTACAAGCCAGCCGATAACTGAAGCCTTAATCCTTTGTCGATACGATTAACCTCTATCCGCAAAGTTTGTTATTTATCATTTAAGTTTTTTAATTTTCTATTAAACTAAAAAGTCCGTTTTCTATGTTAAGCAATGATTATTAAAACTATTAACTATTGCAAACTTAAAGCAGGGACAGAAATACAAACATAGGAGACTAGATGTAGGGTTACTAGATAGAAGACAGGAACCATAAGAGCTTGGGGACGAGTTGTAATCGAAAGAATGGAAAAAGTAGTTGAACTATCTAAAGGAGGTTAGAAGCGGATCGTTATGCGTGGCGAGAGATTGGCGAGTCTCATAACTAGCATATCGAGAAGAGGAGAACAGCAGCATCGAATTATACAGTAATAAGCCTTCCAAACAGTCATAATTTACTTGACGTCGATAACTAAGTGAATAAAGCCCGCGACATTGAAGGCGAGTTTCAAAAGATGGCATGTGCGAGCATGAAGAACCAAAAAAGATCCTCTCCGTTTTACAGGGTTTTACGTTCTAGTTTTGACTGGCTGCCCTCATTTTATGCACCGCACTCGGTTTCATGTTAGCAACGTACATTTCTAGATGCAAGATATAGTTATGCATAGTGAGTTGCATCCCACACCCTGGTTCTATGTTGGTCATACCGCTGCATAGCAACAGCATCTCACCTGATGCTCGAGGAGTGTTACCACCCAACATGTTACCATAGGAATGACAGTTAACAGAAGCAACTTCTAGATGTCGAGCTAGCAGTCTTGTCTCGTCGAGCAGGCACAGCGGATCGCATCAAACTTTTTATTTAATAAATAGACTGTATAAGAATTAATTAAACCTTGTTCTGAAGGTTATATTCAATTTTACATTTATAAGTTTATTTTGATTATTATTAGACACCTTTTTCGCAGAATGGATTTCATAAATTAAATGCAAATACACCAAACGGGAACTTACACCATTGCCTACATATAACGAATACCAAAGGTTGGTCGCTAAGGCTCTGAAAAGGCTAAACTAAAAGCTATCATTCATGTATGTAGGTATGTTTTGCTTAGTTTTTGGCCAACCGGAACAGTTCGGTGTAGAGGTAGTTGTTTAGAAGGTTAGTTAAATATAGAATTATACCATACTTTATTGAATTCAATCGCGGTATTACTTTTTATTTCCTTACATTGGCTTTTGAAACCATTCCAGTTTTTAAAGCATACGTTAGCTCTGGAGAAATTCGTAGAACCTTTGTTCAACTCCATGGTTTTACTTCAGAATATTTCGACAGGTTCGTTACATACTTCTGATTTGTGAAAATAAGTAATTTAATCCATTCTACAGAAAAGGTTAATGTTAATAATGATTATAATGATGATAGTATTAAATACATATATCAATTGGACGATCTTTTTGAATAACATAAAAATAAATCATAAATTTGCCGACAATCAAATTAAATTCCCTAATCGGGGGTTATAAACTCCAGGCTTAAAAGCAGTCACTGAGGCAGTCAGTCAAAACTTAAGTGTAAACCCCTGCACAGTAAGCATACACTAATACGCTGTTAATTGCGCGAACTAGTGAATGACATTATAAACTTCATATGTCAAAGTTAAGGCAACATAGGTCAGTTGCTAATAAACTCCATTGGAACGCGCCAATCAGTAGATAGTGAACTAGAAGACGAGCGAACTGAACAACAGCGAACGAGCGAGCGTGTACTGTTCGGTCGAGACACCTGAGTCAACATCTGTACTGAAGTATAAAAGATGGCCTGACAGTTGAGTTCTGTAGCAGATCGATTGGCAAGGTTCTATTGAAACTAGCGTGAAAACAATGGGGCGCAAAAGTTTGTGTTTAGTTCTGTGTTTGGCGTTGTACGCGATGGAAGCACATGGTCAGGATACAGTAACGCCGTTTTGTTGTGTGTATAACTAAGTTTCGATATTTTCTTGTTTTTCCCCCTGTACAGGTGCCAAAACCTTTGCACGTGTCCGACGAAACGTAGACTTCTTTAAAGCCGTGCAAATCTGCCGTATAATGGGAGGCCATTTGGCTTCCATCAATTCTCTCGCGGAAAATTCGTCAGTACTTAAACTCATAAGAAACAATACAGGAACTGGGAATGACGCCTGGTGGATTGGTGCATCGGATATCGAACGTGAAGGAAGCTTTGTGTGGTACGCATTTTATAAGCCATTGACATACACAAATTACGCCTCAGGTGAACCCAATAACGCAAACAGCAATGAAAATTGTTTAATAATTGACGGTGTATCCGGTAAGTGGAACGACATACCTTGTAATGCTGCTGTGCAAGGTTTCATTTGTGCTTTTGGAAGCTAAGAAAGTTCAAATATTCAGTTTTTTTCCGAACAGTGTGTCAAGCTTGCAAATATTATAGAGTTGAAATTATTTGTTCAAATTTGTGATTCCATTACAAACAAGCACTTTTTCTGCAATAAAATATAAATTCGCAAAAAAAACACTCATAATTTAGATTTCCTTCGTCATTTTGTTCAAAGCCTTATGGAAAATACACAAATTCTAATGTATAGATTGAAAAAGATAGACTATGATTTCTACTCGACCCGATGCAATGTTGAGTTCGATCTGAGCCATTATGTAGTACAGTAACCTAAGAAATACTTTAGTTAAATGACCTTGATTTGGTAGCTGGGAACGAAAACCAAGAGAACAATAAAGTAAAACAGTAGTGCCTAGACCACGTTAAGCAAGAGTCGAGTTCATTTTGCTATCCCGTATGATACAACATGTTTCATAAGCCTCAGTTAAAGGTTATTTGCATAAACAGAATGCTTCCGATATGAATCGTGCTAACCCAAAAGTGAAAAGTGTAGTGCAAAAGCAAGAGCCTTGGTAGCAAAATGGGTCGAAGTTTGTACGTCGACGATGCGCCACATCATCCGAATTCGGATGTGTCAAACCCATTTTATTGGTGGGCCGCACTTACACATTTCCGATAATTTGCGGGCTGCAAAGTTGAACTCGGAAAGAAAATCAATATGGTTCAACACAATACGTTTTGAATATGTACAAGTGCTTTAGTATTTTCGATATGATTCATTTACTTATGCTGGTTGGTCATGTTTCAATTCAGTGTTATTTATTTTACAAATTTATTCTTGAAATCTAGCAACGTTTTTTTTACAATTGTATCAATAATCGTTTTATTTGTTTGTGAAAATAATATTTTTATTATAATAATAATACAATGCTTAAATTTCTATTTGTCAATCTTGAACTATGCGCTATGTTATAAGTTCTATATTCATGTGAGAAAACCATATTTCGCACTGGTATGTTTTTCCAAAGTAGCTCTAAACTTAAGCTGTCCTGTCTTTTATAATAGTATACTTTTCACTAAGATAGCGGTCTATGACAGGCCTCCCGACTTTTCGTTTATTTTTAATTCAGTGTCTTTCTAAAAATCTATAATTACTATTTGCTTATTAAGTGGAAGCTTTTCAACTTCGACGGAAAATGGGCCAACAATGAAAGAAAATAGATGTTTCAACTTATTAAAATCAAAACATCTGTTTTCAAGTTCCTTTCTGAGTTTAGAATTTTCCGAAACATATTTACCAAAAATTTAAACCATCAAACTTGTTTTTGAATCTTGCGCTAGTTGGAAAGTAGATCAGTTTGTCATGTAGAATGTGGGATTCAAATAATTCCAGCTTTAACTTATTTACGTACATGTAATGTACGAAATGTAAGAAATCAAATGTAATTACCACACTCAGGCAAACAAAAAAAACAAAATATCAAACTCAGTTAATTGAAGATATTATCTAGTTCGTATGAACGCCCGGCTGGCATCCACTATTGACGGGCTTGGCATAAAGTTGAAGACGTTCAATGCTATTATTCAAGTCAAGCCGATATTTTGGTGTCACTGGTACCACACAAAAATAAAGAACGATTGCTTTCTCTGGCAAATAATAAATCCATAAATCCGTCCAGAAGGTATAACTGACTTGCAGTAACAGGCTAAGTGAATGACAGTTCATCCTCGAGTTGCGGTATAGATTGATTATTGTATTAATTTGTAAAGAATAAACTGAAAGAAATTATTATTTGGAGATATTTACAGTTGTTTAAGGCATTTTTTACGAACTTCATTGATTAGAATTTTTATATGAGAATAATTTAATAGATTAAAAAATTGAGTTCGTATAGAATTATCATAAAAAGTCTTGTAATAGATTATGTTTAAATTATTTCTTCGGCAAAAGAAAAAGATACACATAAACTGTCTAAATAAATCTAGTAATATAATATTGATTGATTGTAATATAATATTCGACTTTCCGATAATCAATGCTTTCAATACAAAATCTCAATATATTTTCGTGCCAGTTTGAGTTGACAAACCTGCTTTATGACAATCGTCACACGTCTTTGAAAGCCGATGATCATTCTCTCCAATGTTGGAAATAGATCTCCAGAGACAGCGGTAACGAAGGCGCTCTCGCTGGTTTTATTTTTTTTTTTATCGTGTAACAAAAGTGTGTCAAATTATTAATTATTTCAAACATATCAGGCACAGGAAACTGTGAGTATGATATAGTCGATGAAAAAAAAGGTGCTCATAAGACGTCTGGAGATCTTGTTCGAATAAAACATCAAAATGCATAATATAAAAGTTTCTTTCTACGTAAAAGTATACTGTATAGCTAAACTCTCAGGACACCTGAGTCAACATATGTATTGAAGTATAAAAGCCGGCCTGGCAGTTGAGTTTTGTAGCAGATCGTTTTACAAGGCACTACTGGAGCAAGAGTGATAACAATGACTCTCAAAAGTGTGTGTTTGGTACTGTGTTTGGCGTTGTACGCGATGGAAGCACATGGTCAGGATACTTCAACGCCGTTTTGTTGTGTGTATAGCTAACCTCAAATATTTTCTTGTATTTTATCCTCTATAGGTGGCAAAATCTCAGTCTGCCTCCAGCTTCCGTAGCGAGAGGACGTATTTTGTTTGAAAGCGTACCTACGGAGATTTTGCATACGGCAGCCAATGGTCATTACCCCGAAGTGCGATTGCGTACTCAGCGTGTCTACTCGTTTTGGCTGTAGCGTGCTAATCGGTGTCTCCGTCTGTCTCCGATCTTCGCTCGGTAGACAATTGTGTTGTGAGTGTTATCGATCAACAGCGATAAGCAAGCGTACGCATACGTTGCGGGGCGACGCTTTCGTTTCGATCGAGGTTTGTCGAGTGTGGTGTAGTGCGTGTATCTGTTCTGTAACTGTCTATCGTGTGTAACGGTAAGTTTGTCCTCCCGTTCCTTCCTTGACCGTTACCTCCGGCTCTACCATGGCGGTAGAGCAAGAGAGTTCGGACTCCGAAAAGGAGATCGAAACCAGCGCGAAGCGTAAACCGGGACGGCCTAAAACCGCTCCTGGCTCTAAAAAGGTGGCGCTTGATGTTCGTCCTTCAACTTCGAAGGACAAACAAATAGAAACCACGCTTGAAACACAGCATAGAGCACGAGCTTACCCTTCCTCCTGGGAAGGTAAGCCGCTCGTGTATTTCATGCCGCGGACCAAACAGCTCGACGTTAGATCGATCGCATCATCGATCTTTAAAAAGTATCCGGGTGTTACCGATGTGTTTCGGATGCGCCCGAACAAGATAAGGGTAACCGCAAAGGACCGGGCTCAAGCCAACGTTATTGCGGCTGACCCAGATTATACGGAGCACTATCGTGTTTATATCCCCGGTAGTTTGGTTGAGGTCACTGGCGTTATCGAGGATTTTAACTATCCCGAGGAGGATGTTGTTAGAATGGGCTTGGGTGTATTTTTATCCCCTGATTCGCCCAAAGTGAAGGTGCTGGAAGCGAAAAAGCTTTATAAGCTTGACGCTTCAGCAACAGAAAAAAGTTTTGTTCCTACCTCGTCAATCCGAGTTACGTTTGAGGGAACGGTACTTCCGCAGGCCCTCGTTATCGAAGGTCTCCGGATACCCATTGACCGACCATACGTACCAAAGGTGGCCACCTGTTCGAAGTGCAGCCGGATTGGTCATGCCGAAGCGTTTTGCACCCGCAAAACGTGCTGCGGAAAGTGCAAAGGGGCGCACGCCACTGAGGAGTGCAAAGCTGCGTCTCAGAAATGTTCGCATTGCCGAGACGAGTGGCATGAGGTTGCGCAGTGCCCCGTGTACCGGAAGCTACAAAGGGAGCAAGTTAAGACGGTAGCCGAGCGGGCACGCGGCTCATACAGCGATGCCCTAAAAGGGGCAAATGTCGCTAATCCCTTTGCGGCGTTGTCCACCTCGGATGCAAACGATGCATCAACACCGGCTGTCCTGACACAGGTGGCCATGAGACCGATTAAGAACCGGAGGGTACTTTATAAAAAAGTGCAGCGAAAAGTCTTAAAGGCAAAAAAGAAACCTTTGGCACCACAGCGTTCCATGACAAAAAAAAATCCATCTCCCAACATTCCGACACGGGACGCTGCTCCTTCTACCCCTGATCCTAATCCCAGGAAACCCAAGTCTAAGCGATCCCCTCGGACCGAGGTTCCTTTGGAAAGCCTGGCTTTTTCAAAAGAGTCAAGAAGCTTCCCGAGAATCCCTGCCCCTTCCCTTTCCGAAATCCTGGAGTCCCTCCTCATGACCCTAAACCTCCCGCAACCTTTGCAACTGATCGCTACTTGGGCCCTTCCTTACCTGAAGGGGATGATTAAACAGTGGCTGGCGCAATGGCCGTGCCTAAGTATGATGGTGCGCCTGGACGACTAGTCTTCCAATGGCTACCATCATACAATGGAACTGTAGAAGTTTGTTGGGAAAATTAGACTCTTTTAAAGCACTAGTCGGCGAACATAATTGTGATGTGTTCGCCCTCTGTGAAACTTGGCTATCGGAAGACATAAATCTAACCTTCCCGGGGTATAACATAATCCGTGAAGACCGAATCTCCAGGGGTGGGGGGGTATTGATCGGTATAGGAAAGAGTCACAGCTTTTCCAGAATACCAACCCCAAATCAACAATATATTGAAACTGTCGCAATAAAGGCAAAACTTGGGGGTCTTCACGTGACAATTGCATCTGTTTATATCCCCCCGATAGCCAATAATGAAAAAGACAAAATTGAAAAGTTCAAAGAGGATCTTGGAAATTTAGCAACGGACTTGCCTGGACCGCTTTTGATCCTGGGAGATTTTAACTCCCATGGAATCGAATGGGGGAGCGATAAGGATGATATCCGCGCCCCCATCATTCGTGAGTTCTGCGACAGGTTTGCGTTTTCTATCCTAAACTCAGGAGAGGCAACTAGGATGCCGACGCCGAAAAGTAGAGCAAGTGCACTGGATCTGTCTCTATGTCCTTTAGCTATGGCCCTGGATTTTAGTTGGAAGGTCATCCAGGACCCTATCGGAAGTGATCACTTACCGATAGAAATTTCCTATGTCAAGGGAGGATGTCCAGTTAATGCAAACCCCGTCAAATGTGACTTGACGAGGAACATTGACTGGACAAGATACGGTGAATTAGTAGCCGCTTCGCTTTCTCTTGTAGGAGAAAATTTGCTCCCAGTAAAGGAGTATGAAAATCTTGTCTTAATAATAAACAAGTGCGCCCTTGAAGCTCAAACAAGGGGCACCCACCAAGCAAGGAAATTCAAAAGACCTCCCACTCCTTGGTGGGACAAGGACTGCCAAGCGGCTTTTAACAAGAAGCGGAAGGCATTTAAAGCCTTCAGAGACACAGGTTCCAGGTCATTATATGACAAATATAAAGGACTGGAGAGATTGTGCAAAAACCTCCTGAAGGCGAAGAAAAAGGGTTATTGGCGCCAATACGTCAATAATCTTGATCCTTCCACTTCTCTAAATTCGCTTTGGAAAATGGCTAGAAGGATGCGAAACAGCAACAACACCAACGAGAACGAATGTTTTTCTGGCGAATGGCTTAACGAGTTTGCTCACAAGTTTTGCCCCGATTTCGTTCCAGCGCAAAACTTCTTCCAAGATGCGCCTGGTAGTGACCCAATGTTGGACTCACCATTCACCATGATGGAGCTATCTTGGAGCTATCTGGAGCTATCTTGGAGCTGGCTCTTCTTTCATGCAAAAATTCGACCCCAGGTCTGGACCAGGTTAGTAGCAAACTACTTCAAAACCTACCAGACGTGGGCAAGAAACGACTGTTGAGAATCTTCAACAATATGTTGGAGCTCAACATCGTCCCGCAGGAATGGAGAGAAGTGAAAGTTGTCACTATTTTGAAGCCTGGCAAACCGCCATCAAGACACGACTCATATCGTCCGATATCTTTGTTGTCGTGTCTGAGGAAACTCCTAGAAAGAATGATTCTTTACCGATTAGAAGAATGGTTGGAATCCCACAACCTTCTTTCAAATACCCAGTTTGGTTTCCGTAAAGCTAAGGGTACTAATGACTGTTTAGCGCTTCTGGTAACAGAAATTGAACTTGCTCGTGCTCGCAAGCAAAACATGGGGTCTATTTTTCTAGATATACAGGGGGCGTTTGATTCAGTTTCTCCGCACAAACTGAGCCAAAAATTGCAAACTGCCGGGCTGAACCAAAATTGAATAATTTCCTATTCAATCTTTTGTCGGAAAAAGCTATGAATTTTAACAATGGTCACGTTCAATTAAAACGAACCAGCTACCATAGACTGGCACAAGGGTCCTGTCTGAGCCCCCTGTTATATAATTTTTATGTGAGTGAAATAGATTCTTGTCTAGCACCCAACTGCAGTATTAGACAATTGGCAGACGACGGCGTCATTTCAGTCGCTAGCAGGGACGCCGTCGAAATACAGCAGGCTTTACAAACCACTCTGGACAATCTTGCCGAGTGGTCCGATAACCTTGGTATCAAGTTCTCTACAACGAAAACTGAAATGGTAGTCTTTTCTCCTTTTAGCGACACCGAAAAAAATAGGGAGAAAAGACTATATGAACCCAACATTGATGTTTTTTTATATGGGGAAAAGATATCAATTACCGACAATTTTCGATACCTTGGTGTTTGGTTCAACTCCAGGCTCAACTGGAGCATGCACATCACCCAGCTGATAAAAAAATGCTCGAAAAGAATCAACTTTCTAAGGACAGTCACAGGATTTTGGTGGGGCGCACACCCATCAGATGTCCTGCGACTGTATAAGACTACGGTACTCTCCGTATTGGAATATGGAAGCATATGCTTCCATTGGGCATCCAATACGCAGTTCCTTAAATTGGAAAGACTACAGTATCGTAGTCTTAGACTCGCACTAGGGAGCATGAAATCTACGCACACCATGTCCCTAGAAGTGATGGCCGGAGTGATGCCGCTGAGATTACGTTTTGAAATGCTGTCGCTTCGCCTTCTGGTTCGTTCTTCAGTATCAAATCCCTTGATCATAGAAAATTTTAAAGCGCTTATAGAGACAGGTTCTAAGAGCAAAATCATTAATATCTATAATGATTTTGTTACTCTACAAGTCAATCCTAGCGCCCCACAAGCAGTAAACCGTGCTGCCCTTCCTGAGTGCTACAGTTCTATTGTTAGTACGGACTCCTCGTTGCGTGAGGAGATCAAGATCATTCCTCATGATCTTCGCCCGAGGGTTGTGCCGGGCATTTTTGTGAACAAGTACGGCCATATTGACAAAATGAACCAGTATTACACTGATGGGTCATCCTCTGAGGAGGGCACTGGCTTCGGTGTTTTTAGCGAGACCACCGAAGCATTCTTCAAATTGAGGCAGCCATGTTCCGTGTTCACGGCTGAGCTTGCCGCAATTTTTTACGCACTATTGTTAATAGCAGCGAGTCCCCCGGATCAGTACTTCATATTTACAGATAGCCTCAGTGCTATTGAAGCACTGAAAACTCCAAGGGCTGTTAAGATCCAAGACCATTTTGTAGTTAAAATTGTGGAATTGCTCGGCTCTGTGTTTAACAAGGCGTTTAGAATATCGCTAATTTGGGTCCCTTCTCATTGTGGAATTCCCGGCAATGAGAAAGCAGACTCACTGGCCAAAACAGGCGCCACGGAAGGCGTTTTTTACGACCGATCCATCTCCTACCAAGAGTTCTTACGCACCCCACAGCAACTTTTCCTGTCTCGATGGCAGAGCATGTGGGAGGCGGATGAACTCGGTCGCTTCCTTTTCTCGGTCTCTCCGCAAGTGTCCCTGCGGCCTTGGTTCGGTGGGCTCCCTGTAGATCGTGCATTCATTCGGATGATGTCCCGACTCATGTCGAATCATTTCGCATTGGATGCACATCTACAGCGTATCAATCTGGCTGAGTCAAAAGTGTGTGGCTGTGGGGTCGGATTCCATGATGTGGACCATCTTCTATGGCACTGCGTGGAGTTCGAAACCGCCAGACCCTCCTTGAAGAGTGCAGTCGTGGACATCGGTGGAATCCCGGATACACCGATACGAGATGTTTTGGCTGGCAGGGACTTGAAATACATGAGGCTTATCTTCCGCTTCGCCAGGGACAACGGTCTTCTCCTTTGAATCCCATCCTTATTCCTCGTGAATCCTTTCATCCCCCATCCTTCGTTATTCGTTGTGTGGTCCTTGAAAATAAATGTTTTTTGTTGTGCCATTTTCAAGCCGTTGAGGAAACAGTCGCCTTTGAGGACAGCACCAAAGCCGCAAAAAGGGGGCAGACTTATAGGTGTATGCGTGTAGTCCGTCTTAATCATTTGTTGTCTGTTTTGTTTCAGTTCCGTCAAGGCTTTGCCAATGTCCAACACCGAATGTTGTGTATGTGAAAAGCGACGCAGTCACCTGCCAGCCACGCCCCGAGCCTCCATGTGGTTGCCAAACCACACTAACAGCCATCACAACCACAATTTCATCACAACAATAGCACCGGACCAAAATCAACACACAAAACAATAGAACAGACATAACGATTACAACAACGATAGACATACCGACAAACAACACAGACATACTCCAACATCCAATACAACCGAGTATGCCCGGGATAAGGCAAATCGCAAGGAGGAAATGCCTTGTGACAATTGTTATTATCGCTCAACACAAGCGGTGTTGAAAATACGGCACTGCCGTCATACTATAAATTAAATAAAAAAAAATAAAAGGTGGCAAAATCTTTGAACCAAACCGACAAAACATACCCTTCTATAAAGCAGCTCAAGCTTGTCGTTCAATGGGAGGCAATTTGGCCACCATCGAGTCAGCGGATGAAAATTTAAGAGTGTTCAGACCCATAAAAAACATGACAGGACCCGAGATAAACTATTGGTGGTGGATCGGCGGAACGGATGACGGTCATGAAGGAAAATTCGAGTGGTACCCATTGCAAAAGCCACTTTCGTATACAAATTACGCCGCAGGTGAACCCAATAACTCAGGCGGCAATGAAAACTGTTTAGTAATTAACGGTTTAACCGGTAAGTGGAACAATGTACCTTGTAATTTTCCTGTGCAAGGTTTCATTTGTTCGTTTGCAGTCTGATAAAACTCTCAAAGACTTGCCATGCTTTTATCGAAATATAACATAAATGCGCTTTAAGGAAAGCTATAGCTTTAAGAAAAAAACGAACAATCCTCTATATTACAGCCAAGTGTTCCAAGAAAGAAAAAAAAACATGTGTGTCGATATCATAATGAGAAACAGTCGTCTTATATTCGCGGTACCGCACAAATAACAAATAAAACAAAAAGAATTAGAAGTTTTTTTGTACATTTGATAAAATAAAATTATCAAAGTCTTATAAAATGAAACAAAAGCTGATCGGATGGCTTTTGGAGGGAGTGT
Organism: Anopheles moucheti; assembly: GCF_943734755.1. NCBI lineage: Eukaryota > Metazoa > Arthropoda > Insecta > Diptera > Culicidae > Anopheles > Anopheles moucheti. The sequence continues at coordinate 73,751,328 of NC_069140.1, forward strand.
GAAAGGAAAAAGGAGCGGTCCGTTCATACTTCTGATGTTTGTTCTCTTTAATGTTCAAATAGCTCTCAGACGACAACGGCGACAATGGAAGCGCAAGTAAAGGATTGTGTTTGAAACAGGTTCACAAGGGACTGGGCGTCTCCATAGGAAAAAAAATTATTATCCGTGATACGCGGATCAAGAGTTCCGAAGAAATATTAAACATATCGCTTATATGTTGTATTAAGAGACCGAATACTTCTTTCTCTGGTTCAAGGCACATACATAGATAATTGATATTTCTACGTTTATTAAGAGAATTACAGTAAAATTTTATGTACAGTAATTTTTGTACTAATGAAATGAAAAATGAAACATCTTTTTCAGGTCATATGACGTTAAACTTCTGAAAATTTAAAAAAAACTGATTTCTATAATCAAAAACCAAGCGAAATCTCGAAATTTATAAAATCCACGTATCACTTAATCCGCGTAAGTCGAGAAACGCATAGATCGCGTATTTACTGTAGAGTTAGATATATATTTTTTCGATTTTATTGTTCATTTGGTGCTGTACATGAACATGAAACATGCACCTGAAGCCAAATCAATAACTCGAAGTAGAAAATGAATTTTGTGTCTAGAGTGTCTATTATAATCTTCAGACAGACTTAATTTCAAGAGATTAGACGCTATAAAACATAGCAAATCGTTGTGTTTCAATCGTAAACAACTGATTGTATACACAATTTGGTTTAAAAATGAATGAACCACGACAAATTGGAGCTAGTAGACAACAGAAAAACTGGAAATCTATGTAGAAGGTCCTCTTTAAACACGGCAAAATAAAGATACTGATGTTGCTGACCGTGGAACCGTGTGCGGTTTATAATAGTAAGATGAAAAATTGTTTACGTTTATTTAGGATGTTTCGATGTAGATCAAAGATGTACGCGTACAAAGATGTTGGAATAGTGGAATGGTAGTTGGAGCACAATACTAAAAGGATGTTCGCCGTGCTTTAAGGGGCCTCACACGAATAGAGTCGAATACAAAGACTTTTTACACTCTAGCTATCTTTGCAGTCCCCCTTAATGACGGAGCTTTAAGTAACACTACATCGAATACCGTAGAATCCGCCAATGGTTGTTTGTTAATTTGTCACTTGAAGTTCAGCCCTATAAGAGACCGCTTAGCCCGCTCTTCGGAAGATCTGCCTCTACGTAGCAACATCTTTGTATGTACGATAAACTCAAACAATTTTCCATCTAACTGCCAAAAACCTTCCATCGACTATTTGTCATTTTTCTCTATATGCATTCACCTGTATCCTATACAGCCTTTGGTGTGTAGGTAGACACATAGTAGACAAGGCAATCGATAACTCAAGTGATCAAACAAACCTTCATTCTGTATATATATATCTCTATCCGCAGAATTCGATGGAAGAAGTAGGGATCTCTTCGTTTTGATCGTCTTCGCTAGATAGTGAAGACCGGAACACCTGAGCCAACATCAGTATTAGAGTATAAAACAGTTGAGTACAGCATTATGGAGTACAACAGTTTATTTCGCAACGCATTACTGGAACTACAGTCAAAACAATGACATTCAAAAATTTGTGTCTATTACTGTGTTTGGCGTTGTACGCGATGGAAGCACATGGTCAGGACACTTCACCGCCGTTTTGTTGCGTGCACAACTAAGCTTGTTTTTTTTTATTTATTCCCCTGTACAGGTGGCAGATTGTATGTACAATACCGTCGAAACACACCCTTCTTTCAAGCCGTTCAAGCTTGTCGTTCAATGAATGGCCATTTGGCTCCCATCGAGTCATCCGAGGAAAATTTACGAGCACATAACAGCATAAAAAACCTGTCAGGAGTCGGGAATAACCCGTGGTGGTGGATCGGCGGATCGGATGAAGGCTATGAAGGACACTTCTCGTGGTACTCTTTGCAACAGCCATTGGAATACACAAATTACGCCGCAGGTGAACCCAATAATGCAGGCGGTAATGAAAATTGTTTAGTAATTAACAGTGTGACTGGTAAATGGAACGACGTACCTTGTAATTTTCCTGTGCAAGGTTACATTTGTGCATATGTTTAGCTTGCTAAAGACAGTTGTTTTGCGTAGTGTAAGTAGCATATCAGTCATGCAAACATAATGAATTTGAATTTGTTGAATTTTATGATTACAGTACAGCCACACCTATTTTACCGGAATAAAACATTAATGCAAAAACTCACATTTGTAATATAAATTAAACTTCGTTACTGTCGCCATGTAATATGATCGCTCTGAAAACGCCCTTACTGGAACGTTGGAGACATTGTTGCCTTACCACGGGTAGAGCGGACTTTCAAGGTTCTTGAAATGAAACTAGACGAATAGTTATGATAGATAAACTCTAGTCCTCACACTCGATCGACAACTTCTGGTCTGATTGAATGATCGTCCGAGTCTCTATGCCACGTGTCGGCCGCACCGCTTTATTTATACCATTTCTGATAGGTACTATTTTGTATAATTGCTTAACGTTTGTATAACTTTTGTAAATAAGTGCTTTCGCTAATTGTGTTATAGTTATGATGATTACTACACTATGTTTTATTGTTTGGTTTCGTACAATTTCTGGGTTCTCTTTCTCAATTATTGGTTAATCATTGGTTTGGTCCCTAGTCAAAATAATTTGATGTAAAACTAGCAACAATAATACACACAGGGAAAATAAATTTTACTATAAAACAGCCCTAGTATTCATGATTCATTATACGCTTATTATTACCCAGTTATCCGGTAACCGTCGAGTCCCAATGAGCATCGGATAATCGGCGCTCAGTCGGAGTCTGTATTTCTAATATTTTTTTTCAAAAATATGAAGATTATTAATTGGACTACAATTTTCTGCATTTACAGCGTCAGGGAAAGACTCTTTGAATTGGAATCACTTTTGATAACTTTCATACACTAGAGAAAACGCCATTTTCAAAAGAATACGCGATTTTTGGAAATTTGACAGCTGAGTTAATTTGAAGCACAAAATCTTAATAAAAAGGCGCAAACTGGTCAAAAATATCTTCCTTTATCATATAAAACAATTGTTTTTAATTTATTCCCCTTAATTAGTGGAGGGAGGCAGAGCACGACGAAATTCCAAAGTAGGAAGCACAATAATTTGGCACCGAATACCACAAGGGTGGTGAAGACGTAGTAATACGACCAAGTGGTCGCCTAACGCCCAGTACGCATATAAAGATTTTGCAGCCTTTCAATTAGAGGAATCATATCAGATCCAACTGAGTACCACACAACACTAGGATATTCCAAGATAGGACGCATAAGCCCACAGTATTTCGTTTTTAGGCACGCCGATTCAGACATCTCAGAGGTAAGACGTTTATCGAGCCAAACGTCCTGAATGCAGAAATTAACAGCTTCCAGTTGTGATCATTGAAAATCATTCGAGTATCCAACGACACACGAAGATCAACAATCGAAGACACACGATTGATACTAAGGCCATTTATGAAGTAATTGCCATGAACAGGAAGGACAAAGCGGAAGGAACGGGAGTCTAAAAGAAATTGGAGTAAGAAACAATCAAAAAAGTATTGGGATGGGAAAAGAAATTTGAGATCATCAGCATACAGCAAATGGCCATCGATTGGGAGGATAGTTGGTACATCATTCACAAGCAGAAGGAATAGTAGAACATAATATCCTGAAGAGCAAGAAAAACTGGAAATCAGAAATCTTTTCACGGCGGCTAGCCAGGTAGGAATATAACCATCTAATAGAGACATTGGAAAACCAGAGCTTCGACAGCTTAGCCAGAAGAAGGTTAGCACAGACACTGTCAAAAGCAGCTTGGAAGTCTGTGACGATCACGTCAAACCGACTTCCATAGCTGCTTTACTATGAAAGAGGCAAACGTGATAAGATTCGTCGAGGTAGATCTACCAGATATGAAACCTGATTAGGAAGGTCTAAACCATGATTTGTACGAGAACGAGGTCGGAGGAGAGATCACTAATTCAAAACGTTTAGCACTAGCGCAGACAGATAAAATACCACGATAATTTGAAATTATACTACTAGTCCCTTTGTTTAAAAAGGCACTAACCAACTCACTTTCTTGTTTGATTGCTCGTTGACCATCGTTTGATATCCAAGTGTTTTGTTTGACCATGGGGGTTTAAGAGGCAAAGCACAAGCAAAGCGTTAATAAGCGGAGAACGGACCAGAGTGACCTAGGCAGTAAAATACTCGTCTACTCCACTCCAAATATTGTAGCTTCACAAGCCTAGTCAGTCCTTTTAAAGTGAAGAACATTCGACGAAATAACCTTACGCTAAAAGGTGGTTGATGCGTGTCGATCAATATGACCGGTGAAACAACAGACCAGGATAAAAAAAAGTGCCCGAGGATGCTAACGCCAAATCCAGACAACGATTGGAACAATTCGTTGCAACAGTCCACTGAAATCCATAACATTAGTAACATTATTACCGAGGGCATTGTATGAAATCATTCCATGAGTTCAAAATTTTCTATCGGGCCGGACGAAATCTATAGACCTGCGGACACCGTGAGAGACAAAACCCGTTTGGCCATCCGTCGGCTCAAGAATAATGAGCCAAACTGATCAAAAGTAGAGGTGTAGCACTAATAAGAAATCCATCGAATTTTTATTGAGGTATGGGATAGTGAATCGATGCATTGCGATTGGAATCTAGGTATCATCTACTCCATATACAAGAAGGGGGACAAGCTAGAGTGCAGCAATTAGAGAGGTATTACGGTTTGGGCACTTTCAAAATATTCTCCCTTGTACTACGATATTCGTATTTCCCCATTGGTAGCAGAGATAATTGGAAACTATCACACGGTATTCCGAAATGGAAATCTCCCACTGATCAGATGTTCATCAGGCGGCAAATCTTGCAGCAGATGGCGGAGTAGCAGCTACACTCTTTCATTGACTTCAATGCCGCATACGATACAACAGGAAATGCAACAGCGAAGTCGAACACGGCTCACTATGAAGAACCTCCATCTTCAAGACATTTCCACAGTTAGGGAATGAGATGAGCCCTGCGACGGCGCGGTAAAGACGGTGATAACTTGCACACCAGACACACTCCTGCAAGGAATACTCAGGAGTACGCTTCTCAGCGCATTGGCAGGGTTTTATCAGATCGAGGAGTGGTTTAGTGAGGTTGTGCCAGGACGCTATTTCCTTTCCATCCGGAACTAGCGGACCTGGATGTCGCCTCTCCCGCACTGTTCCCTGGCCGGTAGCTTACAAACGCCGAAGGCAACCGTATCCTTCCTCCTCTTGCATTTTCACCCATTCGTCTTATAGAAATTCATTCCCTGTTGAAACATACAACTAAACAAAAAATAGTGTCTGTGTCTATCTGTAACAGATTTCTTGTACAGTAAACTTACATTCAGCTTAGCAAATAAGCTGGTGTCTCTCGTCTGGTAACTGTTCTACCAAACTGTTCTGGGTAAACGTACTATGCAAAATCCAGTTTCTGGGAGTATGCAGAATTCAGTAGAAATTTAAGCCATTTTTGGTGTTTATTTTTCTTTTAGCTGTTCTAGTCGAAAACGTAAGCGTTTGACGAAAAAATGAAATAGCTTTTATTTACTCAACTGCAAAAGGAATCGAACTGGAAATACTGAAAATGGTTTCATCGGGAATAACAATTTAAGGTGGAATTTGGGCGTATTTTGTTGTGTTGGTTTTACTTTTGCTCGATACTGAGGCAACCCAAATGTGCACTTAGAGAGAAAAAAAACCCCAACTTGATTACTCAGCTGCTTTATAAATTTACGTGTGCTATGTAAATCTGTTATACTGAGAAATGAATGTTTTGTTTTGGTTCAAAAATGCGCAATTTCAGCCAGACGTATAAAGTAAAGAAATGAAGCAGTTTTGTATTAAAAAATAGAAATATTAGTTCTGCTAACTTTTACACAATAAAAAAATGCCACATAAATATTACATCAGCAATAAGCCGACGTCGTATAAGTAGCTTTACGCTGGTTGCAAATTTTCGCGTTATAATAGTAACGTTATTTGCATAACTCTTGAACACGCTGGATAATTTTAAGATGGGGTTTGATGTGCTGTATACGTTAGTTAGATAGTCGTTTGCCTGTTGTATGCAAACGTATTCCGACTATGATTTTTCGAAGTTACTTCAACACGCTTACCTGGACCTGGGCTGCTCTTATTAGATCGGAGATTGCTTTTACTACGCTACTAAGTCACTGCTTGGCGAAATTGATAGAGCATCCCGAAAAGCCCAATTCTTGACTTTAGAAAATCTAACTTATACCAACTTCCACCGGGCTTCCATCGAGTCTGCCGCGGAAAATTCTCAACTACATAACATCATAAAAAACAGGAGCCGGGAATAACTTTTGGTGGTGGATCGATGGAACGGATGATGGCCATGAAGGATACTTCTCGTGGTACTCTTTGCAACAGCCATTGGAATACACAAATTACGTCTCAGATGTACCCATTAACGCAGGCGTTAATGAAAATTGCTTAGTTATTATCGGTTTATCCGGTAAGTGGAACGACGTATCTTGCGATTTTACCTACAAGGATTGATTTGTACGTTTGTATAATAATAAAGCTCTCAAAGATATTTTCTCTCCGTGTTGTGTGTAGCACAGCATCCGTGCAAACATTTTTGCACTTTTTTGTTCAATTTATTGAGCGTGTGGATGTACATTTCTTTTACTTTAATAAAATATTGGGCAAATGCCAACAGTGCTAATTGAGATATCCGCATCGTTTTGTTCATTGCGTTATGGGAAAACACGAGTTATGTATAGAGTAGGCGGTGCCATAGCAAGAAATTATAGCAATAGTGGGCTCATATTCCATGCTGAACGAAATATACTCGTTCTAAAATTAAGTACACTTTAATATCATTAAATATTATCTTCTTAGTATTTAACTAGGCTAGCTTAAGGTATTCATTTTGATGACAGATTTTACTAAACGAAATTTTAAAAAACTTAACAATTACGAGGACGAATCCGTGGAGTTATGATGGTCATTGCAGAGTGCATTACATCTTATAAACGGCGGGGAGCTCAAGACCTAAAAGCCGGCAACGAGCACCATAACACGGAAGGTTGACGCTATATCGCCAGGGTTGGAAGCATACCGTAAGCGATATCGGCTCGAAAAACCAACAAAACAGAACACCAACGATCAATGTTAGAATCAGTTCAAGTGAAGCTGAAGTGTTAGCAGTGGCAGATCAATCCCCTTGCAGGCCCTCGGTGGAATGATAGTTGGACGTTGAACCCTCCGTAATTTTAAAAAGGGGGATGGGAGTGGTATGATCGAATTTAAGAAATTGATAGCGGAGATGGGGGGGGGGGGGTTGCTCAAATCAAGCCCCTCAAATGTTAAAACCTTTCGTTGATGAAAAATATATTTGTCGAAAATGGATAAGATGTATTTAAAACGTAGAGGACTGAAGGGATATCACGAAAATCTACAGACTTTACAATTTAGTATGGTTATTCATTTTATTTGCTTTCCAACGGTTAGTATTACAAACTCGAACGAAACGGACGAATACTACGGAAAAATAGCACAAAAAAACATATACGTTTGATAAATTTGACATCGAAAACTAAAAGTTGCACGAACATTCACCATTAACAAGTTGTGGAATTATGATGTTCGTTTCTGTATTCGAGTAAGCCTTTACAACTTCTACAAGCAACGAAACGAATAATTTCGTTTTGCGCAGGCTGGTGATTTTACAGTTGAGCTACCAAGTTTGTAAATTAAGTTTGCTTCGTAAGAAACTGGAAAGTTCCGTAAGTAGTCACAAACCTACTACACGTAACTCGAATTTTCATATAAGTCAAATTGGGAAGGGAGGACACTCAAAACTCTTGAAATGAGAAGACATATAGTTTGGATGAGTAGTGTTCAGCTCAGACGCTATAAACGATACCAAAGCGTACAAGCTAATGTATCTTTATTAATATTCAGTCATTTTTGTTACATTTAAAACTGCTTTTTGCCGTATTATCAACCATACATTGACTGAGGACAGTAGAAATGTCTAAAGTCATTTCCTCCTTATCTTTTTCCTTATTCGGGGCATTCTCGGTTGAACACTCAATATTAAATAGTGGTTATACTCTATTTCTTCAACTCTGTTAAAAAGCCAGTAAACCAATCGGACTGTTTACAAAGAATCGGATTAAATATGCCGAACTCATGTGTTAGCATGTGTTATCACCTTTAGTGTATGATATTTACAAACAACCAGGCGTCCGCTTCAACGTGTCCAACAGGCAAACACATACACAGCAATCTGTAACCTTGTTTCTCACACAAATCGTAAGGACACACAGTGTGAGTGAGCTCCAAACGAAAATAGGGAATTCCCCAGACTGCGAGAGCCCGATGACTCATCTAAACAAATAAACAAAACATAACTAAAGCACCGCCACCCGCTTGATTCGACTTCGGAAACCAAATGCATGCGGTTGGGCAACCAAAGTAAACAATAGTAACATACCTCGAACAACAAATAAAGTCTATCTTTTTCGATGCGGAAATGCTGAGCGTGCCGGCAATCGTTGACTGTTTAGCAGGTGGTCGCCCACTGTGTTCCCCAACGCTGCACACGACCGGAAAGCATTATGACACACACTCTACTACAGGGTTGCTAGTGCTAGTGAGAGGTCGGTCAAAACTGTCCGCCGGTGTTAGTTGTGCCCGTCGAAAACGCTTTCATTCGTCTGTCGGCAACGCAACCGATCGCGTGGTGCATACAAAAAGGAAAAAGTACGGTTTCGTCAGTGGGAAAACGTGAACTTTAATCACTGTTGGCCAACAAATCGCGACTTTCGGAACAGTTGTGAGAGATCGTAATACTGTTGTGGGGGTGTTTGGGTGTGTTTTGTTTGTTCATTTGGTACAATACTAAGCGAACACTCCATTTCAGTTCAGTGAAACTTGTTGGTGCAGTGCATCAATTGAATCTCAACACCATCACTGGGGCGCTACGTTCATTGCACAGCTGCAGACAAATAAATGCGTTCCTGTCTCTTTCCCCCTCTCTCTCTCTCGCTTGTTTGCTATATTTCTTTCACGCACATGCATCAATATTATCATTCTCGCTTTGTTGCTTATTGTCAAACGATAGAAGAAAAAAAGTTTGCTACTTTGCACCGGTGACTCAGCGCTCCGAACGTCTGTCTGTCCCCATACAGTGGTGTCGTGCGTGATGTCACTTCCTTATCAAACATTTCAACGGGTTCTTCTTTTAGTGTAACCGTTTGGCAAAAAAAAATATGCAAAAGTGTTAATATTACGCGACTGAACAGTCATAAGCAAGCCGGTGTAGACGCACAACGCGATGTCTCAACATTATGTGACAAGTGTATTCCGGTAAAATTGGGAAAGTAAGCAATAAAAGCATTTTCAATCAACCGGCAGCTGTACACTATTCCGGCAAGAGAACTATTCACGCTGACCGCTGAATGTTTCGAAAAATGTCCCGAACAGACTATGTGATTGTGAAGGTAAGTCTGTCTACGCGTTAATACCTTCCTTGATTTATAGAACCAACGATTGCAAGCGTTCCAAGGGATTTGCACTGAAAGCCCGAAATGAATTATGAACCTTGCTAGACACCGAACCCTCCCAAACCGTTCGAAGGATTACACTGGACTAAAGTGCTCAACGAATACATACGGTGCTTGGTGTTATTTTCAAGTTAATTTTCCACACAATAATACCGTAATATTTTAGGGTTTCGATTGCTCCACTTTTTTAGTAAGAAATTTTATACTTTTTTCGGTTCTTTAAGTAAATAATTATCATTCAAGTAAATTAAGATACATTGCATAGCGTAATGCAATGGTGTTTCTTTCGCTTTACTGATTTATTTGATGGAAGTAAAATAAAATAATCTTTTCCACATCTACAATTTGCATAACCCCATATAATATTTTAGTTTGTTTAGCAAATTTTTACCTTTGCGATAGAATTACAGTTTAGAATAAATATTTGAAATTTAATATTCTGTTTCGATATTGTTATTCGTTTTACATACACATATTCGTTTCAAAGTGTACTTGGTGTTTGGCAGTTGTTTTTTTTCATAAGGCATCAGCACAAAGCTCGAGCAGATCAAGAGATTATCCTCTTATGGCACGAGAATTAAGAATTCATTTTTTCGAAAGAGAAACTGTTATCGATGTAGCAGTCACAATATGTGTAACATGGCCAGGAACAGAGTCTAACATGGTATCCCAAATGCTTCGTCCGTGATGATTTGTTACGCAATCTCCAAACGTGGACACCTCTATTCATATTCTTTGAAAAGCATCATCGCGCCGTACTTTTACACTTAGTTTTTAGTGTAGTTCATTGTCTCAAACCATCAAACTTGAAGCTCGGTGAATCTCGTGTAGTAATACACAGAACGGGTTTTTTGTCCAAAGATATATTGTGCACTGCTAGACATAACTATATACACAAATGTTTTTCGAAATTTATTTAAAATCTTTAAAATTCTTAAATCCTAGATGAAAACAATGTTAGAAAAACTTTTTCGAAATTTTATTCTAATGTGCTAAAAAATACTTTGAGTTAAGATTCATATCAATATTTGTTAAACAAGCCACTGGTATTTTTTTCAGAGTTTTAAACCCATAAATCGTTCAATAATTATCAGAAAACTAATAAAACAATACGGAACGACGAAAAATATAATATCAAACAAGTTTTTTTTAAAACCAGCATTCATGTAGTTGTGTTAATTAGTGTATAAGCACCAACGGTATCGGTATCGTGTGAAAATCGTTTAATTTTTTTTTGTTCAACGTATTAAGAAAGTGATTGAATTGTTTTTCTTTCTAAAACTACGGTTGTAATTCTTTATTACTTGAAATTTTTGAATTTTGTTCACTTTTGAGTTGCTAAGCCATAAGCCGAATAAGAAAAAAAACATTGTACAAATTTAGTAGTACATTGTAAGTTAAAGTTACTGGTTTATGAAATTAATATTAAATGTCCCCCATCTGCTGTAGTTTGATTACACTTTTACGGAATCCACTCAAAAGATGGACTCATCTGGATCACCTCGAGCAGGACTTGCGATGATCGCCCATAAACTCTACGATATCCAACGGTGTAGCTAACTAGTAAATCATATTTATTTTTAACGGTATCGTTGAGCTTTCGATCGATCGATTAGCCTTTCACTTGTCACTATGAACGGTTGGAAGAGAATTTTAGAAAACGCTTTTCTTGCTTCTCACATTAAGTTATTTCACGGAAATGCCTGGAATATTTCATTCGTTTGACGGACATTACAAATATTATTAGCCACTTAATCATACTTTGGGAAGTATCAAACCCGTTTTCTAACTTTTATGCAGTTTACTAACGTGTTTTGCTTACCTATCTCTATTGAGGTAATTTGCTATCCATCACAGTTCTATTGCATGGATGCTGAGTGTTTGCAAGGTTTCAAAAATAAATGCAATTTACAAACTCATCATTGGTATAGGGCTACGTTCGTAAATTACGGAAAGGAAGGAACGGAACGGAGCAACGTTTAATTATTCCAAACACAAACAAATTACAACATTGTTTAGAATTAAATTGAAGATTGTTTAGAAGGTTGGAAGACTTAATTGAAAGATGTTTAAAAAACATATACGGGTTTCCTTTATTTTTGTAAAATGAATGTACTAGTACGATCATTAGTGACCCGAGAGACCCTATTATAGCGGACCGCAATCACACATAAACAATCCGGGATAAAATGATTGCTAGTACAGGCAGTCATTTTTTCCAAAAAAGCAAAACTGTCATTTTGAACTGTGATGATAAAAACGAACCCACATGAGGAACTTTCAACACTTCATTATAAACCCCTTGCATCAACACACAAACAAAGAAATTTCCCATCACCCTCAAATGTCATCCAACAAAACATCTCGATCAGTTCGGGGAAAAAGTAATAAATAATATAAACACTAAGTAAATAGCGCTTGCGAAATTGGATGTTGTGCGTATAGTGGTGTTCTAGCTGCTTACTTTTTGCCTTCCATTGAAATCAAACTAACGCAATCCCGAAGCTAGGTGGCAATGGGCTGTGATTGAATCCGATTGTGCATGCGCGTTACAGGAGTACAGATAGATAGTCGTGGATGGATCGCGAATGCCAGATGTACAAATTCCTTTCTGGAATGCGCATTGTTGTGTTGTTGTGAATGAGATCACGAGCCAATAGTTTGATTAAAACAAATAGGTAGGCACGATTCCTTCGTTTCAGTCTGTACTTGCATTAAAATAAAGATGATGATAATGAAACAAGGGTTACAATAGAAGAAGTTTGCTGCGCATGGATCAAACGTCAATTATGTCCAATAAGGGTGAACCATTCTTGTGATAAAAACCGTATCAACCCAAGGGAATCGTCCGTGGTGTAAAGAACAACCTGTTTTACTGCACCTTTCCTGGCTGATGCTTACATTCTTAGTTCGATACTCCGCACTACCAAGAACGACAACAATTGAGTTTCATGAATGTGCCATTTTTAATTTATAGACCAAATCCTACATCCTAAGGATGAATCGGGAGGAGAATCTGTGCTGGTTTCATGGAAAAATATCCCGTGAAGATGCAGAAGACATTTTACGTCGAGGTAAATGCTTTCAAATGTATGTCCGACCGAAACGGACTCATTCGTTCGATATCTTTTTGCTTTGCGATTTTGTAGAAGGAAGCGATGGGGTGTTTTTGGTGCGCGAAAGTTCCACCTCTGAAGGTGATTACGTGCTGTCGGTGCTGTTCAAGGGCGAGGTGGTACACTACGCAATCCGACGGCACGGGGATGATGCATTCTTTTCCATCCACGATCATACACCGATTCACGGGCTGGATTCGCTGATCGAGCACTACCAGAAAGATAAGGGCAATCTGGTGACTCGATTGCAGGTAATTTGTCGCAGTGATCCACCACCGCACGATGTACGCAGCCATGGGACCACGAACCTATTACACCGGGCCACAAAAGAAAGTAATTACACCGTCGTATCGGAGCTGCTCAAGTGTGGTTACAGGAACATTGATTCCAAAAATCAAGACGGCCAGACGGCAGTCCATCTGGCGTGCTTGCACGCGGACGATAAGATTCTATTGAAGTTAATTGAACGTGGTGCTAATATAAATAGCCGCGATGCCAAAGGCAACACGCCACTGCACGTAAGTGAAATCGTGATCGATTGTATTCAAGTTAATACTAAATCTTTACATTTAATTTACTTCCCCTGTTCACTTTTAGTATGCTTGCGCCAAACGGAACGGGTTGGAGATGGTAAGGATGCTCATAAAAGCATCCGCTAGTCTGCAGGCTCGGAACAGCGATACTGGTTGGGTGCCATTGCACGAAGCAGCAGATAATGGAAATATGGATGCGATCCAGGAGCTACTACAACACCGAGTTCCACATCGACCACGAACAAATTTTGGTGAAATCCCGTCGGATTTAGCACGCCATCGCGGTCACTATCAGGTGGTCGAGTTTCTGAATGCCTATGAACCATCTCGACCGCAGACTCATCGTGACCTCTGGTACCATGGAACGCTAGAGCGTACTACGGCAGTGGATTATCTGAAGGACTTTGCAGCCAAATTGTTACCGAATCTAGCTCACAGGCAGCAGCAGGAGCGCGACAACAACAAGGAGAACAACGAGTGTCTAGATGGACTGGAACAGTCCACCTCCGGCACGTACCTGGTGCGCTACTCGGCCAAGCAGAACGTAGACGTACTGACGATGCTGTACGACAACGAACCGAAACATTTTATCATCCAGCGGCAACAGGAGTGGTTGTACATTGACGAAGGTCCTTATATGAATTCCCTCGAACATTTAATCGAACACTATACGCGCTTCTCGGACGGGTTACCGATAAATCTACGCTTTCCTGTCACACCCGGACCAAAGCCGCCGATACCGGCGTTCGAAACCATACCGAAATCAAAGCATCGCATGCAACGCTCCACTACATACGGCGCTGCTGCCGGTACAACATCCGCTCAATCCTACCTTGGATCGTCCCACCACAGTATGAACGGTTCCACGCTAGCGGCCGGGTTGACAAGCATGTTTCGCAAATCGAGCGAAAATCACACCACAAGCACCACCTTGCCATCGAAGGGACTACCCACGAGAAACCTGTCCGTCCCGAACGATGCAATGCTGCAAATGAACCAAGTTGGTCTGTTCGATCGCAGCCCGGATCGCTGTGCACCGGATGCTCCTCGCTGGTCAGGGCCAGTATCGCCCAATGCAGATGAACCAAAAACTAAACCAACCAGCAGCAGTAACGCTTCGCCAACGTTCAAGAAAACGTTAATGGATGGGATGAAAAGTTTGCGGAAGAGCAAACAGAAGCTAAAACCAGCTGCCGGCGAAGCTGACGGAGGTACGGCCGTCGAATCGATTTCCACCATCACCGGAGCATCCATCGAGCCCACCGTGAGCCATTCGAAGCTGCTGCAGCAGTTAAAGTTTTCGTCCGATTTTAATCTTGTCGCGAGCTGTGCCGCGTCAGACGATATCTATAAAATTCCCACCAACAACTGTGCCATCGTTGATATCGACATTGGAGAACCGCCGGTTGTTGTTGGTCCGGTAATGTCTTCCACTCTACCACTGGATAGAGACGAATCCGAGATACCGCCAGCGATCCCTCCGAAGCTATCCTCACCAGCGCTCGATACCGTAAACAACAACGAACCAGCGGCGTTAGATTACTTCGTCCAAAGCGATAATCCGCTCCGATCCGACAAGTTTCCGGATGACGAAAGTGAAGAGATTTATTTTGTGGAAGTCCCAATTCCACCACCGGCGAGAACGTGCAATGAAACACCATTCGGTGTAACTGCAGTCAACAATAATGTTCCTACGGACGGTGGGTTGCCGATCGATGGTCAAGCGACACGCAGTACCATGCCGACCAACTACATCATGACAAAAACCGTCCCGATCTTTAGCAGTGTTTCGGTGGAGGAATGTCAAACCCCGACCAGCCCCACAGGTCAAATGCGTGCCAGCAAGTTGTTCGAACGGCTCGACTCGAACCAATCCTCGTTCAGTCGTACCAGTGTGCTGAGCGGGGAGAGCGTTTTCTTCGCCATGTTTCAACAACAACAAAATCAAACGAACTCTTCGTCGCCATCGGACGGTCCAAACTACTTCATACCGAAGGAATGTATCCACGCCGAATCGGTTCTGGGGCGGGGTGAGTTTGGCTACGTATATCAAGGTTTCTTAGAACCTTGGCCACTGTTGGAGCTTGGAAGCTATGCGAGTGGAAGCGGGGGTACTTTGAAACCAGCTGCCGGGCCGCCTGTAATGGGTCGCGTTCCGGTGGCCATTAAAAAGGTGATGGAGAGCCAGGAGCGTCGTGAACGGACAGATTTTCTCCGCGAAGCGAGTGTTATGATACGGTTGCGGCATAACTGCATCGTGCGATTGATCGGTATCTGCAAAGGACCTCCGTTAATTATGGTGCAGGAGCTGATCGCACTCGGGTCGATGCTGGTGTACATTACTAGAAACAAAACCACCATCAATCCGCAGCAAGAGATGATGATTTGGGCAGCACAAATTGCCAGTGGTAAGTAAGATAGAAATTATAGCAAATTTATATGTTGTTTATTATATATAACATGAACATGTTTCAAGCATCGCATTGAGCTATATTGTAACCACTGCGTTTTGGTTATAGTGATATGATCTTACGATTGTGCTAATATTATAAACAACGCCTCGTTCATTATAACGTTTATGTTTTGAGATGAATGTGAATCTAGAGAGCCAATACATTTCTATTATTCCTTCGTGAGGAACGTCGTATCCGCCAGATAATAATGCTCATCTAGTATCTATAATACATTCGTCCATCAGAAGCAGAACCGAAGTCCCGTACCATGGCTACTCTGAAGATGAAGATATTACGCCAAAATGAATAATCTTCCTTCATTCTTCCTGCATGTTGAAACAATTGCCTAAGTACTAAAAAAATATCTCGACAAGAAAGACTTTGTTACGCGGAATTGCCAGTTGAGTCCAGTCGCCTTGAGGCAACTGGCGATCTGTCAGAAGGATAGAAGATTCGGACGCTACATTTCCTTATGATCGTTTATCAAGAGAACATTTTCGTCGACGATCGTCAATGCTCCCAATGGAGTATAGACGTGAAAATAGACTTTTATTGAACAAACCTCAACCGGTGATTCAAATCGAATAATTTCGAGTCTAAAACGGGAGTTGCAGTTGATCCCTAAGGTCACGAAAACGAAATTCAAGATCTGACACACACTTTTGTGTCGACCTTTGCTAAGGTTCCGATTGAAAGTTGTGTAGAGCGGTCTATTTTGTCTTATCCGAAGTTTAGCCTATATTAATAAGAATAAGTAAAGAATTAATAAGATCAATAGATTAATAAGACCTGATTTTTGGCAACTTATCAAAGGGTGCTCTAAAAAAGTTGTTAATGAATTATTTTGTTGATTTATGTGAGTCGCCCCAGGAATATATCTTTTGGCCATTTAATTGACCGTGCAATATAAACCTCCTTAATTTCCTTTGCGAAGAACTGCACTGAACTTAGCGCCATGTTTCAATATTTGCAAATCTTGCACTAAATCAAATTGCTTATCATTGAACTTAAATTAAAGTGTCTTGTATTTTTCTTTTTCTCAGGCATGCAATATCTAGAGGAGAAACATTTCGTTCATCGGGACCTTGCCGCGCGTAACATTTTGCTGGCGAACAAGTATCAGGCCAAAATATCTGATTTTGGTTTGTCGCGTGCAATCGGTGCCGGTCAGGAGTACTATCGCGCTAGTCAGGGTGGCAAGTGGCCCATCAAATGGTTAGTATGCAATACATTTTCGTTTAATTGCTCCCTCCACTAAATTGCTAATCAAACAATATATTTTACAGGTATGCCCCGGAGAGCTTTAACTACGGCACATTCTCCCATGCGAGTGACGTCTGGTCATTCGGTGTAACGCTGTGGGAAATGTTTTCGTACGGTGCACCACCCTACCACGATATGAAGGGTGCCGATGTGATCAAGCTGATAGAGGAAGATCAGCGGCTGTCGCAACCGGACACCTGCCCGGACAAGGTGTTCGAGGTGATGCGCAACTGCTGGCAGTACAATCCAAAATTGCGTCCCACGTTCCGCTTCCTGCACCGTTTCTTTTCCGACGATATCGAGTACCAGAATCTTCAGGAACTGGTCGGTACGGGCTTTGAGATCAATGCTAACACGACGACGGTATCAGCTGGTGGAACGAGCATCCCGGTTGCCACCACTATCAACCCAATTTTTAGTACGGTGGATGCGACTATCCCGGAGCCAGCCAGCGATAGTTTAGCTGCACAGGTGCCCTACTGAACGCGGCATTGTATAATAAGAAAGTCTTTCCGCAACTATAACCGTATTACTCTTCCACGAGAGCTTCTATTTGCAACGATTATCCTAGTATTGTCGATTATATTGAAAACACGTTCATCAGCGTTGTTGTCAGCGGTTGTGCTTTCCGTTTTTATATAATTTATGCACACTCTATTTATTTCCTCTCCAAACCATTCCGTTTTTTTATTCGTTTACGTTATTACGTTTCTGCAGTTTAAAATTTGTTTATGTTAACATTTTCACTTATTATATTATACTTTTTTTTGTCTTCATTGTTAGTTCCAGCGAGTGCAATGCTAAATTTGCCACAAAATGAAACATTTGTTTCGGAATTTATTGTGACCCATTCGAACAGCAGGTTAATAGTTAAGCAAGTGTTTGTAAAACATTACACACAACACAAACTACACTCGACGCTCGATGTTCAGGTATAAGTGAATTAGTCATTTTTTGTATTTAATCTTAGTCTTACTTGTTCTTAGATGTAATTCTTTCTGCACAACGGATGATAGCTTCACCTTGTAGATTATGTGTACCGGAGTACGAATTTGTGGAATAATTCTTCTCGCCATCAAATAGAAATATCGTGAATGGATGCTGTATATCACAGCCGATTAGAAAAGGCAGGAAGCTTCGTATTAAACCACAGTGGCATAGTGCAACCTATTGGTGCCATGGATAAGGATTGTCGTTTCCAGAAACTGGATGCTTTTATATCATCATTTGAGAAGACATGTGTAAATAAAGGTGTGCCACGTGAAATGAAGCAAAAATTGTTAACAAAGTGCTGTAATAGTAGAATAATTCGGACACCGTCGCTAAAACGCGCAAGTAAGCAATTGCAGACGTAATAAATACGTAATTCGAGCAAGAAAACCTATACCCCCTTTCCCAGCAGCTTCCTAATTTCGCATCCTCATCAAAAGCGATTCACCAGTAGGAGAATCTTAAAAATATGCTCACAATCTGAATTAACAAGAGTTTAGATCAAGCAACAACATTGAACTTCTTTAATGCTCTGATACAAACTGTTTTTTTAAAGATCATTCTGTACTCCAACACGCATATGTTGTGCCCCCGACGGGAACTTCCCTTGTATACATATAAAAAATACATAAAAAAGCACACTCCGGAACGGAATAAATTGCTTATGAATGGTATTATGAAATGATATTAGAAGAAATCATTTATTTGTACCGCATAGATCAGTTTGGTGAAATAAATATAAAATTTTTAAAGAAACAGTGGTTCACTAATAGCCGTTTTTTATCCTAATGCAAGTAGTTGCATCCGTCGCGAAAGAAACTTTGATCAATTTTGACGTTATTTACAAGCTTCGGATGCTGGTTCCGGTGCACTAAATCACGTAAACTAAACGACATACAAGACAACAGCGACCTACAATAGCTTTATTACAATGCACGTTATTTTCTTAATAGTGGGACAGAAACCCATTCGCGAAAGGTCCTCCTCGCTTGCAAACAAATAGCTACATGATCACGAATGAATGAACTAAATCTTAACAGTGAAAAAATGCAAACAGCGCACAGATTAGTTTTAAAATGAGAAGCTAAACTCATCATAAGTTGCTTCCTTCTACCAATACGTGACCCAAATCGACCAGCCACTGTTGAGCTCTCTAAGCAATCTGAACACCACTCTGCGCACAGTACTTTTGCAGCGCTTCCTGGTGATCGGCCGGCAATGCAGCTATCAGTGTACCTACCTTACCCGCGTTCGATTGCGCCAAGTTGCCGATATTCTGTACCAGATATTGGCGCACATTTCCCACATCCTGCAGCGGATCGACCGGTTTCGATTGGGCAAAGTTTAGCTGCGAGTAAGCGGCCTGATAACCGGGCACATCTTCAATCTCGATAAAGTTCTCCCCGTCGATGGCTGACTCGTCGGGGGGTAGCTCAAAGATCTGTACCACCGTCTGTAGCAGCTTTGGCCAGAACACGACATACGGTTCGGCAAGCATTTCCGGACATTCGCACAACAGCTTCGTTATGCCAACGGAAACGATCTTCTGCTCGAGCTCTCCCGAAACTTTGTTGATATCTGGAATGAACACGCGCTCGACCACCATGCCGAACATTCTGCAATGATCCAAAAACAACCGTAGTTAATCAAATATTCTTAGTGAAGCAGATCATTCAATACTCACTGTGCTTGAATGCTTTCTATCATCTGCATCAGCGCCTGGGGACCAACGCGGGCAGAGTAAAGGCAGAGAAAAACAATGAAACTTCGTACAAACTTGGTCGTTTTGGAGGAACTAAGCCGCTGAAACAGTAAGGAAAATATCTGACGCATACTTCGGCCAAGCTCCTCGCTAGAAAGATAAAACAATTTTTTGTTGATATTGTCCCCATCGTGTTGCAATCGATGCACGGATGCCTTACGGTGGATAGTAGAGGAGCAAGTTTTGCAACAGATAGAACCCTTCATGATCGTTATTCTTCGAGGCAATCATCTTCTGGAACACACCCAGCACACCATTCAGTTTGTCATCGGCCGAAATTTGCGCGGACGCTTGTCTCACAAACGCGCACAGCAATCGTATCAGTGGCGTCACGTTGCCGGGACGCTCCCATAGAGCTGGCGTAAGCAGACAGGGAAACAATGCCAGATACGTTTCAGGAATGTTGCTTTTTCCCTCGCGTATTTCCAAAAAGAGTGATAACATCTGGAACACGTACGGCATAAATTCTGGAAACAATAGATGAAAAATTACATCGTTGCTTGGAAAAATGAGAAGACCTCCTTCGTGTACCCACCCAGCACGTCCTGTTGCAATATGCCTTGGAAAACGGGAAATAGGGCCTCCTCGAACGAACTTACAGCATTTGGATCGGCTTTACAGACGAGTCTAAAGGATTGAAAAGAGTACACCATGTGTTAATAAGAAAAATGTGAATTTAGAAGACTTCAACTTACTTCACAGAGAGAGAAAGTGTCTCGAACAGATAGTGATTAAAGTGAGGTTTCGATGGGTTCTTCGCAACGGTGGACAGTATATCGGTAAGACGTGGCAATACCACAATCATGAACGGTAGCGATGCTTCCTGCAGCGTGTTTAGCACACGCATGATGCACTTCATGATGTACTCGTTCTCGTTCGAGCCCTGTACAGTGATCGCCGCAAACAGACCCGCTATCAGTTCTGCACTGAGCGGCGACAGGATCTCCTTCGTCACGATCGGTTGCTTATCCGGGCCGCGCATCGTGAGAATTTTGTCAATCGTGCAAGCTGCGTACGTGTGCACCACAACGCTTGCCGCGCCTAGATGTTTCGCAACAAGTGGCATCGTGGCGACGATAATTTGTGGACCCAAAATCGTACGGAATGTCATAATGAATTTAAGTGCATCCGCTTTCAGTACCGGCAGCTGATTGACGTCAGCTCGCTCCAGCTCGGGAATAATCTGCTGCTGGGTGAACTGCGGCAGCGGGACCAGCTCGGACGTTTGCGTAACGCCATGCTTCTGCGTTTGACCTTTCGCTGCCATTGAGGTGACCAAATAGATGGCGGTATCTTTCGCCTTCCAGTTGTTGGCCGTATTTTCGGCATACTTCGCCAGCAGGACCTGTAGATATTGGCCAAAAATTTCCACTATCTTTGCTTCGAACTTTTGCAACAGTGACTTCACCAGATCGCAGGCAGCCCGTCGCCGTGTCTCCACATCCGAACCCTCGATATCCCGCCGGATGTACTCCTCCGGGTTGTCCTCGAACAGTTCCTCGTCCGACACACGAAAGTCCATGTTTGGTATGATCACCTTCTCGCAGATACTGGCCAGCACATTCGGATCCTCGAACAGATGGCGATAGTGGCTCCGTTCCGCGACAGTGCTCAAAAACCTGAGCGCATTCGAAACGAGCGAATCGTACTTTGTGTGGATGCGGGTGTTCACAAGCAACTCCCAGACGGCGGTCACGAACTGCGGCATGTACGGTCCAAACTCTTCGTCGTACTTGAGCGCGTACATGCACAGGTTTTCACAGATTTGCGACCGCAGATGTTCGAGTACGCCAGCGTCCTCATCATCGTCCGTCTTCAGGCACGGTACGTCCACCGTCAGCAGCCCATGGAACGCTTTCATCCACGTTTCCATGTTATCCTCGAAGAACTCGGGCAAATCCTGCGAGTTGAGCGAAAAGAACACCTTGCACACGAGCACAAGCGAGTTGTAGATGACCATAAGCGCTTCCTTATTGCCAGCGTGTGCCTCGGCCAATCCAAGCGTGGCCTGCAACAGATCGGTGAGCGGTTTGGCCATCTTATCCAGCACGTACTTAATCTCTTCCCACAGCTCCTGCGATTTGAACTCGTACCGGTAGCGTTTGAACAGTGAGTGGGCTGTTTGCAGCACCCCGTTAATGATGTGAAAATCCCCAGTGGCAAACTTTTCAATCATCTCGTCCATCAGCTCCGGCCACTTGGTCGGGAAGTCGTACTTTCCTATGATACTGACCGCATCGCTCAGTTGCTTCTGTATAGCGGCTGGGGACTTGAGCATCATCGGCACAATCAAACTCTTGATGCCGCTCCGATCCGACTCGCTCACCTTGTTTGGGCCGTCATTGTCCAGATGGAAGCCCCAGTTGCGCTTGACGAAATTCTTGAACGCGATTGCGGCCGCCACACGGATCGTCATGTCCACCTGGGGCCGATCGATTAGATGCAAACATAGCAACGGATAGTTCTGGCTAACTTCGATGCTTTCAATGAACCGTTCCGCTGGTGGAAGAAAGATGTAATCGGATCGTTAATAAAACAATCAGCTACCTTCTCACAACAACAATAGTAGCAACCACACAAGGAGGAACCACATGCTAACCTTTTCTGCGGGGCCTAACCCTAAACCTTCGACAATCCTTCTCTCTACCTACCTGGACGGCGCACTTCCGGATCCGGATTGAGTGTTTGCTGCAGGTAGTTGCCCAATCGTTCGAAATTATTCTCATTGATCTCCATTTTCCTCTGTAGAAACCCGCCTCACTATCGTCCTACGTAATGACGCGTTTTCTTACAACCGCAACAGCACAGTTAATATGTACAACGTAACTTTTTCCTACTTTACGAACTTTCGCAAGATAGTTAATATTGTTTGTGCAAAACGCAGTGATGAGTAAAATATATTGCTTTGCGTAGCGCCTGAAATATGAAGCGGCAAACAGTGGCGGCCGGCGGTTTAGTGTTTTTTTTTCTTTTTGCCATAATTCTGAAGTTTGACAAGCGATCCCATATTCACCACGCAGTATGCACGCATTCCGTTACAATTTAAAATTGACGAGTTCCGTTTAAAATTTAATCCATTTTCCGAAAAGTTTTGTTGCAGTTGTACTAGTTTATATGAGAAAAAATCCAATTTAGTTGTATTAAGATGTATTAATTAGAGTCACGGATAAATACTGCAAGTTTAATCACATCTTTAGCTGAATATCTACCAGACCCTGTACAGGCGATAGATTTGTTTCGTTCTACTCCAAACATTAAACTACGCTACAAAGAAAAACGACAAATTCACAAGAAAGAGTAAAAGCTGCCTGCTTAGAAAAAGGGAATCAAATGAATTAAAACTGTATCTTTCGGTTCCAGGAAGGCAAACGAATTCGTTTGTCTCGAAGCAAAGCGATTGTACCGACAAGATGACGTTTGATGGGTGAATATAGACTTCATGGTGAATATAGGTCCTGTCAGATTGCCTCGATGGCGTCAGAAAACGCGGTTTTCTGCTGGCGTTCTTAATTTGTTGTTACTGATAAGCTCGGCACGGCAATTCGAGAAAACCAACAGTTGCCCACTTTTGGAAGGACTTGTTCGCACTGTTGCCATCTTCAAAAGTTCCGAATTGGTTCCGCTAAACGCTGACATGCTGAAAACAAGCACCACATCGAACGATAACGGCACAAACAAGGTTAGCGAATGTAATGTTGTCGATGAATCACCGTCTCAACGTCAACGCGAAGGTCAGCAACCACCAGTACCACCAACCGAACAAAGCACGGGCGACGAAATATGTTACGATCTGGCCCACTTTCGTACCGTGCGCGTGCTGAACAATAACAGTACGCACAAGTGTGTCGCCCTGCTGGGGCATTTCAGCAATCTTTCGCCAGACAAGCAGGCCGTCGTCGTGCTCGAGAAGCGAGCCTTCACCGAGGCCGAGATTACGACAGTGCCACCTAGCACCACTCCAACGCAGCGTGAAGAAAACGTAGACAGTGAAAGTGAATCCGCGCGTAGTAACGTGGGCGAGAAAACCGATTCATCTAATAACGGGAGGACGTTTTTCACGACGTCATCACGTTTGCACAAGGAGTTCGTTAATGATGTGTATGGGAACTTCCTTGCCTCGGTGGATCCCGAGCTGAATCGTACGTACGAATTGAACGACCGTACAGACCAAGTTCAAGGTGATAATAGAATTTGCTTTCCTTTTAAGGTATAAAAGTGTCCATCATCTATCCTGCTTCGGAGAAACATATCGTCAAACATTGTGCCCAACTTCGGTACATGGTCGATGAGACGATCGAACAGTACAAGAGTATTACATTACCACATCTGGAACGAGAGCAACTAAGCCTAGAGGTACGGATGTTCTATGGCGTTACGGTCCTCTTTGTTTCTTTTGCGTAACTGTCCTTTTTTTCGCAGTGGCTTTACAACGTACTTGAACATCGCAAAGAGAAGGAACGTATCCTGTACGAGGATCCTTGCGACGAAAACGGATTCATCCTGCTACCCGATCTAAAATGGGATGGTAAAACGGTCGAACAGCTGTACCTGTTAGCCTTGGTTCGTCGTCGTGATATTCTTTCGCTTCGCGATCTAACTCCGGCCCATTTGCCACTGCTACGCAACGTACAGTCGCGTGGAATTGCCGCGATCGAGAAGCGGTACGGCATCGGTGCGTCGCAACTGCGCATCTATCTACACTACCAGCCCACATTCTACCATTTGCATATGCACTTCACCTACCTGCGGTACGATCCACCAGGCACGGGCTGTGAAAAGGCGCATCTCTTATCGACAGTGATCAACAACATTGAGCTGGTGGGTGATTATTATCAGCGGGCAACGCTCTCCTATTCCTTGAAGGAAACTGACAAGCTGTACGCAAAGTTTCTCGCTGCTGCAAGCGAAGAGCCTGCAACAAAGCGCGCCAAAACGAATCTTGATCCATCTCAGTAAACTGGCAGCTTGCTACAAAACACGCCTCGCTCACTATCGATCTAATATCGTGAACAAACAGTGTCAAGGTTTGGTAAATATTTGTTTGTACGTTAATTATCGTCGACTGGGAAGTAAAACCAACAACATGATCCCGTCCACGGGGAAGATTGATCGGTTGCTGGTCGAGCTACGGCCACGGCTACAGTGTGCCAACTTTTTCATATCGTTCCCACGAAAGTTTGCCGACATCGAATCCACCACTATCGAGCTGGCCACCGATCGGATAACGATCGTGATGAAAGGTGAACGAGAGCGATACGAAATACGTACCGGCGACTACTTCCAGCTACACACCCAAACGCTCAGCTCACTGGTGATTAAGAATCGGTACATTTGCTTCCGGGTTAACACCAACGAAAGTGTGTTCGGTTCCGAACGACTATGCACCGGTCAGGCAATGCAAGATAGCATCCCGGATGAAGAGCCTTTCCGGTTAGCTTGCAATATTGAGGCTGGCAAACCGTATCGTGTGCTTTGCAACAACTGTGGCGGACCATTGATTCAGTCGACAACCGATCAAAACGAACCAGAAGTTTCGTTCAATCGCGTACTGGAATTACCCTCCGAGCAGCTAGATACAGACGACTGGTTCTGTCACCGGCACGATCACTCTCATGATGGACAACAACAGGGAGATAGTGGTCATACGCACGGTGAATCCTCCAACACTACCCTGAGCACGAAGTTCGAACCACAGCAGCACGATCTTTTCTACGGTACCTACTACGCGCTAATGCATCGTTCCCTCTTGCAGCGAGTTCATGTACGTAAGGAACGTTTCGTGTACTGCAAGCGATGCCTGCAGTATCTGGGATCGACGCGAAAGAATCGCACTTCGGTGAAGCTTTGGTACGAAAATGTTCGCTTTCAACTGGATCGCTCGATACCGCTTGCACTCTTCCGGACGGATGATGCATTGGAGTTGTTTCACCATCTCGTCCGAAAGACAGTGCGGGAGTTCAATTTCGTCACACACCTCGGTCTACCGCCATCGATAAAGCTGATGTTTGAGCTACGTCGCCCCGGAATGGAAGGCGATGTGTTTTATTTGCTGATGCAAATCATGGATTGTAAGCTGAGCATATTTCGTGCAAAACAGAAACGGACCGGTTCCGGTTCATCTGAATCGTGCTCGGACGATGTCGACGATGACCGAGGCAAGACGAGCGCACCGGAACTGGACGCGCATCACAGGGAAGGTGGGAATGATAAGACCGCGGAAGAAGATGACGACGACGATGATGATGATGTGTTTATAGACAGTTCGTACCGAAAGCATACGATCAAGCTGGAACGCCACCGTGCAATGAAGCTGATGTATCGGTACGAAAAGTACGAAGAGCAACCGTTGTTCGTGTTCTGGCGGGAGGACAGTAATGTGGTCAATCTGGAGCTGTCCGAGCCAATGTTTAGCGCAGCAATCCGCTATCTGGATGCGAACTCGAGCTACGTGCCTGAGTGTTATCGTGTAAATCTTGGATTTAGTATGAGCTATCTGGATATTTCCTAGACCAGGGTATGTGTACAAACTGACCAACTTGACGAATACACCAAAATCTGTTAATGTGCCGGTAGTAGTCTATGGAGAGCGGGCATGTTTGTTTTTTAATAAATATTAATAGATGTATAACGACTGTCTTTAATTTCATTTCTGAGAAAACATCAGCGATGTTCTATTTTTGATCGTGTAACACACAAAGATGGTCACGTTTCTTATCGGAAAGAGGAATTATTTGTATCCTCAACAAACACCAGACCGAAGCGGACCAATCTACAGTAAAACCAACCGACTGAAGAGTCCCTGAGACCTTTTTCAATGCTGGCTCAAGTCACTACCTCTCCACTATAAACAGATCCCACCTGACAAATCAGCAACTGAAAGTCATCAACAAAAGTGCAGTGGTGAGGGAAGGGATATCGTCGTATTTCTTGTGTCCGTACTTCGCGATTTCGTGTCTGGTGGTGGTGCGTTACTGCTGTTAAATAATCGTAATCAACGTCGAAACACCGTAAGGTCGTCCACACTTTCTCCCAGATAACGGGCTTGTGCTAGACGGAAGTGCCACGGATTAACAGCAAATATGGAGGTACGCTTGAGCTTTCCATCGAACTGAACTCATCCTACCGGGACTTTACATAGGAGATTGGGAATCGATTGGAAAGGTATTCATTTCGTTTTGTTTTGTAGGTCGAATTTTTGGATGCTAAATCATCGAAATCGCTCGGCAAGTGTCGCGTTTCTAGCGACACCACACTGCAAGCACTTAAAACCGAGGTGCAAAAGCTGAAACCTACCCTGACCGTGCACCGCCAGTCGCTCCGGCTGGAACCACGCGGCAAAGCACCGAAGGAAAGCGAAACGCTGAAAACGCTTAATGTGGCCTCGGGTGGAAAAATTTACGTCCGCGATCTTGGGCCACAGATCAGCTGGAAGGGTGTGTTTCTGGCGGAATATGCGGGACCAATATTTGTCTACATGATCTTCTACCAGAGACCATCGCTGATCTACGCAAATGCCGACAATCCGATGAGTCTTACCGCCAAGTAAGTAACGCGAAACCGCGGAATATTAACCTTGATGTGAAGTGTATCGCTAATCTTCCCGATCGTTTGCGGATTCCAAAGAGAAATAGGTTTTTTGTATCTGTGCGGTTGAAACAGTGTTACTTCATCGTTAACAAGAAGAAGTGGTACGAAGTCCACATAGTGCGGCGCTGATACGATAATGAAACTAACGCGACCGTTAATGAATGCACATACATTGCCCCTATCACAAGACCCAGGTGATATGTGCCGCAAAACATGCATTGGAACAAACCCACCACCACCCAATCTCTTACCACAAATCCAGCTCTGTGAATTTATGTTTCGAATCCTATGAAACAACCTCTTGTCGAACCGATCCATCTTTCTATGATGCTTTTCAACAAGAAGAGCAAAAAATAGAAAGTTTTACACCCAAGATCACTTTGCGTCTTCAGTTACGGTAATGCCCTTGCAGTAAAGCCTGTTAAGTCATAGTTACAAGGTTTTTTTTTGCTGCATAAAATCTTTCCTTCATTCGTGCTTTGCCGCGTCATTCAGCATTATTTAAACAGAAGATGGCAAAAAACGAACTGGCTTGCGCAGATTACTTGCCTGTTATAAACACGAACAAATAGTTGACCGTTCATTCAAAAGCTCCGCATTGATCGCAGCAGGTGAAGCTTATTGCTGCAGTTTGTTCTGGCTAGTGACGCACGCAAAGCATGTGTGTTACCGCAACGGTTTGTTTTTGCTATTGGCAAGTTCAAGGTCGCAAAAAGCATACCGGCACGAATACCGTGAAACCTGGAACTATCGAGTGTCGCAATGGAAGTAGTTGGTCTCGATGACATAAATACGTTCCGTGCATAAAAGTTACCTTGGAAATCTGTTTTATCCCATTTTCATACGTTTTATTTCCGTGCTCTGCCGTTTCTAATCTTATTAATTTTTTACACACAAGGATTGCGGCGGCATGCTGGGTTGGACATTACACTAAGCGTCTGCTGGAAACACTGTTCGTACACCGGTTCTCCCATGCGACAATGCCGTTGAGGAATCTGTTTAAAAACTGCTCCTATTACTGGGCGTTCGCGGGGTACGTGGCCTACCACGTTAACCATCCACTATTCACGGAACCTTGCGCCGCGCTGGTATATGCTGGATTGGCCACTTTTGTGGTAAGTACATTCTATTGCAATACACTCTTTCCGATAATTTCAAGCACACATTAATTATATCATAACCAACCGTACCCCCGCAGGTCAGTGAGCTGGGCAATTTCTCCATCCATCTTTTGCTGCGCAACTTGCGACCGGCTGGTTCGAACGTGAGAAAAATCCCCGTACCGGATGCTAATCCACTTACGCAACTGTTCAAGTAAGTGTGGAGTCCACGCACAAAATGTCATGAGTCTAAAAATTGATTCTTGTTTTAGCTTTGTCTCGTGCCCGAACTACACGTACGAGTTCTTCTCGTGGGTCGGTTACACTTTGATGACGTCCTGCATTCCGGCCGGTCTGTTTGCTGTTGCTGGCATGTACCAGATGAGCGTGTGGGCAGTCGGCAAGCACCGTAACTACAAGAAAGAGTTCAAAGACTATCCGAAAAATCGCAAAGCTATCCTTCCATTTGTGCTGTAAAGCTACCAAATGACAACAAACAAGTTGGCACGTACGTGACCCGCGTGTCGGTAAGAGATTACGTTTTGGTATTTTTTTTTACGTTTAAAAAGGGATTGTGGGATGTGTTTGAGCTATTACTGTAAAACACTAGTTGACACTAGTTTGCCGTTTTCTTACAGCTAAGTTTTTTTTTTGTTTCTCCTATGGTTGAGGTTATGTTTCCTTGTTTTGGTGGAAAACGGTTGCACAGAGTTTGAAACCCGTTAATTTCTTATCACTAATGTTCATTATTTAAGATCATTTTTCAATGACAGACATACAGAACAATTAGCGCTTGTTAAGAATTCATTCGGACACATCGAAAGGATGCATTTATTTGTTAAGCGAAACTAACATGTTCACAGCATGCGTTTGCTAAAATAGCAAAATGTCGTTGCTTTTCCTAAAAACAGCATTCCTTACACAGCGCATCTTCAACCACCACACTTGCGAACAACACTTAAAAGTCAAAGCTAGTTAATAGGCAGAATTCAGGGAATTCGTAGAAATGAACAGAATACATTAAATAAAAAAAAAACAAAACACTATTACGTTAACGTTTAGTAATTTCGCACGGCAAAGAAATATTACCATTCATACCTTCTATTGATGACACAATCCATCGTATCGCAAAATTAGAGACAACAAAGTTCGCAATTAACTATACCAATTTTGCAAGCAACATGTATGTAATGTATGTATGTATGTATGTATGTAAGGATATTGGGATATTGGATTGATAGACAAAGACATGCGACTAAAGGACTCCTGCAGCAAGACCAGGTTAAGGTAGTAGTGCCGGCGTAAGTAGGATTCATCTACTCACCAGAAAGGTCAGATTTGGCGAATAGCAGCCGATGGCGCTTTACCATCCGCTATTAAAGCGACTTTAAGGCAGCCTACAATGTGACGTACAAACTTGATAAGCAATATGAAAAATAAACTGAAATTCAAACGATGTCACCACAAACTGCAAGCAGAGCATAAAAAGAAGAAACTCGGAACATTCGGGTTAGTATATATTCATTTATACTCAAGCAAAACGACAATTCAAAAGCATATTATCCATTACACTATCTTGTTTCCCTAGAATCAGTGAAGCAAATACATTCGTTTACATTTTCTCCGATGCAATTAGGTTAATGATTAGGCCTAGCACTGATTATACGATGTGTTTTCGAACACCTTTCTCTCCATTGTTTCATCAATTAGTGGATGCATCAAAATATAAAACGTTACACTAGTAAATATAAAACTTTCCCAAACGAAATAAAATACTATTCCGCACAGCACTGCGAAAGTAATACTTAGTAATTTACATACGAACTTCAAATGTGCGCGGTCATAAGTGTGCTGTCGCGAATTCGATGGCATAAGAATTCAAACTCTAATGCTTTACATAAAAACATAAAACAAACATCATCCAGCTAATTAGCTACTGGCGATGTTACTCGAACCCCACGCTTTTAACAGTGCCAACGTTTTGTTCAGATGGGCACACCATTCGTCTCGTTCCTCTTTCGAATCCGCCGAAAGCAGATACCTGCAGCAAAAAAAGGGAAATTAAATTAATTAGTTTATTCTTGTTCAAAGATTAATAAAGCACATCCTACCTTTCAACAGTGGTTTTGCCTTGGCGAACGATTTTCAGCGACTCAACGTCGTTGTCCCGGGCGGGGCGTGCAAACTCCAGCATCAACGTGTTCAACCGCGAACAGATATCGCGCGGTGCAACACCGACACGCTGCGTGCTGCAGCCCTGCAGATCAATACTGCCAATCGGTGCCTTCCGCTTCTCGTCGTCCGGATACCTCCAGTAGTTGATCATGTGGCGTTGCAGTCGACACCAGCGCCGATGCCAAGCGCCCAGTCCTGACACGTCCTCGTACATTGTCAAAAAGCCGTGATAGTCCACCGTGACCGCAAGCTCGCAGTTAACACGCATATTTACGGTACCATCCAACGGGCTGGCACAGCCCGAGATGGGATTAAGCGTCCAGCTCGTACGTTGAATTTCTTTTAGCGAGAAAATGATTAATCCGTACATTGTAAGCGACGGTGACCGAACGGCTTGCGGACCGGCCGGCGATTGTACGGGAGGCATTATGAGTCGCGAGTTGCTTTTCAATCCCTTCGGTGTATGGAGTAGTTTGCTCGATCCGCTACCACCTTTCTTTTTGCCCAACGCAATATGGTACTTAATCTCGTGTGGCAGAACCTCGCGACCAGCGGGCATGCCGTAAATTTCCATCGTTATCTAATCGGGTGTAGATATAGTCAGTAAAAGAACGCTGTAGCGCTATACAATTTATCGTAATACAGTGTTGTTCCGAACTTACTTTAAAATCAGCAAACACATTGCTCAGCTGCAGCACATCGGGAAACCGTACGGATAGCAGTCCCGGCAATGTGGGTGCCGTCTGTGTGGCCAACACCGTTTCATTATACTTCAGCAGACAGACCAAATTATGGCCACTGATTTGATCCGAAGCCAGCTTACGCATGTACTCCTGTTTGAGGGGCAGCGTGATATCCTTCACCGTCAGCCGACCCTTTTCCGTGGGCGCACCCAGCGGCCGCAGACAGCCTTCTACGCGGAGACGTTGCACCTCGTCCAAAATGGCTTGACGGCGATGGGCTGGAATGGAAGGAAAGAAGCAAACATAACGACAATATTAGGTTCGGGTTTGAAAATGGTGACAGGTTCTTCTTTCGCATATTTTTGCTACTTACTCGCAACGAGCAGATGGCGTTCGCCTTCGGCCGATTCCGTTGAGCCAGAAAATTCGATTGTGGCAGCGCAAAGGTTCAACGCCTGGCTAGCCTGTGCAATAATCGTCTGCTGTTTGCAAACTTCGTCCAATAGTTTTTTCACCTTTTCCTGTACCAAAAATTCACCTTCCTCCGTGCCGGTCGAGGTAGACTCTGCCGTACTAGATACATCGTCTTCGTCCGAATCGAATCCGGTTGTGGAATCAACCGTACCCGCTCGGTTCGCCGGTGAGGAGCTTGTTGCCTTCGATGTTACCGGTGTACGTGCGATTTTTCGTGGAGTGATCGAATTCTGTTGCTGCTGCTGTTGACGACGATAGAAACTGACGGTGTGCACCAATGTGACCATATCGTCGTCGTCTTTAGAAGGTTTCACCTGCAGTTCCGCACGTACCGGACTGCTATAGTCAACGGAACCAGCAGCCTGCGGATGGCCACCTTGACTCTTGCGGGGTGTGCCGGATTTACGCTTGGAAGCACCACCACCGTTGGCCACCTTTTCGGAGTGCTCTTCATTGATCGTAGCACAACGATCGCGCGCTGAGTGTTTCTGGTAGGAGAAACTGTTAGACGACACAGAAGATTTACGCTGCGGAATAGGACATTGTAAAGCGAAATTAGTTATTTAAATTGAACATAAGGAACCGAAAAATATTAGCCATTCCGAAAATTAAGATTAATAAAATGCAATAAAATAATTTTGATTTAAATGACCTCTCATGCTAATGTAAACCGTTCCCACTCTGCACCTTTATTACGTGGTTCCATTTAACATTTAGTAAAACAAAAACAGAAAACTAAATTTAACAACAAATAGATTAAAGTTGGTTATACACATGCATATCAAAAACAAAAAAGTAAAGAGTTCACAAACTTCATGCGTTGAGTTAGTGTGTTAGCCTACATTCGCCAGTCCACATCCAAATCTAATGTTTAGTTCCTTACAGGTGTATCAATCGTTTCACTGTCTTCGCCGTCTTCGTCAACAAATGCTTCCTCGAGGCAGGCATCGACCAGATCGCTGTCCTCGAGCTGATCCGTACCATCGCTGGCAGTGGAACGATTCAGGCTGAATGACACACCTTTCGGTATGTGCGTCTGAGCAACCTTTTCTTCCCCGTGCTACAAATCCAAAAGATACGGTTTCAAATCGAATCGCAAATGTGTACAGTGAAAAATATTCAAACGGTTTCGACAAGTGGATCAAAATTGTTGATTTCGAAATAAAATTTAATAAAGGAAGAAAAAACGGTTGTAATGATGCATCAAAATTATACTATACAATACAGAATATGCAACTCACAAAATACAATATTCTAAATACACACGACTACAATAAGTGATTACTCACGTTCCAGTCTTGGCTTTGACGTCGACCACGACTAGTGCGACGATCGTTAAGTTTGACCGCCTGTAGAATTTCGCGTCCCAGGCTTACGTTGGCGATGTTAGCCTCTTCGTCATCGTCGGAGTACATGAAGCTGTGAGTTATGGAGAAATTAAAAACAAAACATTACTTTCATGATAAATTACGTTGGCGGAATTAAACACACTTTCTCAAAACCTTAAAGATGAGGAATGAAATGATTGGAATCCCATGACCAGTGTACATGAACTTATGATGAGATGATTGTGTTTATTATTATGTTTGCAATCATGACACAATTGCTTTGGTTTGATTGTAACACCACTATATGAGAGTGAAATTGTTAAATATAATGATATTGTAATAGTAAAATTCCACAATTTAATACTTTTTCTTAAATTAAAACTTCATGATAAAATTACCTGCATGTAACTCGTAATTTGTAAAAACTTTGTTCTGTTAACATTTTATGTTCTACAAATGGCATAACGCGTGGCTGATATTCATCCAGTGAATAAAACAGATATAGGCGTTAGAAATTAAAATGTGATAGAAGCACATGCAATCAATTGCTATTAACAGTTTCATTTAAAGATTTAAGAATATAAAACCACGAAAAGCAAAAAAAGTAGAAGGATGCAAAGTATGTGAGGCAGCAAGAGAATAATTAGTGCAAGCATTAAATGTTAGCGCAGCAAAAACACTGCAAAAGATCAACAATAAGTTCCCACCTGTCGTCGTCCTCATCCACTTCGTACTGATGCCGTTCATTATCATCATCCTCTTCGTCGTAATCCTCCTCCTGTACGGCATGTTCATCGTCCCCAACATCTCCGTAGCATGTCCGGTAGGCACGCTCGGACACTTCCGAGCCGGACACGGTGGCGGTAGTATAATCATCACCGGCCGCCCCTTCATCACCAGATTCGGTCGCGGTCGTTTCAATATCGCTCAGTGCCGGATACATGCGTCCATCTTTCGCCGTCGAAGCTACCCGTATACGTTTCACATCATCCAAAGCGGCGATCACGCCCGGACTATCGTTGGCACCATCTGAAAGCAAGAAGAGAAATGCATTCAATGACCACAGAAATTGAAACCATTACGTTCTCAAACTTACCACTGCGGCGTTTGGCTGGATGGTTATTGTGACCTTCCAACGATTGCTTATTTTTCTTCCTGCCGCTAGCCGTCAGATAACCATCCGGGGGCATCGGTGGAGCGGATGGAATGGGCTGTGAATCGTACGACATCGTATCCGACGACATGTCCACTGGTTTTGTAAAACGATTAAGCAACATGTCCATCTCCTGCTGACGCATACGACGGATTTCTTCCGATATTTCCGACTGCGAAATCGTGCTCGTGTCCGACATCAGAGCTTCAACAGTGTTGCGAATAGCGGAACCAGTTGCTTTCGTTTCAATTTTCTGTGCCAATTTACCGTGATCAGCCTTTGGTTTGCTCTGCGGAGATGCTGGAGCAACGGGTCGTGCTTGCTGTGTTATACTCCCGAAGCCAGACCCCTGAATGGCAGCACAGGACATTGGTCCCGTTCCGGACGAGGATGGTTTTCCGCCGTCCTTCTCACCGGTGATCTGCCGTATCGAAGGGCTTATGCCGAATGCTGCCTTTGGTACCAGAGCGGCACCCTTATTCTTCTCGAAAATAGCCATACGTTCCTTGAGCGACATTTCGGCCGGATCTTTTTGACCTGATTTCAAGATTGACTGTCGCCGTCCGGATGATTTTTCAAACATTGCTGCCCGTCCAGATACCAACCCACCGCCCGTGGACTTGGGCACAATCGACGTTCCGATCGTTTTTTTCTGCTGAGTAACAGCCACAGACCTTTTGGCTTCCTCTGCTTGGTCCACCTGTGTAGTAGTCCGTTCGCGTGATGTTGAATTAGCGGTTGATACCGATGCTGGTACCCGATAGGTTTCGGGTTTTTTGCCATTCTTATCCTCCTTGTAATCGTACACCAGTTTGGAAGTGGTTGATTCGCGTCTCTGAAAACCTTGCGATTCGAGCGTGTCCATTACCTTCTGATCCCATTTCAGTGATTTCGTTTGCCCTGGTTTACCTGTCACCCCAGAGGGCTCACCACCGTTACTACCCGGCTTCTGTGGGCTTAGGATCGATTTCGGTGGATTTGGTGCAGGGTACTTCTTGGGAGTTGCACCCGTACATGTTGCAGAAGACGAAGCACCACCAACACGCTTCGGACTTTGCCGACGTGCGGTAGGCGATTTTTTCTCCCTACCCGGTACAATCGTCTCACGGTGATGCGTAATGTCCGGGTGCGACGTATCATCCTCCCAATTGTTAATCGAATCCGCCAGCATTGCTAACTTCGCCAGTTTAGACTTCGGTTTACTGCTTTGCTTCATATCTTCGTGAAACCGTGCCTCGGTCCGGTGCACCGGGGACGAAAGATCCTGCGTATCCGAGTAGAGCGTACCGAGTCGTTGCAGCTGATTCCGGCTCTGGTCTCGGATAAGACTTTTCGCCTCGGCGCTGTTCTCCTTCTCACCCTCAAGTGCACGTACAATGTTATGTTCCCATTGCTTTTTAACGCTGCCATCGTTTTCCAACTCTTTCACGCCCAGATCAACCTGCAGGTTAGCGCTTGTGGTGATGTTTATTTCCAGCGCCACATCACAGTTGTCTTGCCCGCCAATGTCCACCGTCGTGGTACGTTCGCCGTCCGTAGCCTTGCGCGTCGATACGGTCGTTGACGACGGCGGCTTCGGTGCGGAATGTTTCTTCGCGGCGGACTTTTTCTTCGGAGAAGCTCCAGCAGTGGTTTGCTTGTCCACTTCGTAGTTAAATTCCGACAGTGGGAACTTCGAAGTGTTCGTAATGCCGAGGGCGGCTGCACGTTTTTCAGCACGCTCGAGTATGTTCTGAAAATAGGAAGCATCACGAACGGTAACACAACACGGCACGCAGCATTAGCACAAGGACGCCATGGACTGGCGGTGGTCGCTTACCTGTGTGAATGGATCCATTATTGCATTTCCCACATAAAAATATGTACCAATAATAAAAATAGCACTAGTGTACACTCTCTTTCGTTATTATTTCACCGTTTTACACCTCTTTCGCGCCTATGTGCACTGTTTTTTGCAGCACTTTTACAGAACTAACAGGTATGCTTTGTTCTATGATAGCGTCGTCGTTGGGAGTCTGTTCGCGTTTGAAAAATTGCAACGGTTGCTCGCTTGCTTTCGCTGAAAAGACGGCTTGTCAAAACAAGCCGTTGAAAACCACTTACCGTTTATGCTGTCATATGGGATCGATAAGCAGATCGTTGGCAGACAAATTTCAAAGTGGTAGTTAAAAACTGATTGTAATTGTAATTTAGTTGGGGTTTACAGGATTTAAACAAATTTTATTTTGTTAGTACTTGAATTTTATACGCATTATTATTAAGAAATCATTGACTGTCAATAAAATCGGCAATCCTTTTACAAACATCAAACGCTGAAATGTAAAATGTACATTGAAATCTTCTATTTGCAGTGTATTTTGTGATGCTTTTCATGTCTCAAAAGCAATGTCTATGACCGTGTTTTTATGTTATTGCCAGCTTATCAGGATTCGCTGTGAACGTGTACACGCGGCTCTATATCCTTTTTTCTCTTATCGTGCTGTCACAGGAAATGACCGAAGGTTCGACATCGCACGTCACACGAACCTACACAAACAACTGCACGTCATTTTTTTGTGAGTCGATCATCTGGCGCGCTGCAACGCGAATTTCATCATCTTTCGCGTCTCGACGGGCGGAAGGGATAAAGTAGTCAGCAGTTTCTCCCTCCAGGCATTATCCACACGTGGACATCATTCGCCGGCGTCTTAAGGAACGTGCAAATTATCAGGTAGGTAATATTGCTAATAAAGCCAAACTGTCCGTAGGAAGTGTAGTACCGAAACTATCCTCGTGATGTAACGCATCTTGCTCTCATGCAAGGTGTGTGTGACCTTGAACTTCAGAGGAAGAGCTAGTGGCTGGACGGGGATATGAAAGCAGTGACTGGGACAAATCAAGACCTGGTTGTAGGCATTCCTGATGAGCTAAAATGGAGCTATAAATTAACGCTGCAATGCATTACTTTCTTCATATGAACAGAATGAGCAGGAAGGTTCCATCGTTCGACGAGACCCACTCGGATAAACT
The DNA here is from genome assembly GCF_943734755.1 of Anopheles moucheti. Classification (NCBI taxonomy): domain Eukaryota; kingdom Metazoa; phylum Arthropoda; class Insecta; order Diptera; family Culicidae; genus Anopheles; species Anopheles moucheti. Next base: position 73,788,587 of record NC_069140.1, read on the forward strand.
CGCCCGCAAGGCCCGAGAATCGCCCTTTATGCCGATCGGGATTGCCGGACTGGTAGCTGTGTGTGCCATCGGTGCATACAAATACAAGCACCGAGGAGGGATGTCCACGTCCGTGTTCCTAATGCAGTTGCGAGTAGCCGCCCAAGGTACCGTAGTTGCCGCTTTGTCCATTGGTCTTGGCTACACGATGGCAAACGAGTATATCTTTAACAAAAAAGATGATTAATTATGAGGCTATTAGGATACTCAAAGAAGTAAGTATGGAACGTGCATGCAGAAAAATGTTACCACCGTAATACTAATACTGCTTTCTGTTCCTTCTTCTCTTTCAACACCAGGTGTAAATAAGTATTAATGGATAAAACAAGACACTATTTATTCTCCGTTGAGTCCCACGGCCAAATCAACCGCCCCTATATTCAACCAACTCACCACGCAAGGAAAAAACCACATAACGACGCTAATGTTTCTGGTGCCAGGCACAAGAGAAAACTGTGATTGATAAGATGTTATCGCGATGACAAACGAAGCATATACGGATATTGTGTGTGAGTGCTAAAGATCCGTATTGCTTGCACTTGGATGCGCCGGATTGGTGTATATCTCATTTAGTGTACTGGAAGGGTTTTTCTGTCGCTTTAATATTTTCCCAAAACGATAGATTGCCTTCATCTCTCAACGATTTCGGACTAGATTGAAGAAACAAAAAAAACATACATAACCAACAGATTACTGTTATCGGATGATTGGAAAAGTATATTAGTTTAAATGAAGGATGCTTCAAACATATAGAACAATATAACCGTCTATTTTACCAAGTGCGAAAAATGTGTTTTCTAGTTTTTTTTTAAATTTTCCTTCCTTTAAGTAAACATGTGGTGATAGATTATCTAACAAAGATGAGAAAATTATCACGGCTTAGCGAAGCCGATCGGAAGTTTCGTCTTCTAGACATTTCACCAGTGGTTGTTTTAAGTGGTTGGAATGCTTAAGTATTAAAGCTGGTGCAATGATAACAAAAATCACCATAAATAACACTAGTCATATTTTTTTTACACTCTCGATGAAAATTCCCCTTCGTTGCATGTGATTCATGTTCGATGACGCGTCAACAGACAAACGTAGGCAAAAATTTATGACCAGAATGGAAGTTTATTTATTTTTAGTTCAGCCGTTTCGTTTGCAGGGCGATCTATTTCAGTGAATGAATGGTGTTTGTGCACATGGGCTGTATCACTTTATCTCATTAAGCCGAACAGAAAACAAGAGGTTTATTGAAACATATGATACCTCTTGACCTTCGACAATTGGACCTGAAGTGGGTAATTTATTTATCAAGTACCGTTACCGATGAGGTATTGTGTGAATATCGAAATATTACCATTATATAACAAATATTTGCATATAGTAAATCAATGTTTTTCAAGAGCCTTTTGCATTTTCCACCAATTGAGGATTAAATAGATACCTCCAATTTATCTCATGATTACACAGACTGATAAAAATCGTGCAATAGAGAGTAAATGATAATGCATTGCATATTTTGTGCACTGTAAATGTCCAACAATTGTTATGTGAAATTGATTCAGATTCATGAAACTGAATGAATCTACAGCCCAAATTAATAACAATGATTCTCTATTATAGCGATTCATGATTCTCAAAGATTTATCCAGCGGTCTTCACACGATAGGACCCAGTACTAAATTCCATCTAGACTTTAATCCATTTACAACTTCTTTACAAAGAAAAAAAGGTAGAAAGAGCAGGGCTGCACCTCACAAAACTGTGAAACTTTAAATTTTCTGCCATACGTGCAATTATTATTCTTCTCTTCTTCTTTGCCTCCCGCCATGGCTGTAAACGTGTAGTCGCGTAGACATTGCCAGATGGCCAATCCGCTTCCAGGAAACTCGTTCCAGGGCTGCATTCCTCCCCTCCACCTGATCCAACCAACGAACTCACTGTGCTCTCGTGGCGAACGGGTCGTTGACGAGCACCTTTCTGGTAAGGCATGTGTCCGGCATCCTCATCGCGTGCCCCAACCATCGTATCCTTCCGGCTTTGACTACCGTCAGAAGGGGGGTTAGAAAAGGGGTCGTTTTTCGGACCCTTTCCCTACATAATCCATAGAGTTTTTACTACTTTACAACTTTTTTCGAAGCCTCCACACGGCGAGGTAATAGGCGACTGTCTACTCCACCCTCCGTTAGATCCATCACTGGTCCTCCGCCGGCATGGTCCAGGACTCGTATCCGCGTAGAGAATTACCGGACGTATCAGTGTGCGACATGTGTGGGTGTTGCTGGAGTCTTCTGGATCGCAAGGAATTTCCCTGAACAATACGCCTTCGGATTTCACTGCTTAGGTTGTTATCCGAAGTTACTATCGTACCAAAGTAGCAGAACTCCTCTACCACCTCGAGATCGTCACCATCAACTGGTATACTGCTTCCGAGTCGGGCTCTATCACGATCAAACCCTCCGGCAAGCGTCGCATTGTTCCTCAATTCAATCCTTTCGGTCTCGCGTTTCAGTCAGTTGCACACCGCGCACACCGTCGCAGATGTCCGTTCGATGATGTCGATGTCATCAATCACATGATATTATTGCAATTAGTATTGTAGATGCTTTAAGTTACTAATCTCAATCCCATGAATCCCAAGAACCATGATCAGCCACTGGTCGAAGGAATCATAAATGTGTTGAGAGTCGATTCCTGATTTGAATGACTCCTCGCTAAAGATTCATTAAGCAGAACATTATTAATAATCTTTCACATATCTTAATGTTAGTGCAATTATCGGAGACTTTAAACCCAATTTGTGTTGATGATTTGGATGAAAGGCACCGTTCAATAGCTCCATTTTCGTCTACAAGCATAGACAATAAAATTAATTCTTCTGGACATCTTACGTAACTGTAAGGAACTTGATTGTTTCAGCGATTTTAAAAAGTATTTAGAGATCTTCGCGAATCCTTTAATTGCAGTATGCCATGATGGTGTAATATCGCCCCAGAAACAATTATAACAAAAAAGGAACAAATATCTGAATATTACCATTAGTTTTATTACAAGTAATTAGCTATTAGACAAACGATCATTACGACCAACCGACGTGCAATTTACATCGCTATGTGCTCTTGCTGATGGCGCTTCGTTTGATTTCGCGCTTTCTGGTCTGTCTTTTTAGCGAGCTTTTGCGGACGGGGCAGCACCTCCGTACTGCGATCCGTGTCCCGTTTGTACACCCGGTTGTCAACGGGAATCTGCACGTAGCCATAGTCTAATGCTTGCTGGGGTTGTGCGGGCTGCTGCTGGTAGATCGTTTGCTGCAGTGTGCCCTGGGGTGGGACACGCGCACCGTCAGCGTAAACCGTCGTACGACGACCGGCCGAAGCGAATGCTACGCCGATCGGCTGTACGGGTGGGGGCGGTGGTACGTTGATGTCACGGTACGCCGTGAGCGGAATCGCTGTGACGGGGACCGCGATCGTACCGGCACCACCACCACCATTCGATTGCAGCTGTACCGTTCCAATCGGTCCGTTTGTCGCGGATGTCGCAATGTAGGCCAGATTGCCGGCTGCCGGGAAAGTGGCCAGATAAGCACCAGACGCTGGGGTCGCTTGGGTTGTTGTCGAGGCAATCACCGCACCGGCATGCGGAGCCGTGTTGTAGCTGTGAATCTTCACGTCACTTGGACGCAATTGAGTTGGATAGAATGGGGCGGGAATTTGGTTCGGATTGGGTGCTGCGTAGTACAGCCGAGCTGGCCGAATCTGGGCGAGGTACTGCTGTTGCGGTTGTTGGACAGGAGTTTGTGCGTAGTACGTCTGGTAGGCTGCCGGATTCGGTGCTCCCGTAGCAACCGGTACAACCGGTCCAGCTGGCTGTGGGCTGGCTGGCCCTAAGCCTGCCGGTTCGTTTTCGTACGTAACATCCGCCCGGTAGCCATTATTGTCGGCGATATATTTGACGATCTGCATACGTCCATCCGGTAGCTGCACCTTGTAGCTGCCCTTGACTGCACCGTCCTGCTGCTGCTGCTGGGTATGCGAAAAATCATCACCCGAGGCCGTATCTTTGACGGCGTACGAAAAGACGTAGTTCTTTTTCAAGTTCGTAGAGGCTTCCTGGATGGATTGAAAGAGTAAGATTGACATTAAGTAAGCACTAGGTCTACTAAGGTTGTTACGGCCAACTGAAAATTCAAACTGACATAAGGCGTGTTAGGAGTGACAGTTGGTTTTAGTTAGTTGGGTATTTTGGAAATGGTCAACGGGAGAGTGTAGGAGAGTCAGTTGCGAATAGTTAGAGCAAGGAAGCGTCAGCTAGGCCAAGGAACTGGATTAATTTTTGAATCTATTCAAGTCTATTCAACTCTATTCAAGTCTATTCAATTCTATTATTCTGTTCTATTCATTTTTATATTACATCATTGTACTCTTTTCGTGGCAAAAATAAATTACAAGAATTCCTAAATCCGTGGTGCAACAAAGGCCATGCATGCCATTTCTGGCTTACTAGACTTATTTTACCACGTAGCCGGAGAGTCAGTCCTTGCTACGGGGGAATTGGGTTCGCATGGGATTTTGGTCCGGTCCGTTCGTGTGAAGACCGGCTCCGCTACCATCATCCCACCGGACCGCCACTGGGTACCTCACAAACTGCTTCTATTCGAACATTTTCATTGAAATGTGACGAATTCTGGACTTTATCAGTCATTTACCACTACTCACGTTATAGGTATCGATGTCCTCCACGGCATAGCTTTTCCCAAGTACCCGTGCAGCGTGTTTGGCCAACGCCTGGTAAGCCGGTTTCACCGCCTGGCTGTCGGCACCGGAAAACCGTACCATCTTATGCTGGCGCTCCTTGAGGGCCAACGTTTCGTACGGATAGGGCAGTGCGTTAACGGTGCTTCCTTCTCGCAACCGTGGGAACTGTATCGGACCTTGACTGTGGAGGACAGAACGCCGTTGATCGTGGGAGATTACCAGGTGTGACAATATGGAACATTATCATAGCACCGTAAGGCTGTTGGAGTTGGTTGCTGTCCGTCGCTCTATTGCGCTTCACTGCACCAGCCGCAGATTCGGTACTTACTTGAGAAGATTTTCGGTGAATTTCTCGCCATTGGTAATGAGGTTCCGGTCGAAGATGGCGATACCGTCGTAGGCATTCTGGTACGGGTGTGGATTTACATCCCGAGGTCGCAGCAGAGACGCCGGCTCGGGTGATTCTATCGCAACGGCGTTACATGCGGGGAGCGCTATCTTGGCCAACGACACCACCAGCCACCAGGTGAGCTGCAAGCGGAGCAGAGAGACAGAGAGCGGGCCAACGTGTTTCAGCTAACATTGTTCACCAGAAAACAAACGAAGACATCATGCGGCCTGCTGGCGAGATTGGCCTGCCGTAACAATGTCTTACCATTACTGTGTCTGCCTTACCTTCACTGCTGGCACACACCTTGACTGCATTTTCGGTTCCCACTGTCAGCGCGAAATTATTTAAACACATCAACCTCAGCGAACACCTCAAACCCGCTGCAACTGCACGTCTGGAAGGAAGCCAAACAGCCATTAGTATTTGAGCTGGTGTGGTTTGTTGCTGTATTTTATTACATGTAGTTTGGACGCATTCCACACAAATAATCTCTTCACACGCCAAAAATACGGCGCTCCAGCTTGAGCACCGCGTTGTTTTACTGGTGAGGTTAGCCGGTATGGGATCGATACTAGGCAATCGCCAGTGGCCTTCCATTGCCGTTGAATGACTAGCAAATTATAATTCGCACTGGGACGGCATGCCACAACCAGGGTGAAATATTGTGTTTGCCAAATATACGCTGGGTGGTTGTGGATTAATTTTAACAAACCGCCTGCTTTTGAATAACTGGAGTTAAAAGTAGCTAGTAATACCACCCTTTTCATACACGCACACTATCAATTCGTTCAAACTCATTACATAATGATGACCATCACAAGACAGGACCGGTCCAAAATCCCATCCGGACCAATCCACCGTACACAGGACTTTGACTATCCAGTTACGTTTAAATAAAGTCAAAGAAAGCCTGAAATAGCAGGCCTTGGATCTCTTGAGGTTTGTTGCGCCGATGTAGAAGAAAAAGATGTAAGTACAAGAATAGTGTGTTAGTTGAATCTGATTCAGATTCATGAATCTGAATGAATCTTTGAGTTGAAGGAATGAATCTGCATCTATACTTCCAAGAGGTTTGATCCGCCACTGCTATGAGGATTCAAGAATCTTATGAGAGTCGATTCGTGATTTGAATGACTCCTTACTAAACATTGAATAATTATGATTCTTCTCAAATGATTCATCGCTATACAAAAACTTAAAGCTTCGTAAACCAATTAAATTTATTTTAATTAGTTGCTAATTTTGTCACGTCTAATGGCACACCAGGAACATTATAACCAATAAATCTCGCAGTTTAACCTTCGAACTCATTTTAGATAATATTAAGTCCAATAAAACCACACGCTCGATTGCAACACAGTGGCGGCATAAGAACAGTTCTCCGAATCTTCCCGATCTGCTCGATCATCAAGTGTTTACCTTGACCGGCCGAAAACAAAAGCTAACCTTTATCGTACGCACATCATCCATGAACAGCGGTGGTCCATAAATGTGTATACATGTGCAACCTACTACGCACAGAACATCAGAACTTTGATTGGTCAGAGGTCAGAAAAAAAAAACGTCTGCAGATCAGCGTGCCGTGGAGCGGTGTTTGTTTAATTGGGACACGTTCCAGTGTAAGCATCTCAAATTCGATCAATAGCACCCCCGCATGCATGTCACGCACGCAACCATAATGTACGCCGCCACACGGCAGGAGGGCCCTAGCGTGCGCACCCGCACCCGACGGTGCTTACCGTGGGGGTGCAGTAGAAGAACTTGACCTACGCTTTTCATCCTAAAACGCCCCGTCAATATCGTGGCTCGCGCATCGTGCAGTCACGACGAAATAGGCAGTAAAAGCATCTCCAAATACGTTTGCGTCTGATCAAACACCGAACGAAAAGAAAAAGCTCAAAAATTGTGGTCAACAGGGTTGGAAGCGATGTTATTTAACGCTAATTAACATACCAATTAGTTGAACGATAGCACGCGAAGCTTTCGGGCATTGCGCAATGTGAGGATGATGGCAATACTATTTGCCGGGACATGCGAACGGATAAGAGGCTGACGGCAAAATTGACAATGTGAAGTCGCTTTGAAGAGTCTATTAATACGTTGTTCATTGGACATGAAAGTACTTTTCACCCGGTTGCCCTGTTGTAACCGCGATGGAGGCACAGCTTGCCTTTTTTGGAGGTAATTATTCGAACGTTATACGTAAAACGCAATACAGAATCAATTAATGCATTGAAGTATTATTGTAAAAGAAAAATATGGAATTCTACCATATATACCATCACATTCGATCGTTTTGATGCCCAGGATTCTGGTAAATTCTCACTGAACAATCTCTTTGCTTACAGTTCGTGGTGTACTCTATTTTCCTCTACATTGTTTGGTTCATTTTAATATTTTATAAAAAGCATAAGATCTTTCAACAAATAACGAATAATTTGACGGACGAAGATCATGACTTCCAGCGCAGTTTAGAGAAGGACGAGGGCATTAGACAAAAAAGGCAGGTATAAATATTTAACAAAAACGACAAGTTGCCTCTGAAGATCCCAAAGCTATTTATTTTCTATGTACTTCAATGGAACATCTACATTCCATACGTCTGTCTCACGTAGTCTCTTTCTAGTAACTTTTTTTTAATTATCTTCACTTTTGGGTTCTAACAAACATTGAACACTTATTTTCTGAGCTCAGATATCTGAAGAACCAACTATCTGAATAATGTATTACAACACTGAACTCCACCTTTGTGAAGCAACGAGAGCTCCTGGTTCTTGCTGTCCTATAGTTTGGCACTATTAGTGCATTTCCTTTCGTTTAACCAAATTCTTGTGTGAGAGGTAAGAGATCAAACGGCCTTCGATGAAATTGTATGTAAAAGATGTCTTAGGGTCACCCACTATTGAAACACTCAACATCATTACCGAAAAAGTAGTTCGCATTGCCTTTTTCTACATTCTTTATAGAGTGTAGTGAGCTTCAGTTGTCAGGAACACAATTGTTGCATAAAAATCAAAGTGTGGTCTAATTTTGTTTGTTTTTTTTAGAATGGCCGGACCCGTATCATCGACTTATTTTTACCACGTAGCCGGATAGGCAGTCCCTTTCTACAGTGGTTTGGCCGAGATGGGATATTTTACTCGGTTCTGTCGTGTGAAGATCGCCGCTGCTACGAATACACCACCGGACCCGCGCCTAGTGTGGCCCAATTAATAGCTGATAAAGTTGTATCTTATCATTATAGTCAATATCGCTTCTCAGATTACAAACAACACCCGCTATTTCTAGCAATTTTCCTTATAACATTGTCACCACAAAATCTAAATTATAGTTCATTCAATATTTAATACTTAGTTTGCCTTAATGTCGGCATGGTTCGTCCGATGAAAGTATAAGACATTGCGTTAATGTACTATGATTACACCGATGACTTAAAGAAATTCTGATGGAAATGTTTGTATGCCTCAGTTAACGATATAATCACAAGATTTCTCACAATTTTGTTCATATCAATAGTCGATAAACTTTTTAAACACAATGACCGGGCCTGCAGAACCCTGTAATCAATTATTCTTTTATTTAGAATAGATAAAGTTCTACTTGTTGGTATGCCTAAAAACCCATTATGAGTCGTGTCTCCTATTCAATATAGATTTATTCTCTACATGTGAACGAAAATCCAAACATTGTTATGAAAATTCGACAAATATAGAAGATATACGATCAAAAGTCCTTGAGGTGTTCTACGGGGAACCAAGGTATCCCTGCATCTGATAATCTATACATGGTTCATAACTGAAGATCTGAATAAACTTCGACTGAAACAAAATAAGTTGAATAACCTTGTTTGCTGGTCAAGAACAAAATGTTATGATCGTCATAGATAAAAAATAATTTATTTCAAAAATTAATGTAGCAAAAAGCTTTTATTATGAAAATTGCTTCTCATTTCATTTACAATTTATAAAAAATTCTTTTATAAAATTTGAAAATTATTAGTTCACATTGTTGGAACAATAATTTTTGTTTGTTTGTTAAATAGTAGTAGTATTATTTACGTTCATTTATTATTGAAAAATAATAAAACAAAATTGCTGTTATTCGTTCGGTGCGGGGAAAGGAGGCAACCATCATTTCACGAAACCAAAAGTTACTTCATAATACTTCCTACTCTAGATCTTTCACCACACGAAACGTACAAAACCCGAAGCAAATCGATCCAGCAAAGCAAATATGCAGCTCACGTCGGACGGATATTCGGTCCCGTCGACCGGCTGGTGACAAAACGGATCAGTTCACACCATGTCCGACACACTACCCGTGAATCGTTTCTTCGCCACGGAACTACAGCCCACACATACACAACACACATGGCCGCACCAGCATTAGCATTCCATCGGTGCTGCACGGCAACTGCACTAGTCCCTGGTACACGCGTTACACATTGCATTGACACGGAAGCTTCTTAATACCGCGCCAACACTACTCAATAATCCGTACCGGGGTGGAGCTTTTTGCGTGGTGTCGTACCGTATCTTTCCCAACCCGAAAGTCGTCGAAAACGAAAAGGCTACCGCTTGCACCATCGCCCAAACACGGCGCGCACAGTTTGCTGTCGTACGACGGAAAGGGGCCTCCTAATTGGCAACATTGTTCGCGCATCGATGATGGCAATTAATCCTTTGCGGTGGTACAACCATGGCGGACTTTTGGCACAGAGGTTTTTACACGAATTTACACGACACCACGGTGTACCCTGGACGGGTCAAACCGATTAGTGATAGATCGGTTTTTTTTGCCCCGCAACATCGATCGATCTTGTGAAATGTTGGTGGTGAAAGAATAGCGATCGTGATCTAATGTAACGTTCCAGTTCGTTTTCTATTTGCATATTTTTACACCAAACACCGAGTAGAGTCTTTAATGTCTAGACATCGCGATGTATCATGTGATGTGTCCACGGTGTGTTACACAAAACGCTTCGATACCCAGTATGATAAGAACTTTTGGTACACTCAATAAATTGAAATTCAACTTACATTGAATTAATATAGATACAACGCTAAAACTGGAAGCAATCTGACTGTTACTGATGCACACCGGCACACCGGATACGATACGCGGAACAAGTGACTTATGAGTTTAAACAGACCGCACGATAAAAAATATACCGCGTCCGACGATGTTGGGCTCCCGCTGGGCACTGAATGTCCACAGATCGATATGCGTACGGTAGAGGGCCCCATTCGTGCTTCTTGGTAGGTCTGAACGCTGGCCACCGTAAAGGGTACCCCGTCCGAAAGCCGAAAAATACTCCCGCCGGTTTTTTTGTTGTTACTGCTGTTGCTATTGCGCGGGTGGGAGATCTGTGGCTGTAGTGTGGTCGTGCGAAATGGTTGAATTCGGTCCTCCGTGTAAGGTACTCGCGGGGTGCACTAGTCGATTCACTCACGATCAAGTGATCATTTTGCACGCAGCTGTGTGTCAGGCACGAAACTTTTTAATTCACACTGTGTACATCATGTTTAGAACATCAGAAAGAGTACAATTGTGTGGAAAGTGAACAGAACAAGCAAATGTGCAAATAAAACAATTCTAAAGTAAATTTCATTGATATAAGTAATAAAACCTGTCACGAAAACTAAAACTTCTTGTAAAAATATAACAAATTGTTGTGTTGTGCTTAATAAATCTTTTGCGAAGAGAAATTCATTTGAATCCTTAGCTAGGAGTCATTCAAATCATGAGTCGATTCTAAAAAGATTCATGAATCCTCGAGAATCATGAATCCTCAGAGATTCATGAAACATAGTTTTGCGTGTTTTTTTAATGATTTTCGCGTCTAAAATAAGATGTTTTATACAAATCTGCACTGTTAACTGCAAAGTTAACAAATTCTGAAATTCCGAAATTCTGTTGCTTTGTTCAATTGATTAGAATTGTTATTTTTTAATAATATATATGGTTCTATTACGAAAATACTCGTAGAGCATATGTATAGCCAACAGTTAAACATTATGTATGTTTTAGATAAATATATTTTAAAAAATATAGTTTGAAACAATGATTGCTTAATTTCATTACGCAGAACAATTGGAAAACTTATAGCTTTCAAATTGGTTGTGTTAATAATACTGGGTATCTGAGTTCATGTTCATTTCGATTCATGTTCGATGTTCATTCTTTAAATTATTTAAATATTTAAATATAGTATAAGTTCTATCACTGAGAAGTCGTTTTATGTAAATGATAGAAGAACTTTAATTCCTTATTCGATTTATATCAGCCAAAATCGAGCTTATTCAAACTTTTGTTATAAAACTTATAGTAAGAGCAAGAACAAGATAAACATCGTTTAAACTGTTTAACAGTACGTGCCGCATGAATCTAATCAGCAATAAAAGCTGATTTATTATCGTTAGAATCGCATCGCCACCTCCAAATAGTTCCCATAATTCTTCACTTAATTAAAACATCTAAACTGTTCATCTGAACTCTTTGGCTGGGCGACTTTGCATATCGGCTATCAGTTGAAGCTTCGGAGGGCAGCCCAAGCACCTCGCAGCGTGGCAAAATGGCACTTGGCACACACCTCCAGCGCGGATTTTGCCCATGTCCCCTCCTTCAATGGTGATGGGTGCAATATGCCGCATTCGTCCATCCGTCGTCGTATTGCACCTCATCAACCCTGCTTAGCTACAATCGCCCGCTGAAATCTTGTTCACATTCGAATAATTGTTTTTGTTTTCTTTCTAAAGCTTCTAATCGCTGGGAAGCAAAACTGCAGCAATGAATGTGTGTTTTGCTCTCACCTACTAATTGGGGGGGTCTAACAGGGTCTCTTGAGGTTGCGTCCCTTCTGTTGTACTGCAAGTGGGTAAGCTTGTGGAAATTCGTATGATTGTGTTAAAATATTCATGGTGGAAATTGGTACTTAAGTATGCGTTCAATTTGATCGAAACTGCTGGAAGCTGCATTTTTAACTGCCACGTTGAATTCTTTGCCGTTGGATTTCTTCATTCATTGATTAGAACCACGGCTACCAACCTGGAAGGCAATGTCTAGAAATAAATATCTAACATAGTTAAGTGAATAGTAATTTTTTACCACATGTTAACGTTATACAAATGAAAACTAAATTATCAAAAATAAACATTTCTAACAAAATGAAAAAGTTTTTCAAAATAGTTGAAAAGACAATTGAAAGATATCTAAAAATAACTTATTGACTGGTAGAACATTTAGAATTATAAAACAAACAAGCGAAACGATATTCTCAGGCCGCTTAGGCCATTTGCTCAAACAGTAACGAACATCAGCAAAATGTATTCATTGCTTGCAAAAGTAAAAGCTAAAAAAAGCTGCCAAACCGTCTGCCTAATCTAATCAATATTCCAATGTCTTCCAATCACTCAACCGATCAAAAAACACCCCGAACAACCGTGGATGAATAGGCACACTGTAAAACCGGCCGCCCAGTTTCAAAACCGATGGAGACACAAATAAAACCAAAAACCAAACAAACAAAAAAATAACTCGAGGAAACCTAAACTCTCCAAGCAAAAAAACCTTCTCCCCCTTGATGCAATCCGGAGCGCATTTTCATGCAAATTCCACGATCGATCATCATCGCTGCGCTGCCAACTAGTGCAACTTCTGGCTGTCGCGTTCGGGTTGTTTTTTTTTTGTTTCAAGTGTTTTTCACTCCAATGTGTGAAATGACGCCGCTTTTTGCCAGTGGTCCAATTCGGAGGGGGAAGATTGGCATCGAATGATCGTCGGTTTGCTATGCTAAATCCACGATCGCGATCACAACATGACAACGACCTAGACCACCGAAACCGAGCGAAACGACAAAGCAGTGGACCGGTTGAGCGTGGTGATACGGTGCACTGCCATTGATGGAACTGGTTTTTGGGAGGCACTTTAGGAAGATAAATGCATTTTCTCTGTTGCAGTAGGTCAGCAGATGTAGGAAGCGAAAATATAGCATGGTGATTTTATGAAATTTTATTCCCTTCGATCACGTGGCAAACAAACAATTTAAAGTCAAATAAAGAGAGTTAAAAGTGAATTAACTATATCATCTCGATTATTTAAATATTCTTTCTTATTTATTGGATTTCGGTATGCAAATTTGAAAAAAAAATAAATTCGTAATTCTAACTGGAAATGAAGCCAATCAAAGTAAAATATGTTATGTTGTGGTATCCGATAATTCCGATAATTAATCACAGCCTGCAATGCAACATCCCAAAGAAAATGAGAAGGGAACAATATTGTTAAAATAGAAGATGAAGGATTACATATATTCCATTTTTATCCCTTTCCCAATACAGTTTAATTCAAACAGAAGAAATTTAATTATATAATATAGGACCTTGACCAGCAAGGGGGCGGATGAAAACGTTTCAATGCTTTGCCTCTTATGGGGTTGAAATAACGCAATCGAGCCATTTCAACACTCTACGGCTGCCGGCATATCGTATTCTACCGGACCACCAGTCCGCCCATGAAAATTCTCCATCAAACCCCATGCGGCAATGCGTTCCACGTGCTCTCAAAAGTAAGTCAAAATCAGCCAAGATCTTACTCCCGCATGATGTATGCGACACGGCGTAAAAGGGAAAGAAGGGGAGTCCCACACGATGACAAACCATACCTGAGATAGTTCCGGGCATGGCTGCGCTGCCCGGGCGCGATATATTACTGTAGCCCTTGCCACAATTCTGCCAGCCGATCAGCCGGTTTCCATATTTCGCGTACACAAATTTCGCGACTTTACGCATTGCTCAACACGGGCCAATCCACGCTGCGATGTTGAATTAAGATATGTGCTGAGCGAGTGCATGTACGGTGCTGTAATGGTAAAAATCACATTACGGTTTGTTTGCGCTCACGATGTTCTTGTCAAGTGACCATGAAGATCGTGGAGCGTGTCGAAGTTATATTTGGTTCTTTACTGATATGGCGCAGAGCGTTGCACATGTTTCGGCAGTTACGTAACATAACAATATTTCTGTGCTCTAATTTGGCATATAAAAAAGCGTGTTTAAAATAAGACATGCATTACCATAATTGACATACTTGCCGCCGATGCTATTGGTAAATTGTATGTCAAATCAGGAGCTTAACAGTCAAAGGTACATTTTGCTTTAGAGTTGTATTATTGATTAATTAAATCATGTATTTGTTTAAACAAAAAACAATTCATATACTAGAAAAATTGATAAGATGATAAATAGATCAAAAAGCACGCTGGAATTAAAGAAAAGAAATCCAAAAGACATGCAAAGCAAAATAGAAAAATAGATAAAACAATACAAAACAATACAATACAAAACAACAACAACAACAAAATAGAAAAATAATAAATAGAACAATTAATAAGTAAATAATCATTTCAAGAAAGACATAAATACTAAATGAATAAAACAAATAGATAGATAAATAGAAAAATACACAAGATCAAAGAATTAATAATAAACTAATGTTTTGCAAAAATTCTTCGATATTACTATTGTTTAATCATTTGATATTTGATCTATTTAGTTAACTCAAGTTTGTTACTCGCTTTGGGTCTTTGTAAGGAGAATAGTCTAAAACATACATCTTCTTTCCTTTTCATTCTTATTTTATTCGGCCGTATTGTTTTAAATCTAATGTAATCTGAATGTAAAGTAGAATTCACATTAGTTTGGAGACATCCCAGGGGTACTCGGCGAACTTCTCTTTTCTACTCACTCTTTCGAATAATATTCCAGTACTATGTAAAGGAATACTTTAAAGTGTTAATTATTTTTGTTTGATGATATTTAAATACAATAGAGAAAAATCTACACTACAAAATATCTACACTTATCAAAACTCATAAGACAAGTTAAGGGCATAACTTTTATAATATTGCTAAAAGTCTAATAATTTCACACCGTATTCACACAGTTCGGAACTACTTGGTGTAATGTTTCGAACTGTTCCATTTACCTTTTAACCTACTTTTTGCGTGCCAAGACCCTTATTTCCCATTCTTTCCCATCCAGCACATGGGCTGGCTCCCATGGGTTTGTTTACTTTCGCCATTTACTTGTAGCTTATCCGTGTCCCTTCCTCGTGCAGAACGTCGTGATAGTTCCGATTCTTCAACTGTTTGAAGAATTGGGGAGATATTGAAAAAACTTTTGCCGACGACTTTGCGTAACCTTCAAATGGCGACGGGACGTTTTTTTACGCCTCCTAATGTCATTCCTTTCCCATCAACGGCCACTCCATTCCATGGTTGGGATCTTTGGAGCGACAGATACAATATGCCGGAATTGCGTGCATAGGGAAATCTTTTTTCAGCCACTGTTAAGGGACAAAAAGGTGAAATCGTTAAGACTACCTATGGTTGACCCAAAATCTGTACGGAAATCCTAACTGAACTGATCAATAGCACATACACACAAAAAAACAAACAAACTTCCTTCTTTCTTCAAACTTCTGAAGCGTTGGCGTCAGATCAGATTGATCCAGTCAAATAATACAATCCTAAAATTCCTTCCTTTCGTGCGATAGCAATGACAAAACGTGCCAGCATACGCACCACCGCGACAAGGCCAAAGAGACACCAAGCAATAATTTAAATTCCACCATATGCTTTACCGGATCAACAGTGAAAAAAAAGCAGCGTTAGCCTTATGATCGGGTGACTAATTTGGTGCAATATTTGCTGTGGCCTATGTCGGGGCGGGAACGTTTCTTTCTTCCGTTTTGCTAAGTTCGGTGGACTGGCGGACGATCGTAACTTTACTCAAGGGGGACCGCCGGCCGTGCTTGGTGGCGCCCAGTTACGGTACAATAAATGTCAAATTGGTTCGGTTCAATGGGGTTGTTCGCGGTGCCTGGCCTGGCCTATGCGTGCCGGTGGGCAATAATCGATCGTTTAAGCATGTGGTTAGTTTGTTGTGATTTTAACCGTACAGATAAGCCACGGTGCATTAGATGAGGTGATTGGACGCGAACATTAGATGCCGCAGCTGGGCGAAATAACGTTCAAAATAGACATAACAAATTTAGGATATTGGAGGTTTAAGATGTAACTATATTAATTTTAAATTGAAGGATTTGAAGATACGTTCTTTCAATACAGAATTCTCGTTTATGGCGAGCTGTTTTAATCGCGTAGTGAAACATCTGTACCAAACGTTTAATTTTTCAATGCCAAACTAATCGATATACTCAATCGCAGCACCAAACGTCCGACTGTTTACCCAAAATTCTGGTGTTCACTCGGACCGAAGCGGAACCGATCCGCTGTTCGATGATTGTTGACCGTGACCAAGCGCACCCGAACATGTCGACAATGCGTCAATTACATGGGTACCGTGGAAGCTCTTGATTCCGGCAGGCTATTACAGCCCGGCCCACCGGCTCCATTAGCGAAAGGTGCGTCCAGACATACCGCCGGACGCACTCAACACACGTTGACGCTGTAACACCGCTGTAACACATCTGGACAAAGGTGATTAATCACAATGCGTTACAAACGTTCCTTTGCGCGGTTGCATTATACTTGCCGTGCCGTGATTGTTATTTATTGGTTTTCGATTGTAACCACTGCTTGGGATCGCAACACACCATGTAGTCGCGGTTGGTGTACGCACTCTGTCCAGCTCTGTCAGCCATCCCGACCACAACCAGCCCGGAAAAAAAGGGCCCAAGAATGACTTGTGCACCAGCGAGAAAATCTTCCACAGTCACCATTGTGGCCGTACCGCACGGCTCACGATCGAAGGGCAAACCGTGAGGGCGCAGGCACACGTTCTTCAGACATTCGGTCGGCAATGGAATGGAGAAGTGTCGTAAAAATAAATATTTAAGCTAAAAGCCTATTGCCGTCGTCATCCGGTTCTATCCTAACCCCCGGTCCTAACCGCCGGCACCGTTATCAACACCGTCCCAGCGTTTAAAGCGTTCGAACCAATTAGAACGCCCACTCTTATTGGGCAGCGGCGTGCCAACATTAAACGGTTTCGCAATCCCCTTGCCACCATTGTCGAAATGGGCCGGCTGGTCACATAATTTTCGCTGTTAAAATTTAATTTCCCTTTCAAATTCTCCAACCCCCTTCGATGGGGTTCAAAAATGGAAAAGGAAGGGAATATTTTATTCGACACCACCCATCAACATTATTCACCGTTCTGGTATTGATCTCGAACGGTGAGCTCGATCATTTGCAAATGGCGCAATTTTATGTTGTGTGTTCGTCGGGAGCTGAGCTGAAGAAAAAATCACTTTTTTCGGCAATGTTTGTCGCTTTTATGACTTTATTACTTTCACAAACAGAAGGCGCCTGCATGAGAAATAATTTTTCTACATACACATGATGACGATATGCGGCTATCGGGACATACATCGTTGTTTATGGTTGATGTGGTCTCACCAATGTATAATAAAATAGAAGATATTGTGGGAAAAAAGGAGAGACTGGCTGCGATAATAAAATGGAAATTGTGACAAGCAAGCGTTTCCAGTCTACGTATGACATTGTCAAGTCTTTTTACCAACCTTTTTATTTATTAAAGATAGTGGTTTACTCTCTAATTGTCAGTATTCATTAAAAACTGTCATGGGAATCAAACATTTTTATACGGGTATGCCTATTCCCGTATCATTTCGTCATCAAATTACGCCACTTAATGCTGGCTGCAATGCTAAAATAGAAAAACCAAAACCGATGAAAATTCGCAATTTCCCATAAAATGTGCGCTTTTCACGATTCGTTTATCAGCAAAGGGAATGAAAATGACAAAGAAAAAAAAACACACACACAATAAAACATCAAATCGATGCAAACCACTTGACGACTGTACACGCGGTGAATTTCCGCAGGTTTACCCAACTCTAGGCGGGTGGTAGCGACATATAAATTTTGTGCCAAAATTTGTTTATCATAAAAGCTCCCGCCCGTATGCTGCCCGCTGCCCCGGGGGCCCGGAAACTTTTGCCCGCCGTACGGTTTATGCTAACCATGCACGCAACGATGATTAATCATGCCCCGCTAAAGCTTTTCCGCACGGCAAAGAACACGACCGAAAACGGGGGTCGATCGTCACCGTCCACCGTGTTAGCTTACCCAAGGTCTGAAGGAATTTTCCATCCTGGCATTCCAACAAATAGACCCATTCGGTACGAGATCGATCGGACACGATGAATGCTGTTCGGATTGTCTGTTGCTAGGTACTGTGTTGATTTGGGCATGGCATGTGGCAGGATGCGCTTGTGACGAGTATCCCGAAGAGTATCTCCGTCGGGGGTCGGGGTCGCTGCCTATAAAAGGCTGGCACGTCTTGTCCGCGGGTTCTTCAGTTCCGGTACGTCGCGAAGATTGTCTCGATAGGCACGGCTACCATTTTGCCGACGGTGATAAGGTTTCGTTTTAGTTCCGTTTGGTTGTGTGAATAGTTGTGATTTTTTAGTGAAGTCCTCAAAAGCGATCTGTACATAAGACACGCCATGAAAACTGGATACGGGTTAAATACAGCGGATTCGCTCGGATACTTGGGATATGGCTCGAAACCGTATTCCTCGCTCACCTACCTCGGCAGCAAAGGATACAGTGCTCCTGCCACGGGAATTCGGTCCAAAAGTGTGTTCGACAAGGATGTGATAATGTCCAAAGTGAAGAAACCAAAGCTAAGGCAAGGAGAATGATCGATATTTAAACGTGTACCTAATGCTCAATAATAGTGAACATTATTATGGACTGTAACGCTGTACGGAAAGGAATCTGTTGAAATTCCTGTTAAACGTGTATCCATCGTACTGACTGTTGAATAATTATAACTTCACTTGGGAATTGGGATTTTATTTTCATTCTGTACTAATTCTGTGTTAAGCACGTTGAATCGTCTTTTTCACCTAGAAGAATGTAGTGATCCTTATAGGAAGTGTAATTAATCAAATTTACGTCCAAGGGTCTAACTTGTTTTAATTGGTAATAGGTGATAATTGAAAAGCGCCGTCAGTTATACTAATAATCCATACCAGTAATACTTCTTGGGTCAATTTAATTATGGGCTGACTATGGGTTTTGTAGTATGCACAGTACGGATAAAATTGAGTTACAAATGCGAAGATTTTAATTGTTTTAAATATTGTTTCAAATTGTGATAAACTGATAACAGACAACCATAAGAATATCTTTTTGCACAGAATTCGAAGCAAGTAAGGAAAAATCATGATATTTAAGAAATAATTGAATTATTTTTCTTAAAGTATCTCGCTTCTCAAGATGTCTTAATGAAAATAATGTCCCAGTCACCTATTTTAAGATATTCTTAAATATCTGTGCTATTCCACTTGGAATAGGATTTCGTATTCCTGAGATATTATTGGTAAATAAGATAAAGTAGCAATTATGTGCGTTAGTATTAACAAAATAAATATCGAATGAGAATGTACTTGTATTCACAATCATTAATACGCCAATTTAGCAAAACGCTAGATACGAATCAGATACGAAACAATGTTTAAAAAAATATTAACTATTACAAACAGCATGTAAAATAGGAAGATCTTGATCATTACTGTACTTAATGATCTGTACTGTAAGACAAATTTACCATTCTTTATTCCGTTTCGAAAACATAATTAAAGTGAAAAGCTAGTTCTTAAATTCTACATACTAAAAACTTCATTAATTGCTACTATTTATGATTAATAAGGCATTGTACCCCACGCCACAGGGAAATTGTCAAGCTGTCCCATTTTGCAATGGGAGCTACCGTAACTTCTAAGGAAAACTAACAACATTATCATTTTGTCGCAATATGTTGCGCCTTTAATTGCGAAAATTTAGAAACGCGTCTACCAACTTGTCCGCACGTTCTACGGCCTGCAACAGTAACTTTCCCCCCCAATTAAAAAACGCTTGTGTGGTTCAGTGAGGATCGCGTGCTACGGAGTAACGACACCGTGCGCACGCGTGTACACTTGCGTTGCCAGGGACAACCAGCGCCATGGCGATCATTGTTTACGCTAACCAAACAGACGGCATTCATTTTCTTGCCAAAGTAAAGTGACACCCGTGCTGTGTGTATTGTTAAAAATGCTTAAAACAACGATAGATTTCACTTAAAATGTCGTAAAAAGTTAAGCAAGTGGTGTTGGTTAAAGTATTACACAACAAAACCATGGATACAGAGTAATATTTCGCACTACGGCAAAGATATTGAATGAATAAACGTCTTCAAACGTTTGTACACATAATATACATAACTTTTCCACGTTATTTTCCCCCACGCAACAGGAAAACGTCCACCGAGAAAATTGAGACACCGCTTTACAAGAAGAAAACATTCGATTTTACCGACTACGCGTACCGTGAGGCTGTGAATCGTTTGAAGTTCCTGCTGACGGAAGCTTACGAACCGACCAAGGCAGCCACATCCTTCTACTATCGTACCGTTGACGATGGCAAATCAGAAGCGTCCGACAGTCAGTCCGTCGTGGAACGTCCCTCTATCACGGAGGTGTCCAAGTACTTTCCATCGACTGCTGTTTCCCGCTACGGAAACACTCTGGGCCGTAGATATAGCTTTCTGAGCAAGGATACTGCAGCAGGACCGCTGAAATCGGCCCTATCTAGCTCCAGCTTACACCCAGCACCATCAGGTAGGTGAAGATGTGAAAGACGATCGATAAAATCGTTGATTGACGTGTGAATTTCTTTACAACAGTGCACGCTGCGCAAAGTCTTGAGGTGGCGCAACCACCACCCGAACTTTTGGGATTTATTGAAAAGCAAGAAGGTTACATTGAACAACTGGAACGCGAATCGCAGTACTGCAGGGTTGGTTTTCATTCTGAGAAGAAAATCAAATACCTGACTAACATTATTTGTCGTTTACAGGAAGAGCTTTCAACCTTACTGAAGAAGGTAAAGGAGGTTGTATCGGAGAACGAAGCCCTCACAAATCGATCCCGGTCCAAGGCTTTATATCAACTTGATTCCTCCGAAAGTGAGGATGTCGATTACGGGGACCGTGGTAAGAGTAAGGGACCGCTGTCTGGTCCAAGCATCGTGTTTGAGTCGCGCATCAGCGAGCTCGAGGCGCAGCTGGCACAGTCACAGATCGATCTGAAGAAACTGTTCAACGAGAACGAGGAGAACAAGCGCAAACTGTTGCACGGTGCAAGTGACATCGGTAATTCTGACGCTTACCGGAAGCAAGTGGAAAATCTTCAGCGGTAAGTGAAGTGTATTATGTATTCTCAGTTAGAACGAACTTCAGCAAGGAGCTTTATGTGTTTGTGCTGCTTTTTTTAGCGACAAACAAAACCTTGAAGAGACGGTCCGCAAGCTGCAACTTTCGATCGATCAGCTAAAGGATACGGAGGCGTGCAATTTCAGCAAATCGCAGCGAAGCCGCGACATGATCGAGCAGGTAGCATTCGAGCGCAATCAGGCAGAGATAGAAATTCGACGCTTAAAGGTATGATGTACTTGCTACTTATGCAACAGCTACAGTGCGCTAATCAGTATCTTGCGTTTTTTGCAGGATGAACTTGAACGCCAGCATGAGCGGGTGCGTGAAGTGCAGCACGAGATGGCAAAACGCATTGCGGATGAGCGTGCCAGTGCCGAACGGCGCTACACGTACCACGTGGATCAACTCGGTGGAGACCTTAGCAGTCAGTGGGAACACGCTACCAAGCTGCAGCTCGAGGTAGAGCGCATGAAACGTATCGAGTCCGACTATAAGCGCGAACTAAACCAAAAGAACTCCCAGATCGACGAGCTGAAGATGGAGCTGAAGAACAAGTCGGCCATCTTCATGTCGGACCTGAACCAGGGAAGCGCCGAAAAACAATCTCTGGAACAGGAGATCACTTCGCTGAGGTAAGGACTACGCGGTTTATTCGTGTACATCAGTATTCCAGTAACGTTTCCGTTGTACTATCTGCAAGACTCCAACTCGAGCGTACCGAGCGTCAAGCGAAGGTGGAAGTATCGCGTCTGAATGCCGAAATCACATCCCTTCGTCAGCGACTGGATCGTGCTGATGCGGACTTGCTGCACTCGAAGCGAGAGAATCTTAAGCTTGGCGATGAAGTAGCTTCGCTAGAGAAGGAAGTACGTTAAGGCACGCGAGCGTGATATCTAAATTTCGTCACAAAAACTATACGAGAATTCTAACATTTGTAGCTTACGCTTGGAGAACTCAACAGAGAGACGCGACCCTCGAAGGAGCTCGCTAAAATCATATCCGATATGGAGGCTAAACACAGTAAGTAACCACATGCCCATTTACACGTGTTGATAGTGCTCTAATGTGTCCACAATGCTGACTCAGAAACAATTAAACACGCTATGGGTAAGCTATTGAAACCCAAAACAAACAAACAAAAAATTCTAATCCAAAAACTCACACAATCCACACACTTCTGTTACAATATCGGTGCCGCCAAACCATCGATCATTGTTTCGCGTGTACATCTCTATTGTTTACGTTGTATCATTTGCGTTCCATACAAAACACCTTTCATTAGCCGTGTTAATGGTTAGTTGTTCTAGTGGAAATTGTTCCCCTGGTTCGCTCTGTGCGGATCTTCACGATTGGTTCACTGTTGTGTTTGTTCACAGTTAATTGGCTTAAGTTTTCCCTTCTTCTCTGTTATCCACATCTGGTGAAGATATAATTCTATGCCTGTGCACGCTATTCCCTTGCTTACTTATGATTTACCAGCAAAACTTCATCACGGCCTGCAAGTGTGAGTTCGAATTGTGGTCTATCAGTCTATCTTGACGTGAATGTTTGTATGTGCATAAACACCCTGGTACATTTAGACGATTGAGCGGGTCGTTCTCAATAGTTTATCCATGAGCTATTTTACATTTGCTAAAATAAAAGGGTAAAAGATTAGTATGGAAGCAAGATGCACGGTTTGCATCGTGTTCTCAAACCGTCCCGGTTTATATCCCGATTCATTCGCCCAACGTTGGTTCTGTTGGACCACACGATCTGCTCGCCGTTCTGCCTCCAAAACCGCCTCAAAAACCAAATGTTCTTCTTTCCGCTCTTTCTTTCCGGTACGCATTGCATCCAACCCGTTCCAGCCAACACCGTTTCCGAACTCGAGGGCATGATACAAGATCAAAAACAGCTCATGGAAAAACTAACTGCAGAATGCAAAAGCTTGACGCATAAGTTAGAGGACACCACACAGAAGCATAAGTACTTGAAAGATACCCTTGATTGCCCTTTCTTCTCATTGTGTGTTTACGTTTGGTTTGGTTTATTGTAATGTATTCGTTTGCGTAACCGAGCTTGTGTTTAATTTAGTTTCCAGTTAACCACACACATGTATGCTTTGTTAACGTTAGTGTTCCATTTTAGCGGAAATAGTGCAGAACTAGTGCTGCATTAGACAATCATTCATCACTGTACATATTGTACACCATGTGCGCATATCAGAATTGTACATGTTTAAACTTTGGCTGTGACGTAACAAGAACGTATTACTTAATTCTTCCGGAACTTCAGGAAGTTCGAGAGTTCGGTGCATCACCGAGCGTCTTTCATGTTTAATGCCTTTGTCTAAGTTCGTCTGCACTAGCGACTAGCTACTAACCGATTTACTAGGGTCGTGTTTTGGCAATTTTGTGTTGGTTTGTGCACGCGTTGACTTCCCCTTTTACTAACACCAGCTCCTCCATTGCTCCATGCCTCCCGTCATCTTCATCATCATCCCATTGAACTGTACGCTGCATCTCGGTCTGGGCCAAACTATGCGAGCGCCTCTTTGCTAGGCGCGAGCGAAGAAAACGGGTGCGTTTCACGGATACTAACGCCGGCTACGAACACTGCCAACAGCGCTGTCCTGGCTTCCTCCGAAAAGCTCCGGAAGATGAAGCAGGCACACAGCAACTACCAGAAGGTCGACAGCAAGAACCTCTTGGAGAACACCACAACGTCACGGAACATTCAACAGTTTGTGGCAAACTCCTGCAGCAGCAGCAGCACTACTCGCCCCTGCTCGCGTCCCTTTGTGAGGCAAACCGATGGCAAAGGGCACACGTTGAGCGACGGGCAGCAGCAGGTGCAGTGCGATCGACCCTCGCACCCTATTAAGATCGACGTCAATGTGCGCATTGGTCGCCGCGCTACCGCAAACGATAGCACCGGTGATGACCAGCGTGACGCGGTGTCTTAAATCCCATTAGAAGGGACAACAGTCACATTAACACACCTTCCAGCGCTTCATTCCCTAGTGTTGATTCTAGCGATCTTTGGAAGCGATAGTACGTATGCGTTTTTGTTAACAAGCTTCCGTGTACTCTTCATCATGCAGTTTATAGTCCTTTGCCGAGCACCTTTCCTCCTAGTTGAGTTCGTGTTTAAGTTTGTGTAAATATATCCACTTAAGAATCGGTTTAGCATTGGTTAGTTTGGTAGTCTCATCATCACTCATCATTTGGTCGCTTTATCGTTTCGTTTCATACTCCTTCCCTCATTTTATTTGGCCTCCGCCGTGTATGTATGTTCGAATCTTGAAACCGCCGTAAAAGGGAGGAAAAGCGGGAGCTACGCCAAACGAATTCCGAACTGATGGAACGATTGAAACAAATCTGGCACAACTATAAGCAGATCAGTCCCGCATTTCGGAAGTCTAGTGTGGCGAGTTCCGGTGGCGATCTTCGCGAACCGGTGAACGATGATTCAGCCGTGTCCCATCACGACCAGGTACGGTATTTCCGGAGCGGAAACTCATCTAACTTTCCGTTTCTCTTTCTCTCTTTCCTTTTTCTCTGCCCCACCACACTTCATTGTGCGATCCTGCGGTGGCGTCCACGCAGGCAGGAGATAGATTATCTGCAGGAAAATTTAGAATATCTCTCAAAACATATTAATACTACCAATCCTTCCGCTACTGCTACTAGCAACGACACTAATCAGTACGCTTCGACAAATCCCGCACTGGATGACAATCGCTATTCGAACGATCTGCAGGCAACTTTGTACAATCAGGCTGATAGTGGCGCCAGCTATCCGGGCGGTGTCGTTGCTTCTGGTGTGGTACCTGATGCAAGCGTAACCGCCGCATACGCTAGCCCTTCCCCGAACCGTGATGATGTGAACAGTTACGAAGGTACCGCACAGAAATTGTTAAACAAAGGCGCAAAACATCCGCCCGCGTAGGAAGTAGCGGACAAAAGTATGCTTCAGTTTGCATGGCTCAGACACTCGACACAAAAACATAGACACACACCCACGATTGCAGACAACTTCATTCTAGCCACCCAAGAAGTTCCCATTCTCACCTGCACTGCTATGGGAACAGCCGGCGCGGGGTGCTGGCAAACACCACGCTTGGTCGTAGCATCGCGTTTGCATTGGTTTTTTGCAAAAGCAAAATATATTAGCATAATTCTTACGCTTTGGGCCACTTATTGTTTGTCGAAAATTGTGCCCTAATCACCGGCGAACAAGCAATACTCGGTCTTCTATTGTGATTCTTGCACAAACTTTCAACCAGTTCTCACGCATTGAGGTGCCGCCGAAGGCGTTTCGTGGCACACAAATTTTCTCCTCACCTCTCCGCTGACCTCGCTTTTCATTGCACCCGTAGGGAAATGTGGTCGCCGGTGGTTCGAGAACGCCTCAGCCCAGCACCAACGCCTTTTTCATTTTGCTCGTTTTATGCGATCGATACCGATATCATGATCGTCACGACTTTCTAATGATTTCCCAAAATTTCCACAGCTGTCAACTCAGGATCACGACCCGGAAGCAATGCCGCCCGCTATGCACCACCGGTCAGCAATGGTAGAACCATGCCAGCCAACTCGGACACATTCGATGATGCAGCAACCGGTGCTGTCGGAGCTGGCCGGCAGTACGGAAACGCTGGCGGAAAGTCATCCCGACCCGAATCACGCACATCCGATCGACAGCAGTACGCCCCACCGAAACAGCCGCCCGAGCTGTCGCGAAACAATTCCGTCGCCGATTACGTTGACCCCAGTAAGCGCAGCGAATCGCGATTGTCCCGATCGTCGGTCACCAACGAAGAAGCCGTGCGGTCCGGAGGCATTCCAAAGGAGTCGGAGTATGGACGTGCTGTGGAACCGGAGCGTCTCGCACGAACCGGTGATTCCGCTAAACCGGACAGCGTCGGAGGTGGTGCAACATCGGGAAGCAGCGGACGATTGTCGCGCGAATCCGTGGCCGACCAGAGAGCCTCACGGCAGTCGATGCAATCAGTGGCAGGATCGCAGCCATACGGTACAGCGGACGCCGTTGATCCCGCCACAGCACAGCAATACTCAGCCCAGCAACAGTACGGCGAGTTCGCTTACCAGTCGGGAGAACAGCAACAGTACACGGCGCTGGACGATCAATCTGCAGCCGGATATGATCCCTCGCAACAGCAGTACACCGACCAGCAGCAGTACGAGGGCTACGCAGAGCAATACGATCAACAGCAGATCTACGATCAGCAGCAGTACCAGGGCTATCAGCAGCCATATGATGCACAGCAGTACGCCCCTGAGCAAGTTTATGATGAATCCAGCTACGCCACCGGAACCGGTGCACTACAACAGCCTGTCGCACCCGCACCTACAACAACAGCACCAGCAGCACCAACAACAGCAGCCGCTCCAGCACTTCCAGCACAATCTCCAACACAAGTGTCCGCCCCAGCAGCAGCCCCATCCGCACCATCCGCCTCCACGCCAGCAGCACCAGTTCCCTCCACCGCCGCCACCACTGGAGGCAGCAAACAACAGTCAGCAGGAAAATCTGCTGGCTCAGTGGAACAGAAGGAAAGTAACCGAACTGTGGGGAATACACGTTCCGGTGCATCATCCCGGGCAGGCGCTAACGGACAGCGATACAAGCAACCATCCGGCGCAGGACGATAAGCCACCAGCATTACATCCCTGTTGCAGTAACAGCTTACCCCGCCAGCAGCTACCGAAAACGTGCGGTTTCCAGCCGATCGACAGCTATCCGAAGCTGACCATCAGCAGTCCGAGTCTGTTCGGAAGCAGCCCAGATGTGAGTCAAACACCGTCACCAACATCGACCGTGTTGAAGAACTACGATGCTGCTAGTCCCAACCCGATGTAAGGAAATGACCCAACAGTTTGTTGGGAAGTGGTTCGTTTTGTAATGTGTGGCGTGCTGTTCTGGGTTTGACTGTGAAATTGTTTTCATATGTGTATAGCTACCTTTTTGTTTGAAGCCTCTGTTCCATCGGGCGTTTTGTAGTGATGATTGCCATGTTCTGAAAAACCGAATAAAACTCTATCAATAGATTTTGTTTTGTTTGTTAATTTGCTACTTTTATGTATACTGAAACCTTATGTTATTCATTTGCTGGTGGTTATGCAAAGAATTAATCAACTTACGTGTGGAAAATACAGTCAATCGCTCAAACTCCACACGACCAAAAGTATACAGGTGCTTGAAGTAGCCATTCGATTTCGAGCCTAGTACACAAACTTTCTTGCCGAACAATTTATGTAGTTAATTTTAACAAATACACCAGAAGTAATATATAGGTAAGTATCACTTAAATATTAAGATTTTACGGTATCGTTGTAGGTATATGTTATGAACAATCAATGCAAATGATAGTACATTCAATGCGAATGCAAGAATAAAATCGATTCTTCTGCGTGGCTTCAAATAGAAAACCTTACAATCCCCAGACGCTACAACTGTTGTAGGGTTTCGTCGTTGCTTGACGGCTGTGAGCTGTCAAAAAGATTTTTGTTTGTCATCATCGTCGTCTACAAACTCACCGCAAAGCAGGAACAGCTCAGTTTGTTTTCACAGCTTATTTCAGTGAAAAGTGTAGTAAAAATGGCTCTAGCAGAACTTTGCGGATTTTCCCCGCGCGGTCTTGATATGGGCAATGATATGTTTCATCGGGACATCGCCCTGAACACGCAAAATCTACAGAACAACATGTCGCTTGCTGTTCCACCGTTTCAAGATGTAGGGTTAAACCGCCGTGTGTGTGCATTTGTCTGTGACAAACAAATTTCTGTAACTCTGCTTTTCTTCTTTTCTACAGCCTGCGCTGAATCTGGCTAAACTTCAAGCTGCAGGTGAATCAAGTGGCATCAAGATGGATTTCGATCACGGTACCACCACACTGGGCTTCCGGTTCCAGGGTGGAGTAATTCTCGCTGTCGACTCTCGTGCCACCGGCGGCCAGTTCATTGGTTCGCAGACGATGAAGAAAATTGTAGAGATTAATGACTATCTGCTGGGCACGTTGGCTGGTGGTGCGGCCGATTGTGTGTACTGGGACCGCGTGCTGGCCAAGGAGTGTCGCATCTATGAGCTGCGCAACAAGGAACGTATTTCTGTGGCT
Source organism: Anopheles moucheti (assembly GCF_943734755.1). Taxonomy (NCBI): domain Eukaryota; kingdom Metazoa; phylum Arthropoda; class Insecta; order Diptera; family Culicidae; genus Anopheles; species Anopheles moucheti. The sequence continues at coordinate 73,817,132 of NC_069140.1, forward strand.
GCTGCGAGTAAGATCATGTCCAACATAGTCTATTACTACAAGGGTATGGGACTTAGTATGGGCATGATGTTGGCCGGATACGACAAGCGGGTAAGATGCGATTGTGCTTGCGGTTGTAAACACTTTTGCTAATGTGATGTTGTATTCTCAGGGACCGCAACTGTACTACATCGATTCGGAAGGCACACGAACTCCCGGAAAGGTGTTCTCCGTTGGCAGTGGCTCGATCTACGCTTACGGTGTGCTCGATTCCGGCTATCACTGGGATTTGACCGACGAGGAAGCACAGGACCTTGGCAGACGTGCTATCTATCACGCCACCCACCGCGATGCTTATTCGGGCGGTATCGTGCGTGTGTACCACATCAAGCCGTCCGGCTGGGTTAACATCTCCAATCAGGACTGCATGGATCTGCACTTCCAGTTCAAGGACGAAAAGAATAAGAAGTTTGGCGTATCGGCATAGGAGTGTTTAGTTTTAACTGAGGGAACAAGTTTTCAAAATTGGTGAATAAAATTGAACACTGTTCAAAATATTGTAATCAATTGTTTTATTTAAAGTGGTATTTTGAGGGGTATTTAAATTATGAATTCATATGTAGCGAACTCCTTGCAACTACACTGTGTTACACCAAACGAACACCAATGTAATCTGTATCGATGGCCTCATAAAAAATGTACAGATATACAAGTAACAAGTTGTAAACCAAACGAGACCCATGCTTAGCCATTCAGTCAACGAATATTCGGATCTTTTTAAATTACCGTAAACATACTTAACCATTTCCACTCTGTGAGTTAAATACACAACGCCATAAAATATGACAGATCATATTCATTTCAACAAATACACAATAAATGTGCAATAAGGCAATTCCACACGATCCCAACCGTAATTTAAAATATTTGTTAGCCTTTCGATTTCGAACTCAGCTTCGAACTTCATCTCGCTTTGACTTTGACATTTGCTGCGATCTGCAGCGTTTATATTTGATTTGAAGAGTTAAATTCTTTGCCACATTTGTTGTGAATATTCCGGAGACTGCTCTTACTTTTTGTTGTACGTATCTACTTACATACGCGTTTAAATTCTGTCTGTTTATCAGTTTTGGAAAATGGTGCGATTGTGAAGAGCAATTGTCATATTTTTATAGTGTTGGGTGTTTGCTTGAATCTCCAGTTTACGGATTACATTCGTTCGAGGGAGGAGTACGTCACTAGCTCACACGTCAGCCGGAATCACACACACTAATTGCTGAAAAAACACTTGCCAGCGCGAGTGAATCCTCTCGGACGAAAAGCAGTGCGGTTTTAGCTGTACAAAATGGTATAAGTACAACGATAGTTCTTTCGGTAATGTCCTGAGGATTAACACTACTTCTTCGCCCTTCTTTTGCAGGTGTTAATAGCGGCTGCCGTGTGTACGAAAGCGGGGAAAAGTATGCTTCCTTCCCAAGCGTGTGTTTCTTATCACCGATCTCTGAATAACTCAATTTCCTTTCTCCCTTTTTCAGCAATCGTTTCCCGACAGTTTGTGGAAATGACTAAGGCTCGCATCGAAGGATTGTTGGCCGCATTTCCGAAGCTGATGACTTCTGGCAAACAACACACATTCGTTGAGACGGATTCCGTTCGCTACGTGTATCAGCCGCTGGAAAAGTTATACATGTTGCTGATCACCACGAAGGCAAGCAACATTCTGGAGGATCTAGAAACGCTCCGGCTATTCTCGAAGGTGATTCCCGAATATTGCCGTTCGTTGGAGGAGAAAGAAATCATCGAGAATGCGTTCGATTTGATCTTCGCCTTCGATGAAATCGTTGCGTTGGGTTACCGTGAGAGCGTCAACCTGGCGCAGATTAAAACGTTCGTCGAGATGGATTCGCACGAGGAGAAAGTCTACCAAGCGGTTCGGCAAACTCAGGAACGCGAAGCGAAGCAAAAGATGCGTGAACGTGCTAAGGAACTTCAGCGTCAACGCATGGAGATGAAGAAGGGTCAATCGGGAGGCCGTGGGGGTAGCGGTAGCAGCGGCCCAGGAGGATTTGGCAATAGTTTCAGCAGCAGTGGTGGTATATCTAGTGATAGTATTTCATCGCTCAGCACACCGTCGGCTAACATTGCCGAAATAAACAAGCCTGCACCAGCTGCTGCGTAAGTATCTTGTTTTGAAGCATCTGTGAAGAAATGGTGAACGGTGCAAGCAGTGAATGGTTTCGTTTTCATGCAGAAAATCAACTGCTCCTCGTAATGCGCTTAAACTGGGTGGAAAATCCCGCGATGCAGACACTTTCGTCGATCAACTCAAGAACGAAGGCGAAAAGGTGGTTTCTACGCCACTGCCAACTGCGGCCTCATCGACGTCTGCGAAGGCGAAGCCAGTCTCGGATGTACCGATGGATTCGTAAGTCCCTAAAAGCGCGTTGTAGGATTGCAATGATATTCTTATACCAAACATCACATCCATCACGCCACTTTTCAGAGTTCATTTGCGCATGGAGGATAAGGTGGTGATTCGTATTGGCCGCGATGGTGGATTGCAAACGTTCGAGCTGTCAGGATTACTTTCATTGCGTATATCGGACGAAAAGTATGGCCGTATCAAAGTACAGCTGGATAATACGGATCAGCGCGGCATTCAGCTGCAAACGCATCCGAACGTGGACAAGGAGCTGTTCCGAAGCGTGAATCAGATCGGGTTGAAAAATCCGGCCAAGCCATTCCCGCTGAACACGGACGTTGGTGTACTGAAGTGGCGCTACCAGACACAGGATGAATCTGCCGTTCCATTGACTAGTGAGTAAAGAATTGCCGAATGGAGGCACGAATGGTTCCATAGCTAATATGTATATATACATCAATTCTATAGTTAATTGCTGGCCATCGGAAAATGCAGAGGGTGGTTGCGATGTTAATATTGAGTATGAGCTAGAGCATACTCGGTTGGAGTTACAGGACGTTTGTATAACGATCCCACTACCGTACGTATAATCTTTTTTTTGGGACAAATCACTCAGCTAATCTATTGAATTGATCTCCAGAATGGGTATTACGCCATCGATTGCCGAGTGCGATGGTGACTACAATCATGATTCGCGGAAGAATCAATTACTGTGGAATCTTCCGGTTATTGATGCTTCCAGCAAACAGGGCTCGATGGAATTCAGTGTACCCAGCTCCATTCCGGGTGACTTTTTCCCGCTTGATGTAAGTGTGCATAAAGTTTCAACCCACATTCCATTACAATTACAGTCAATGTTTTGTATTCTAGATAACATTTTCATCAAAAATTCCCTATGCCGAGCTAGCACCCGCGAAAGTAATGCTGGTAGAAGATGGTAGCGATGTGAAATTCTCGGCCGAAACAGTTTTCTATACGGATAAGTTTGAAATAGTGTAAATTGGCCAACGTGGAGGTGCAGGGATACCGCAAATAACCCCACCCCTAGATGGCACGGGGTCGGTCGTTACGATAATATATCATTATATTTCCGCTTATATTTGATGCCGCAATTCCACAGCACAGAACGGAGGGACATTTATAATAGCAAATGTTTAGCTGTTTAGAGATAAGCGCACGTACGTCCATAGCGAAACATAAACATTGCCGACAAAAGCACGAGTTACGGATAGTAGTACCGTTGAATCACTTTCCCATCTGTTGCGCTTAGGATGTGCGTTGGATTCGTATGATTTTCGTTAAATTTTATATTGATTTTCTTTTATCAAAAGCATATACCCTCTCTTTTGTGTGTAACCTTTTGTTTTTAAACAACCAATTAAATACGCAACTCCCGCCCGCGGTGGGAAACATTCTACGATAGCAAAGCTGTACGAGAGAAAACCATTTATTATGAGCATGTGAGAAAGAGAAAAAAATGAATAATCCAAACAATGAAATGGTGAATAAACATAAATTAACTACAAAGGACAGATGCACTCCATTTCTTTGGAAGTAGTGATGCAGATTAAGATAAATTACATTCCGCTTAAATGCTGATTGTGTTACATACTGATATCGAATTATATTTAGCATGCTTTAGAACTCCCCAAGGGGTTAAATGTTATTGTAAATTTATAGAAACCATACATCATGCATTTTTGGAACTGTTTGGAAAATTTCCACACAAGGACCTCTATATTTCTTTGTCAGTTTCAAGATGAATATAGGCCTACCTCTTCTGCACACCTTGTCTACCGATATCTTGAGTGCATAATCAAAACAATAACATAACCCCATTCCCACGCATTGTATTACGCGGTTATTTTCCAGCATCCTTTTGTTACCTTTCTTTGCTAGGTTGTGCCTTTATGCTCTCGCAGCGGGCAAGATTGCGAAATAATATTGCAACAAATTATGTTTTGATAAAAATTAGTTATTTGGTAAACTGTTTTTGAACACTATCCTGCACATTGTGATGTTAGTGCGTAATGCTTGTGAAGCGTTTGTTATGTTCCTATACAAAAGCGTTGACTCGCTCACATCGTATTCCGAGCGGTAATAAAAACGCCAATGTCGATTACAATGTTACTCCGTTCGATGCCATTTCTCCTGGGCGGTGTTTTAGCTCAGAAGCAAATCATCCACCGGATGACGCTCAAAAGCCGGTAACGATTTCGCTGTACCAGATGAAGAAAACAATCAAAGGCGCTAGTGCGATACTGGGTGAAAGTTTTGAAGGTCCTACCTGCATTCAAACAGTATGTCCTGTGTGCCATATTGTGCCCGGGACGGATGGGAAAGACATCACGGATGCAATCCGGAAAAAGATATTCGTTAACAAAACAACGGGCAATTTCACGTGTTCGTCCTGCCAGTACCTTGGGAGGTGGGATCATATTGAGAAATTTTTCCCGCCGTACAACCGTGCCCCAAAAACTCTTCAAGAACTGAGGAAACTTAGAGATGGCTTTTTGGAGTTAAAAAGTGAACAGGTGGGAACAGTGCATTCAATTCCCCGAGATGCTGTGTTGTTGGATTCGATCGAAGGAGCTCGTGAAGCGGTACGGTGTTTGCATTTGGAGGTACGTTTATAGCGTCTGGTCAATCATACCGAATGTATTAAAAGGGTGGATTAATTTCAGAATATAATACCCGAAACACTGCTCGCCGTGAAAGCTCATTGGCAGCAAGAAAAGCAGAAACTCTTCATACCGCTGGTAGATGTTGAAGATCGTACCAGTGGGTATAAGATACTGCACGTTGGTTCGTATGGGGAGATTAGAGAACGAACGGTGCCGGAGGCAAATGCAAGTGGTCTCATTTACCTAAGATGCTCCCCGTCCAACATGGGTGCAAAGACCAAAGATCAAAGTCAAACTAATGCCATTCTCGTACTTAATGTGCTTGACCTGCTCGCCCTAGGCAGTGTGAAGCTAAATGGTAAGATTGCAACTATTGCCAAGTTTTAATATAAACCGAATAAATTGTCGTTTTTATTCTTCCAGCAACGGCTGTTTGTCTTCCTCATGGTTTGAAAACGCTACCTCAACAGTGTCTGCCCGGATTGGAACGTTTCCAGCGGCTCACACTGTGGTTTAACTACGATACAGCCGGTTGGGATACGGCCCGCAACTATGCCAAGAAGCTCGACGAGCGACGGTGTCTGTTTGTGCGCCCAACTGATCAGCATCCCACACCGTACAAAGCTCTGTTGGAAGAAGGAACGGAACCAAAGACAATTCTATCGAAAGCACAACCCATTTTGCATCAATCCATCACCACGTTCCGAGCGCTACGGCAAGATGTGCTGAGTGATTTGCAAAACATCGATAAAGTACAGGGTGTAAAATGGAAACGCTATCCTACGCTGAACAAACTGCTTAAAGGCCATCGCAAGGGAGAGTTAACCGTACTGACAGGACCAACCGGATGCGGTAAGACCACCTTTATGTCGGACTATTCGCTCGATCTTGCCCAACAGGGTGTTTCCACACTGTGGGGATCGTTCGAGATTCGTAACACCAGGCTGGCAGTTACGCTGCTCCGACAGATGGTTGGACGACCGCTCGACGAGAACTTGGCTGAATTTGAGCAGTGGGCAGATACGTTCGAACGTTTGCCGATTTACTTTATGACCTTCCACGGGCAGCAACCGATCAAGATCGTGATGGAAGCGATCGAGCACGCACAGTACGTGCACGACATTCAGCACGTCATCATCGACAATTTGCAGTTCATGATGGGTGTACTGGATGAGTCGAAGCATTTGGATCGTTACTGGAAGCAGGACGCAATCATTGCCGCATTTCGAACGTTTGCCACCAGGCGCAATTGTCACGTGACGCTGGTCATCCATCCGCGTAAGGAGCGCGACTCCGACGAGCTGACGACGAGTTCAATTTTTGGCGGTGCGAAAGCATCCCAGGAAGCGGACAACGTGCTGATCATACAGGACAAACGGTTAACGTCGGTAAGAGGTAAGAAGTATCTACAGATTGCAAAGAATCGATACAGTGGAGATCTCGGTATTATGCCGCTGGATTTCGACAAAGCAAGTCTGAGTTATGCCCAGCGAAAGAAGAAACCTGAGGGAGGTGATGATGGGACTTCCACGTCCTCCGGTTCCACCGAAAGGCCCGTTGGTGGTGAACCGATTGATCGGACGGTTAGCCGAGCGTTCTAGTGTGCTTCGGGAAAACCAAGAAAGCCAGTGTACAGAAGACAGTGTAGTGTAGTTTTTAAAACCGCGTCAAACAGATTGCATTTCATCTGCCAAGAGTAAAGTGAGTCATGAATATACATAGAACGAAAACTGCGTCTCCAGAAGTGTATGCGGTAGCAGGCCAACATCCGAACTTGCTTTCGTTAGTAGTGCACAATTATTTATATCTAATCGTGTGTGTGCGTGTGTGTTTACGTTGACGATTGCCGATAGTTTTTCACATCCAACAGCTTCTTGCCACACATCGCACAGATTCCCTTCTTGTAGGCGCACTGCTGACAGTAATGTGATCCAGCTTGATGAATTTTTTGCTTGCATATTCTGCACGAAAAAAGGTATGTATTCTGCAGTTAGTTAAGGTGATGGTAAAAAAATGGTTATTACTTACCGGCAGGGTGCGAAATTTCCAGCCATCGGATTGTATCGTACCTTTGCGCTCGTAAGCGCTTTGTTTTCGTTGATTTTGCGACCACCACCCTCGGTGGTGTTCCTGGCACCAGCTTTCCATGGATCCGGCGTAATCACTTTGCCCAGCTTCTTTTCACACTTTTCGCAAACCATCGTCGGGTGGTAGAAATTGATATGGATGATGATGAATTTTGAAGAAATGCGCCTTTTGGAACGTTTGATCCGACGATGAAGTTGTTTTGTTTACATCAGGGGAGAGCAACCGAAAATTGGGAACGTTTACCGTTGCATAATTTATTTCATTTATTAATATTACTTATCGTGAATTGTGGGAGTGTTTAGAAATATCACATTTCATTACTGTTGGCCTGTATAGTTTGATAAACACTTTTTGAACATATTGCTAGCACAAATATGAACTACAAATATTTTTACCACTGGCTTGGAACCGACGGTTTGACGTTTCTGCCTTTGCGCACAGGGTGGTTATTGAGACAAGCAAACGAACATTAACTAGACAGATGTTTACGGGAAACAAATTCATAAAAATGCGTTTATTGCAATTAGTAACTTAGGGTCCACAACTTTACATATTGCTAACTAATTGCGTTAGTAAGCAAATTTGATATAAACAATCTATTATTGTATTGAGTATTGAATTCAAATAACACTAAACTAAATGCTTAATTAGTCCGCGTCTCCACCGGGCTGTGCCAAAAATGCCAGTGTTGTGCTCTACTAATCTTTCAAGTAGAGTCATGCGTATTTGGAGTTCACTTCAAGGGTTTATTCTGCATCAAAAGAATAAATGCATCAGAAGGAAAAATGCATGTAGATCTGTTTATATTATTCATGATATTCGTGATATATTCTCACATCATATCCAAACTTAAGCGATTCTCAGCTATTAAATGAGTCCGAGAAAAAAGGTGTGGTGCCGCTGGAAATCGTTATTTCCTATTAAAGAAACAGTGCTGCTCTATATTTAGCATCACGACCACGACACCTCGGTGTGTCGGAGGACTCCTTTTTATGCTGCACATATGCAACTGCCTCAACGCTCATGTTCCATCGCTGCCCAAAGCGATTGCATTCTCCCTTCGAGGTTTACCGACTATAAATAACACGCTGAATCCCATAATGAGCCCTATAACGGGGGAAGAACCCGAAAGTAGGAAGAAATCTTCCGCGGCAAACGTGCACATGGGCAGAAACGCAAAGGCGTGTTATAGCGCCCGGAAAGTGAATGGCTAACGTCCTACGATCGCCTATTTCTTATGAATAATCACGTTGCTTTGCAGTAGGCGGCGGATGTAGCTTAGCCACGAATGACTTTCCTTCATATTAAACACGAGATCTCGACCAAAAAGCTAAAACTCTTGCTGTCTTTATCGTAAATCGTGGGTTGAATACGTTGGATACAATGTGAAGAGAAAAAGAAGGAATAGTTTACCACGGATGTAACCTTCCATCATGCAGATGCAAGGCTGTCCACCATCTGTTACCGTTTGGCTTACCTGTTTAGCCAAACAACCTGTCTTCACGTGCCCGAGTACATTGGCCTCAAATTGATCCAACAAAGGTAGTGCTTTGCGCTCCTTGCGAAGGATACAGCTCAACATTGTGTCATCATGTCCGTAATCATAAAAGGAAGTCAAAACAAAAAAACTGAAACAAACAACACCGGAAGCAATGGGGAAATGTGTTCCGTTTCTGATACACTCACATAATAAATGGGGCGCCATCCTTTCAGCCATATGCGTGTTTAAAATTGAATATTCTTGCACGCGATGGGCGAATGACACCAAAAACCTGTCGCACTACCCTTTTTACTGATGTCATCGTTCCGATCGATAGTTTTTATTTCAAAAACTCCTCAACCCCGTACGCGCTTTGTACACTGCGGATCATATGGTAGCAAACAAAACCCGCCGACGGGGTATTGACGATTACGTCAGTGGAAATTAAGTGGTTTGTCGGTTGGTGTTTATGCGCCGTTAAACTTGGGAGTGATATTGAAAATTCTGACTTCACGCTTCACTGACGGGGCCGGGAAATCGATTCCGGAATAAATTGTTTTGCCTATTTTGGTATTGACAAAGGGTGATCTATGTGAAGGAAGTTCCAACATTTAAAAAAAAAAAAAATAAACAAAACACGAAAAAGTTATTGTTTGTGGGCATGTTTATTGCATGTACAGATAATAAATTAGGTTAAAATGCACACCAACTTCTTCTGGGAATTTTGAATTTGTGCTTCAAAATGGAGAAAACCGGCATTTCGTCTTCGGATCGAAGCTCGAATCAAGGTGTGACACAGCGGGAGCTTGGTACTGTGGGAAGGAAGACTTCTAGTACTCTTCCGCGCCCTCACCTTCGCCATCGCCCGAATCCATGCCGACTTCTTCGTAATCCTTCTCGAGGGCGGCCAAATCTTCACGTGCCTCGGAGAACTCACCCTCCTCCATACCCTCACCGACGTACCAGTGGACAAACGCACGCTTGGCATACATAAGATCGAACTTGTGATCCAGACGGGCCCAAGCCTCGGCAATAGCCGTGGTGTTGGACAGCATGCACACCGCACGCTGCACCTTAGCGAGATCACCACCCGGTACGACAGTCGGTGGCTGATAGTTGATGCCCACCTTGAAACCGGTCGGACACCAGTCGACGAACTGGATCGTACGCTTCGTCTTGATGGTGGCGATGGCCGCATTCACGTCCTTCGGTACCACATCACCACGGTACAGCATACAGCACGCCATGTACTTGCCGTGGCGCGGATCACACTTCACCATCTGGTTGGCCGGTTCAAAGCACGCGTTCGTGATCTCTGAGACCGACAGCTGCTCATGGTACGCCTTTTCCGCCGAGATGACCGGTGCGTACGTCACGAGCGGGAAATGGATACGCGGGTACGGTACCAGATTCGTCTGGAACTCGGTCAGATCCACGTTCAGCGCACCGTCAAAGCGCAGCGAGGCCGTAATCGAGGACACGATTTGACCGATCAGCCGGTTCAGGTTGGTGTAGGTCGGCCGTTCAATGTCCAGATTGCGACGGCAGATATCGTAGATCGCCTCGTTATCGACCATGAACGCGCAGTCCGAATGCTCCAGCGTGGTGTGCGTGGTCAGGATGGAGTTGTACGGTTCAACGACGGCCGTCGACACTTGCGGCGCCGGGTAGATGGCAAACTCCAGCTTCGACTTCTTGCCATAATCGACCGACAGACGCTCCATCAGCAGCGAGGTAAATCCGGAACCGGTACCGCCACCGAACGAGTGGAAGATCAGGAAACCCTGCAGACCCGTGCACTGGTCCGCCAGCTTGCGGATGCGGTCCAGCACCAGATCGACGATCTCCTTGCCGATGGTATAGTGACCACGGGCGTAATTGTTCGCCGCATCCTCCTTGCCAGTGATCAGCTGCTCCGGGTGGAACAGCTGACGGTACGTACCGGTACGCACCTCATCCACTACCGTCGGTTCCAGATCGACGAAAACGGCACGCGGCACGTGCTTGCCGGCACCGGTTTCCGAGAAGAAGGTGTTGAACGAATCGTCCCCACCGCCGATGGTCTTGTCCGACGGCATCTGGCCGTCCGGTTGGATGCCATGCTCCAGACAGTACAGCTCCCAGCAGGCATTACCGATCTGCACACCGGCCTGTCCAACGTGTACGGAAATGCACTCACGCTGCAGAAGAGGAAACAAAAAGGGTTTGGAAAAAGTTAGATGGATGATGTTGAGGAGGGTAGCGCGAAGAAATAGGTTATGTGTCGAGTCTTCTCGCTCGATCAAGTCGTCAGTGAACCGAAACGAAAACTGGTGCGGTGAAACTGACTGACGGACTGCACGCTTGTTGGTGAAAGGAGAAATTTGGAATGCAGAAAGTGCCACGATGGAGGCTTCCGAGCGCACACAACGACCATGGGAATGGGAAGTATTGTTTTCGATTGTTGAAAAGTAACGGCACTTTCTTAACGGAAAAGTAAGCTGTTTTCGCTTTAGGATAGCAATCGTAGTAGATTTTGGAATGTTGAGTTGAACACAACAATGCTTGCGTGGCATAAATTTTCACTTTTTCCGTAAAGTTTAAGTTAAGTTTAAAAACGTTTAACATAACCGATTCTTTAAAGAAGAATACTATACTCTCGTCTAAAATCGGGTTTTTTTGCGGAATGCAAGCGAAGCGTTAATTTAAATTTCAGAAGATTCCAGAGAGGCTTCATACAATTTTGGAACACTGCGCCCACACTCATACGCCGCTATTATCCGAAAATCTTATCCACTTTTACTTACCATGATGAAGGGTTGACAATGGAAGCGACTTGAAGCACAAATTCACAACAAACTGTAGAAGATATTCGGTAGTACGGTTGACGGTTCCTCGCGCTTGGTAAAAGCTGTTCAGGATGCTTTCCAAACCGATGAGAGAATGCTCGTCCGATGCGTTGCTGCTGGCTTTTATAAGTTTTTCCCTCCCCGTACCAGGTTGCTGAGGTGAGAAGCAAATCAACAGTTACGCGCAGCCGCCGCACCCATCCATGGAGACGCAGTTGCTTTGTCTCTTTCCTGCCGGATGTACCAAACTGCACCCCATCGCTACGCTTCTTTTTCCTCCTGTGTATAGTGGGGGTAGGATTGGAGTTGTTGTGCAGCAGCAATTACGCTAGGGAGAGGTTTATTTCCGCTTCGCTCCGGTGATGCTGCCGTCGCTTTGCTCAATGAAGCGTGCCGTTTATTTGGTCGGTAAGATGTTTCCCTCAGACTAATATGATATTGTTTTCTTCATAATTTTATGCGTGTTAGATTTTTTTCTTCCTTCGAATATCATAGTTAATAATTGAAGACACTAACATACGAATGACCGAGTTTCCCCGAAATAGGGGAGGACCGGTTTTTGCTCTCGCACGTGGCCGCCTCTTCTCGTGAGATAGGAATTGAAGAAACTGTACAGGGTGACTAGAAAATTAAAATAAAAAATGGGATTAGTTTGGAAATATTCCTGCACCACTATTACCAGAACGTAATTCATCACGTTGCAAATTGAAAATATATTTAAATTTTCATAATGTTGATTCGGTAAACAAAAAAACACTCTGTGATGATGTAGTTCGACACCCTTGTTCAAAGATTTTTCGCACTGAGGGTAAAAGGATATTAACCAACATTCAGAGGTTTGATTTTCTTTTTTTTTAACAAATAACGAAAACTCAGCTCTGGCGTAAAGTCTTTCGACTAAAGTTATGTTCATTTCAGCGGCGGATCAAACGGTAGGCGGAGTAGGCGGTCGCCTAGGGCCTCGCCGTGTTGGGGGCCCCAATAAATTTGTACTTATTGTGCGATTTTTGAAAATTTTAAAACAAAGTTAAATTATAGCAAAAACAAATTAATTTACAAGGTAGAAAATTGATCAAAAATATCTTCCTTGGTTATATAAAACATTTTTTTCTATGTGATAAATTAAATGCAGAGAAGAATATCGACTTTGTCACTTTAAAGTATAAACGAAATTGCACCAGGACCAGGACACTAATTTTCCCGTTGGTCGAGAAAAATTTCTTCTAAAACTACCTGTTTCCGAATGTATAATACCAGGAGAGCATCCACGGAAGAGGTAGCCCCTAGTACAGCAATTTTGGTCGAAAACCGCCGAAAGGTATGCAATGTTTAAACACTAACTTTCCCGTTGGTCGTGAAAAATTTCTTCGAAAACTACCAGTTTCCGAATTTAAAGTACCAGGAGAGCATGCACGGAAGAGGTAGCTCCTGGTACTGCGCCGTAAGGTATGCAATGTTTATACACTAACTTTGCAACCAACTTGCAACGCAATGCGCCGTAAGATATGCAATGTTTATACACTAACCTTGCAACCAACTTGCAATGCAAGTTTGGTGCATGCAAGAAACTTGCAGCAAGATGGCGCCCAACTTCGTACTTGCATGCAACAAACTTGCATGCAATCTTGCATGCAAGTTTTCGCATGCAATTTCTTGCATGCAACTTGCATGCAAACTTGCATGCAAACTTGCATACAAACTTGCATGCAAGAACTTGCATACAAACTTGCATACAAACTTGCATGCAAACTTGCATGCAAACTTGCATGCAAGAACTTGCATACAAACTTGCATACAAACTTGCATGCAAACTTGCATACAAACTTGCATGCAAACTTGCATACAAACTTGCATGCAAGTACGAAGTTGGGCGCCATCTTGCTGCAAGTTTCTTGCATGCACCAAACTTGCATTGCAAGTTGGTTGCAAGGTTAGTGTATAAACATTGCATACCTTACGGCGCATTGCGTTGCAAGTTGGTTGCAAAGTTAGTGTATAAACATTGCATACCTTACGGCGCAGTACCAGGAGCTACCTCTTCCGTGCATGCTCTCCTGGTACTTTAAATTCGGAAACTGGTAGTTTTCGAAGAAATTTTTCACGACCAACGGGAAAGTTAGTGTTTAAACATTGCATACCTTTCGGCGGTTTTCGACCAAAATTGCTGTACTAGGGGCTACCTCTTCCGTGGATGCTCTCCTGTATCGGAAATCTGAAAACAGCTGGTTTTGTATGGAATTTCGTACCAGCTAATGGCGATAGTAGTGGCGTTATCGTTCTCCTTAGCGCATACAAACGTTTATATATAGAGACTAGCTTACTAGGCCCGTTTACAGGGCTACGCAACAGAACTCTGAAATGTACGCAAGGGAGCTTTCTTTCCGAGACTTTGCTGGTGTTGTTACATCATGTTTGAAGTACATCTCCCTAACACCGATAATGCCGTAGCAAAATTATGGGCCCCCCTTGAAAAATTCCGCCCTGGGCCTCCAAGGGGATTGATCCTCCACTGGTTCATTTTTATAATTTTTCAAGCAGTGGTTAGCTGGTTTGTGATGAAAATCCGTGTTTAAAATCAACTTCAGCAATTGGCGTGCCATGTCATCATTGTACGAACAAATTTATCAACAAAAATGTACTTACATTTGTTGGACACATCGATCTGTGCGGTGGGCTCATAAAATGTTTGAACTAGCCCATTCCAACGGGTGATCTAAAGTTGCTTAACAACGGCACTTTCTGGCCAATGATTTGACACACCTGAAACCTTTTACATATATACCCAACCGTCAAAAGCGTGATTTTTAATAATTGATCTATTATTTTTCAAGAATTTAATCATGAAATGAAGCATATTTCCATACAACAGTGTTTGATTTTTATTGCATGCTCGTTTTGTTGAATTTACCATAAAATGTTCTTGTTGATTTGATGTACAGACCATATTTCTACGTTGAAAATCCATTGACCGAGTTACAAGCAGCGATGTACTGTGTTTCCGGATTTTAATTGATCAGCGCTTTTTCATAACGCGACGGATTACTTAAAGCTGGTAAATTGTACGTTTATTGTTGTTTTCATATTTAATACAAGTAGTAACTTTTTTGTTAAGTTTGCTATTCTTCTCAATGTTCTTTTTAATCATATCTGATTATTTTTCTAATTCAAGCAAAAGGCCCAACATAAACCTCAAAAATGTAGTGTGAACGTTTGCCTTAAACTTAAGGGGGTTTCTCTTTTATTAAATTGTTGATATTACCATTTTAACATTTTTTTACGTAGGAAAGACGACGTGATTACTAAAATCATAAACTCCACATTAAAATTTAAGAAAATTAAAAGCTCAAAACAAATTAAGCCATATTTTTATGCTGTAAAGCAAATTGAACAAAACAAATATTTTTGATAGTAACCCCAGTCCCACACAGCTGAACTGGTTCAAAATCCCATCCCTACTAGGATTTGCGATCTTATTTTATACATTGATAACTCCACAGATATTTTAGAGAATGAATACCATATTCATTAAGATAAAACTATTCAAAAAAGAAATGATAGCCTCACTCAGGCTTTGAATTGTGTGCTGTGTAAGTAGAGTAAGAATTGTTGTAAACGGAACAATTTAGTATTCAGCTGGTCCTCCATTAACATCGAGATTGGGCGATAAAGGAAAATTGTTTTAGGTACACCTTCTGATAAGTTTTTCAAAGTGTGAACAGACATCGACCACCAATCCTGTCTAATGACATCTCGAAGATTATGTATATTATTATTCTCTTGTCCATCTTCATAGATCTCTCGAGCAAGTAGTTCCCATATATTATCATTGTTATTATGATCCCACATTGTGAGGTCATAATTTTGGAATGCAGTGGGCGAACTCGTCGATTAGAACTAGTTTCGTTTAATGTATTGAGCAATTTTATTTGGCATTTAATCTCAAATCTTAATCTAACTTATTCTGTAGTTATTTTGTTTATATTGCTTTATTCCACGATAAATGATTACTAATACTAATAGCATAATCAACGTTCCATATATGTAGTTTACCTACCTGTTCGTAATGATTTTTATTCAGCTTTTAAACACAACACAGAAACATGTTACTTTCAATAAATTTATTTTATTTTCCTTTCATGAATATGTCCATTTGTAGCAAATCGACTATTCAGTAATGGAAAGCAAAAGAAAACACATAAATACAAACTCATTATGCATATATCGTTAGGATACATCCCCGACGGACACGGACGCTAAATAATCTCGCTGAAGAATAAAAAATGCCTACCGTTTGTTAATGATTCGACACTACTAGCGAACCTATTTCGGCCTGCTTGGCATGCTGCTAGCAAACCGTACCGTGCAGTTGCCATCCTTATGCAGGTTGGTTTATAAACGATCCTTAATATATGTATACCATTGCTGCATACTGCTAACATATAACATGTATAGTATATAATACAAGCCCCTAGCGACTACGGTCTTATGATAAGTTTGAGCCTATTTTCATACGTTCTAGCACGAGTCTGATCGGAAGTATGTTGTTGCAAGCGTTCAAGCTAAATATATAAAACCTCCACAATCATCGCAGTTCATGTTTATAGAACACACACACGTTCGCACACATACCTGTCGAATGACATTTTAAACGTTTTGTTGCTGCTTACGAATTCATATTTCATTGATTTGTTTTGTTTAACAATTTTTTGTATGTTCTTCAAAAGTAAACCAAACGCTATAAAATATGTTTTGCTTTCCTAGAAAACTTGCTTCTTGACAACCAGCGTCTCACAACATGGGTAATGCAATTTCTGATAAGTAACAAATAAATTAATCCAGAAGAGATGGTTATCCTGCGTAAAACACAACCAATTTGAAGCAAAATCTTTTAAGCAACTGTTGTTTGAAGTGCGACTTTAAACCATAATAGATGGAAGCGAAAAAAGGAGAAACAAAGTAAAAAAAGGAAGCGTAAAAAACCTGTCCCACTATATCGTTACGATTGGTTGTTTTCTTGAAGTAGGCAATTAGAACCAACCAAACAAAAACAAAAATCACATTAAATTAGTTAACTTTTCATATCGGATAGGCAATTTTTCTTTAGCCCATTCGGTAGTATTTTAGGCGATCTCCCCGTTCGGGATGCCTGCCAAAAAAAACCACATGCTCACTGCTTCTCTATCGTTGCTGTTTCTGTTGAATCAGACTTTCCCATTGAGCGATCAGTTTGTGCGACGAAGGTGCTTCCTGCGGGTCAAGATCGCACAGCTGGGCCAAGGACATTGCCGGTCGCATTCCTCCACCGCATCCATTGCCCATTCGCGAGCGACTTTCAAACAATGGTGAAGGAGTTTCCCTGCAATAAAGAAGATTGGAATCAGCATGGGAGCTATTGGTCAGCTAGCCAATTACTACTTCTCATCGTTCGATGTTCTTACCTCGGCGAAAGACTAGAGTTGGTCAGGGCGTCACAGAGTTCGCTAATTGATTTGGTTGACCGAAGCTTGCTCGCCAGCGGATAGATCGGTTCGTCCGTATTATCTTCGTCCGACAATTCCTCACTCGATTCGAAACTGAAACAAGAAGCAGTATTTTTGACATGTGACATCTCTTTAGTTGGTTTCTTTCTGATGTACACTTACGCATCATAGTTCATGTCCAACAGATCCGACTGCGATGCGTTCCGGTTAAGCTTGCGGATCCGTTTCAGTTCGCATTCGCGCGTCTTAAGATCACGCAGCTCACGTTGGATCTTTTCCTCGACCGGAACGTAACCACGCCGGATAGGTTTACCATTGGAGTCGCGTTCAATCGCAGGCGGTGTCGAGATGGCCGTCGGCAGAATCATCAAATGCGAACGGTTCAGATCGACCGAGGGCTACGAAAAATGGAAATAAAGAGTTTAAAGTTACACCATTTTGAAGATATTTAAAACACATTTCATTAAAAACAATTCAATTTACGTATAATAGGAAAATTCAATTTTTCAATAAAAAATGAAGTATCAACAAGGCAATGCCCTCCAGAGACGAAAGAAAACATTAAACAACACGAAAATGAACAATAAACAATATTAAAATAATCCGCCTAAAAGTATGCAATGTGCTACACACCAAACAGATTAAACCGGAATTGTTTCATAGAATTAGGCGGTTCACAATTTAACTGCCGATAAATTAATTCACGTAACAAGAAATATGTCAGTTGTGGACCTCGACTGCTTGCTAATTAAAACTTTTTATTCGTGTCCGGAATTAAATTTCTGCACAGACATTAGAAGATGGACAATTCATGGATAAGATAAAAGTCCGTATTCATTTAACCAATGCGGAGTTTTTGCAAAATCCAATTTGTGGTTAAACATTAGACCACCCAAAGCCAAAGCATACGATGAGAATTTTCCGCCCGAAGAAACAGATAAAGACAGCAAATCCCTCAAAATACAGGCACCAATCTGTCTGCCCGCTCAACTTATCTTACTCATTTGCACAGAAAACGGCTCTACCTACCACGATCGGATCTGCTTTCGTGCTGGCTACGGTTGTCATCATCTGCGGCACGTTCGCAACCGGACCGGATTGGGCACCGTTTGCGGCCAGCTTACTGAGCCGTCCGCGTGAAGCGATGAACTTCTGCATGATGCCGCGATGGTTCGGATTCGGGTTGAAGCGTCTCGGCGGCGTCGAGGTGTGGAAAAGCTGCGGCGTGGAACGGGCCCGTGTCAGTGCTTTCGGGTTCGGTAAAATGAATGCCCGGCGTTGTTGCTCCTCCTCGCGCCGTTGGTGCGACTCCTTGCCATTCTGCTCGAGTTTGTCCTTCAGGTTGGACACCGAGGGCGAGTGCACCGGTGTGGGCGATAGGGAGAGCCCCGAATCGTCCGAGTTGCCCGTCGAATGATTGTCATCGTTCAGGTCCAGCCCGTTCCTTTCGCTCGGATCCGTCCGGTGACCTTCGCGTAGTTCCTGCTCCCGGCGCGTCACCTCATTGATCTCCTCCTGTATCCGCTTCAGCGGGTCTTCGATCTGAAAACGGGAGAAAAACATGATTAATTATCATCTTACTAAGTGTGTTTGGAATTATTTTCTATGTTACTAGTCAATGGGATTTTGATGCAAAAGAACTGTTTTTCCACTTCGGTAAGATCCATCCAATAAGGTCATTGTTCAGTTCAATTGTAGCAAGATGTACCGTACGACGCTGCCACCAAGAACAAATCTGATGCTGATTTACTACCTCAATTAATCTCCTAATTTACGCACCCACTAACCTACATTTCTCACAATCTCGCCAAGCATGTGCATGTACCCGTGGGGTGTCCAGTGAGTACACGGGAGGAAAATAAGAAATTATTCGGTGCAAATTAAAGCCATTATTAAGCCGGTTTCTCCATACATCATCTGCATACGATGTGCTGCATACGGGTGAAACATTCGTTGCATGTTTGAGGTTAGGAAGCCAGCAGGAATCGGCACCAAGCACGCGGTGGTGGGAGTGATTTTATTTTCCTCCCATACGATTGAGGCATGATAATTTGTTACGATCTGGCCGAACTTCAATTAGGTTCGATGGTGAAGTGAAGTGAATGGGTTCATATTGGGAAGCCGCTGCTGTCATAAATGGAGGTTTGGTGGAAATTAGGTTAAAGAGAGATTCAGACGAGAAAAATCGAGGTTTCGGTTTCATCCTGAAAGGCAATCGTGCGCTCAATGTCATGCTTATTAACACATGTTCTACTAGTGTTATTCTCCCTTCAAATAGTACTGATGCCTTACTGATATGATTATTTATTTATTTATTATTTATTTATTTAAAATTTCAAATCAATACAGCAACAAATTCCACAGCAAAATTTTAATTTAACTTTCAGAAGAAAACGCGTATGTTGAATATTCGCGTTTGATATCAAAACCATTGTCATAATTTTTGGATATCGTGTAAACTCTTAAATCTCAAGTTGTATGTAAGTACTTCAGTAAGTAGTATTTTAAAATTATATTTATAGCCAAAAATGAAAAGATTGTATGTTAAAAACCGTTTTGCAACTTAAAACGTACGTCATTATCATTAATTTTCAATATCCAGTTTCTGAAATACTAGATTTAAATATCGTAATAATATTATTTTCTGTATATTTTTTATAAATCAAAGATTTTAAAACAAATCCGAGAGGGTATTTAAAACTCGTTTTTTATGCAATGCTCCAAAGAGAAGCTTTTAAAATGTTAGTTTTTGAATCTTCTCTTCTTTGAAAAATATCATGTACTGTTGAATTCCTATAAATTCTTTTAAAAAAATGCTGCCAACCTTAGAATTGATGTAATTGATCTTTCAAAATATCACAAACATGATCATTTTTAAGCACCTGAGCGGATTTATCCCATTAAAGATTACAAAGCAAAGATATTATTACATTTATCAACTAAAAGCGAATAATTATATAAATAAGTTTGATGTGACAGGAAGCTGAAGAATTTATAGTCACTTGTAATATGAATTATAAACCCTATGATACGCTTGCCTATATCAAAGCGTGATGTTCTGGTTCGTTATTTTTGAGCGTAATTTTATTCCCTTTAAATACGGAACATTGTTAATACTTGCTTAAATTTCACAAATTAAATGTAAGCTAGCCATCAATTTCACACAAACAACATAGCAGATTTCGGTAGAACGCTTCATAATTCATTACCACGCTCAACCGGAAGGTTGCGTATGTGTTTCACCATTCATTTCGATTCTTCCGCTAGCGAAGCATTTCTGCTACATCGTTCATGCATTACCACAACCACCAGCGGACACAAGAAAATACCACCGAAAGAACACAACCATGGAATGACAGTAAACGTAGAAATGTATCTTTTTAAAAGCACAACACGTATTATTAGCGCACAAACCACCAAAACCTTCCCGTGCACGATCTTTTGCTCGAACTAAATACAGCAACTGCTGCCGAACGATCTGTTTTAACGGGACCGGGCATACCGGGTTCTCGCTTGCGGTCGAAATTTGCAAACACAAATTCGTATCCGTCTTTCGGGTCGGACGTTCCATTACTCCTATACGCATTTTCAGTAGGGCCGAAGAAATTAAGATACATTCTCTAGCTCCACCAGGAAATGCGAAAACACTGCAGCAATGGAGCGCGGTTCATACCATTAGCACGATCAAACGGCACGGTCCTACGCATCATTGCACACGTGGCAGACGGGGAGGCTTGAATAATAAGATTGGTCTCTCTGTGACACCGATGCCAAACAATAAAAAAAAGGGACAGCAACAGGAAATGACCATGTAATTCGGATTTTATTTGAATTGCAATAGTTTGTTGTAGGGGATTGATTGTCGGTGAGTAGTTCAACCAGTTTAATGACTTTATTTTCAATAGAAAGCTTTAGTGGAAATTGGGTGTGTAAGTGTGCAGCAACAAAAGAAAAACAACTCTATGTGTGCTTTCGAATGAACCCAACATCAGTGTAGAATTTGGTTCCAGTTGATAGATTTTGTTGCATATTTTTTTATCGTTTTACTTGTGTGTGATCATGAATTTTACAATGTTATTAAGATAAGAGAGGCTTTTTTAATTTTTTTTTGCAGCAAATAGTTATAATTAACGATAGTAATAGTAAATAGTAATTGATAAGAGATACTTTATATGAAGTATGGTGCCGTGACCAGGATGAAAACAAAAAAAAACTTATATCTTTCTTTATAGGCGCAACAACCTCTACAGGGTAAGCCTTTATTTTTAAATGAACAATTGACAATTGAAATGAACATTTCATATATTTATCGTATAATTTGACAGGATACGAAACCCTTCCTTGTTTATTAAATGTTTATTGAAACCGTATGCCATCGTTTGTAAAAAGACATAAGAGAGGTTCTAGTTTATTTTCAATTACTGCATTTAGATCAGATAGCATTGAATTCGATATAGAGTTTCAATTAACATCGCACGCCGTAAAAAAGGCAAACCATATTTATTTAGTCTTCATCGTATTCGTAGCTTGAACGGTAAACCTCACTTCCCGGTTGTAGAGCCGGCAAAACCGTAGTACGTTCCTTTCCCATTTATGTTCATTACGGCGACCAACGCCCACATATGCCATCAAGATCAATGCATGCGCGTTTCGAAAACTTTTTCCCAATGATAAAGTAAAGTAAAATAAATCAAGCAAGCACCAGCCAATTGCTTGGAAAGGAAAATAGAAATGCTCTGACCAGAGCATTTCGTTTTTGTTTTGTTTTCGGTTATTACGGAAGGAGTTTGTGATCGTGCTCGTGAGGTCACGGTTAATGGCTATGGGATCACCGGCAAGCCTTTCCTTCGCCCTCACTCGCTCCGGCTCCCTAAAAAAACGTGAGCGATTTAGCGCATTGATGCAATTTGCAATTTAATCCAAAGCATCGTGCCAGTTCGGCGTATGTGTTAATAGAAAAGTAAGCCTGCGCGGCCGTACTATCGACAAAAGATAGTAGTAATATTAAAAGAAGTCGAGGGCACGCGTTGAAATTTCTCCTCACACTCGCGCAGGGGGTTTCCTTCGGTTCGTTTGACCTACTTCATTCCTTCTCGTTTGCCCCCTGCCAGCTGCCACCATGCTCGTCGAACCACATACCGCGATCCGTACCGGTGTAAATAATTTATTATCACCCCCCGATGCTCCAAACATCTCAACGGTGCAAACCACGGTGCGGACCACGTTGATTGAGCGGCGCACGGGTCGAAGGGCGGATAATGATCACCGGCAACATCTTGCCAACCGCGAAAGATGGGCTGGAAAGTGTAGCCTTGAGCTTGATCGAATGGCGGGATGTGCGGAAACAAACGTTTAACCGCCCCACCATGCAGCCACCATCGGTGGTGGTTTTGTGACCGATGCGTCATGAAGACGCTGCCTGCTCGCCTTTTGTGCTAGCCCAATTCCGAAAATTGATGGCAAAGGAGCATGCATTTATGTCAGCACTGTCGTCATGGGATGGGTGACTTTTTAAAGGAGGGAAAGGGGCGTACCGCGCCGCCACGAGATGGAGCAGAAACGGAGCCCAGCGCCGGAACATTGTCGGGTGAGAGGTTAGTTATGCTACCCGAAGCATGACGATGGTGTCAGCGAGATGCGCTGGATGTAGGTCTTTTCGTGTGCTTATGTAGTTTCTATCCACCGGTAACAAGGTTGAAAGTACCGGAACTTAAGCAATGCCGGTGTGTAAATAGATCGTGTAACTATCATGTTCCTTTGCACCGGTTAATCCGTGCCGCAGTTCGACGTACGAATCAATTTAGAATCGAATATGCCGTTAGTGAAGTGGAATGCGATAGAAACGGTTCTGGTTTGAGGTTATCATTGCTGAAATCTTAGCTTGACTTGGGAAATCATTTTTCTCTTTACCAAACACATTTTAGGTGAATGTTTATGCGCAACATAATGAGTCCCATAAAAGAGCACCACAAAAGACTTTTTAATATAACAAAAGACTCGCACTTTGATTGACAGCTATATCCGTTTTAAAAATGCACTTAGAGAACGACGTAAAACCCCCTAGTGCAGCAATAAAAAAAAATCAAGCTTAGATTCCATCATGGATAAGTGGAGGTTTTTTCGCAAATTTAATTATTGCGTTTGGGAAACCACTTTCCCGAAATACGATCTCTGATTTATGATGACAACGCAGCAAACGGAAATGATGAAGATGACGGTTTAATTCGCCATCATCTTTGACCGTAAGGTAGCAAGCACACCAGCACCGGAATCCCACCCAAACCAACAGGCCCGCAGATATGAAACAAACGACATCAACGGCCGACCAGACAGCGAACCCTCATTATTATGATATTTTCGGACCAAATTTAGCTTCGCCGCTGTATTAAACAGCAGCAACCTGCTTTTTCCGTTGATTTTCATTCCAGCGGTCTGACCCGGCGGTAATTGGGGCTGCAAAATTTCTCTCAGCACCGCACTTGGGCCCCGACTGACACCGCTTGGAGCAGACGTGCACTGGATGGTCGCGCCGGAAAGACGATTATTATCGCACAGGAAAGATCTTTTCCGGCCGGAAGCAGACAATGACAGCAGGCAGGTTGAGAGGGATGGGAAGGAAGGAGGGAGAGAGAGGGGGAACGAAAAGCAGTAAGATTGGCAACCTGTGTGAGTAATAAACATTCACCCTTTCGGCATGTGAAAACGTTAAAGGAAAGGGTGCTCCTCACATCACTGGCGCACCGAACAGCAAAACAGCGAAATGCAATCGATGGGACCGATATTCTGACCGCTGGGTGCGATGTTTATCTTATCAGCCGGAGGGTCTGTTTATTAGCGAGGTAGAAGTGCACAATAAATTGAATTGTTGTGCGATAAGACCACCTTACCACCTTACGATACGCGTTAGCGCTAGGTGCGCTATTCAAGCCACGACGACCATAATGGGGAAAAAAAAGACAAAACGGATGAATGGAAAAGATTGATTATGAGGCACCGCAGTAGCAAACGACGCGGATCTGTACCTTAGTTAGCGTTTAGAGGACATTATGTGTCTTATATAATAAATTTGTGTGTTTTTTTTTCAAATTAGACCCCCAAAATATCACTGAAGGTGCTTGGGAAACGTTTTTATTGCACCGAATGTTAGGCAACCGCGTGGAGTAATATTATCGTAGCTAATTGGTTGCCACTTGTAGTATCAAAACAAGCAGTTAATTCCTTCCGAAGCAATACCGGGTCTTTGCAAGGATTAATTTTTATGACTATTTTTCGTCCACGTTTTGCTCCATTGAATTAGATCGAATAGCCGTTCTAGACACTCTAGCAGTCTTTTTGTTTTCGATACAGTGGAATGTTCTCGACGGGTGTTTTAATGTGAAATTTAAAACTTTAGTACAAAAGAGAACAATTTGCTAAAACCTAAAAATGCTGGTTAAAGAGTAGATTTAAAGTTTTTCTTAATTTAAAAACTTAGTTAAAACCCATTTCTACGTAATAAATAACGCAACCATCATGCACAGGTGCACACAGAAGAACAAAATGCGGGACAAAAGGTGAATCAACTGTCCCGAACGGATCCATTCTGTTCTGCACCGGTTCCGCATGCATGAACATTGAACCCCAGAACGAATGTGTACCGCCACACACATCACACTCCGCAATCGGAGGGTTGCTATCATACTGTGACGAACGAGCAGCACCATCAAAAGCAGTGGTACAACAATAACCCATCACAAAACATACAATCGACCATGCTCTCCAAAACACCGCCAGTTACAACTGTACGTTGTGCATAATTTTACTTTCCGGCTACGGCAAATCCATGGATCAGATCTGTTTATGGCGTTTTGTTGATGAATGATCGCCCTCCTTCTGACCGTACCCGGCAGTGACAGTGGAATGGCATATGGAGACAAAGCTGGGGGCTATTATTATCGCAAATTTGAAGGTCTTCGATCGGGTTAGGCAACTACGCCGGAAGAATGGAAATAAACTAATCAGCTTGGGTGGATATTCATATCTTGTTTTATGGGTTGGTATTAAAATAGTGATACAAACTCGATCTAACATTTGGATGGTGCCGTGACCAGGATATTTTAAGCTTTTTCATAACTTAAACCACTGGTCGCTTAGCTAACTTACATTTCACTTATCGCGATAGTGAGAAAGTTTACTAACGCTTGGTGTTTTATGCGGTGTATCATATTTGAAATGCTACAAAACAAAGTAACCATTGCCGCTGTGTCTTCAGGCTCTTAAGACGGTGATTTGTCAGACAGCTTGGCAAAACGACTGAACAAATATGGACATTGTCGTTGGAATTCCGATGCGAAATTATGCATTGGATGCTGAAATTACCTGAGATGTGGCGATAGCCACATGCCGATAGCTCATGTATCCACAGGCGTCGGATGGATTTCTACGAGCGATTGATGACTTCGGGATTATTGATGATCGGATCGAAACAGTTGCCAGACAGTGGGCACGATCCCAGCTGGTAGACACTTTCGGTTAAAACTAGGCCACCGTAGCTCGTACAAGTCCATAGCTACCATTCCTGGGAGAGGTACTTGCCCGGTCGGGAGTCCCCTCGTGTACCGACGTACAGCGCCCCACTAACCCCTTGCACGCGCATTGCACGAGCCAGAAAAGCAGAAAAACCGGAAACTTTTCACTTTCAAGTTCGCCAAACCAACCACGAGCATTTGCTGGTTGCTCGGTGGTTCAACACTGTTGGCCTTCGGCCTTGGAAGCGTTGAGCTGAAGCGCTGGTTTGTAGCTCTGTATGTTTGACGAGGAAAAGTGTCTAATCACCGAGCGTTTTCAGAGCGGGTTTTGTGTCTTCCGATCCGACGGACGCCGCCAGATGAGGATCTAGAGCAAGTGCTCTCCAATCGGCTCAGCAACGTTAATTGTAGCCGGGGGGAGTAGAGTTTTTCCGCCCTGGCCCTTTCTGTCTCTCCACCCTCTCCTCCTTTCCCTCCCTTTCCACATGCAAGACGTGGACATGAAAACAGGATGGTGAAGTTTTAATCTTGGCCTGAGACAATGCCATCGCTTACTACCCTGCTGGAACGTTTATTTGCGTTTGCGTTCATTATCGATCAGCAAGGCAGCAGTGAAGTAAAAAAAAAAGGTAACGGGTTGTGGTTGTGGTACAGCTTGCCATCCCAAGAAGACGTTGGCGTACCGACGTTTAGTTTTCAATTTGAAAGTGAAATTAAACTAGTCCCTAGTAGGTGGTGTAGTGTACATCCAAGTGATATCACGATCAGATAGTGGCAACACTTTTACCTAGCTCGAAACCTGCCAGCAGGGAGTTTCAGCTCCAGTTTTGCCGTGGTCACTAACCGGGCAGGATTGTTCGGCCGGACGGCGAAAACAAGACAAACGCTCAAACGATCGTTGACAAAGTTATGGGCAGATAAATGATCATTTTCTCCCCGCCCGCTATCCGTTGCTTGAAAATTCCGGAACTTTTCTTGGCCCACGTTCAGGGACGCTGATAATTGGACAGTTTTAAATGTAGTTTAATTGACAATTCAATTAGCGTAACAGTGAAGCAGCAGTGTTTGTTTTTTCATGAAGCTGACCAACCACAATTTATTCCACTGCTTGAAGGAGGGTTGGCGAGAGCGGAGTGTTCCTCCTCTCTCATTAAAGCCTCAAGCTGATGGAAAAGCTCACGCGTAATGGCTTTAACCGATTTGGTTGCTGCAGCTGCTGCGCATTTTAATTGCATTTAAATAACTCGATTGATCGTCTGATTGCTATTGCATTGGTATTTTTCTTACTGTTATTTTGTAAACAATCGTATGATTACACAACTTTACTTCATCTCTTGAAATCCTCGAGGCGCTCGGCGGTTTTAGGTGCTATAAATAAGTTATTAATTAGCTACCGCTTCTACCGAACCGGATGGGAAATAAATCATTCCAGCAGATTAAGACACACCGATGCCTTTTTTTCAATTTAGCTTCAGGCACGCCGAATCTGCATTTTTGATCGCCACGAACCGATCGTCCCATAAATAAGGCTTTCGATTCCGTATTGGCTTCATTGATCGTGTGATTGCGATACCGCACGATGGACGTTTGGTTGGTAAGAAACGTTTAACAAAGGCACACAACAATACAAAATTTAAATATCTTTCACCAATCGTGTGATGGACGACATTTTTTCTTCCTTCTTTTCAAATGTAAAATACGTACGTAGAACGGTAGGAAAACTTTCTTTCAAAAAATACACATGCCTCAAAAGTAACACTTGCTGACACTTTCCTAATGTGTTTTTTTTCTGATTTTCGATTATCTTTTGCTTCCTCTAACGCACGCTCGTAATGTCGCATTGCTTTTGATTGATTTTAATGTTCGTTTTCCTGCCGCACGGGTGAACGTTGTGGCATTTGGAGGTCGAAGAAAACTGTGCGTATTAGCAGCGGAAGGCTACAAACGGTCAGCGCGCTGGGAAGTGAAAGAAAAGCAACCCCCGAAAAATCACCTGCGGGGTCCGACAGTGTGCGACCTCGCTCGGGTAAGTAAGGGTATGTGATTCATTTTTCTTCTACCGGTCGTTAACTTTCAACGAGCAACGAACGGTGCTTTTACGGGGAGTTTTCTTTGTCCCGCTAAAGTGCCACCAATACGAACATCCCGCACTGGGGGGCACTTTCGAGTGGTTGGTTTATTTTTTTGGTAACTACAATATTTTGCTTTATTTAACATTATATTCAACATCTCCATATGATGGAACGATAATTCATCCGGCGGGATAAGATGCTGCTACGCGTTAATTAACCATCAAACACCCGTGATATGTTCATTATGCAGAGCGAAAGATGGCAAACCATCACGTAGAAACTATTTATAGCAGAGAAAAAGGGTGATCATATCAATTAAATGTACCAAAATATCGAAAAACAGAAACAAAACAATCATACCGTATGCGTTAACTGGCCATAAAGTGTGGCCATTAAAAGGAAAACTGCAATGAGTTTGTGAAAATAGAAAACAGACACAAACCCTGAGGTGGCAAAGTTTGCAACCGCCTCTCTCGGTATGGTGGAAGCGATTTTTTAATGTTTTTGACGATCATTAAGCAGCAACCCGGGTGGGCACCTACGAATATATCGCGCGTTCGATGCGTTTAATGGAACGGGCAAGCATCGGTAGGCGGTCAGGAAAAGGAAAGCAAAACCTTCAAAACCAAAACAAAAAAAGCCGAATCTTTCGACTGATCAACGATCGTACCACTAAGCGTACTGACAGGAAAAAAAGGGGGGGTGGAAAACGGTAGCACACACTTTGGAGAACTTTTTTTTTCGGGGTCGGTCGTTGGGTGTATTGGGGTTAATTGAAGCTGTGGCGCAAACGCATTGCAAACGCATGTGAAACGTACTAACGCTGGGCCCGTACGGTTAGGGCGCACATACACGTGCAGCATGGGTATTTAAGTGCATGGGTACTACCGGCGCCCATTTCCATCGTGGGAATGGAACCCATTGAACCAATCAGTGTGCCGGCAAATCAACTGTATGTGTGTGGCTTTTTGTTGTTGCTGCCGCTGTTGAACCAAAGTTAGCCGCGGAAATGAGTGGTGGAATGTCTGTTATTTGTCAGCCACCCAAAATCGTGCCTAGCTCACATTCCACCAACGAAACGTCAATCTTTAATTATTTCAACCGGAGCCATTTCAGAGCGTTGGGATGTACTTTTTACGCTTTTTTTCATCAATCACGAATGCATATGACTGTGTCCAAACGATTCGTCACGTAGATGTGGGCTTTACGATGGGTACGACACGTCAATTGGGCACGTGCCGAATCGGACGCTGTTTTGGGTCGAAATTCATTGTGCAACTTCAGGTGGAGGGGCTTTAATGGCTACTAATGGCACTAATTTTTTTGTCTTTGATTTATTTAACGAACGAAACAAGTGATAAAAATTCGGTTTAGATGCCTAAATTAGTGCAAACTTTAGTTAAACTTGTTAGAAGTTGATAAAGTTGAGGAATGTTAATAGAGTGGTCTCCGAACATCGCGATCGTTTAAGTCTCTATGACTTAACTCATATACTGTTATAGAGCATACAACATGACACTAGTATTTCGTATGGAGCAAAAAATCCTAAACCCTTCCTCAATTTAATTAAAACGTTCGGCACCCAGAGCAAATCAGTTTCGAAAGTGAACAGAAAAGTTTCTTCAAATGTTCAATTGTACACATAAAAAGATATTTTTGTAAAAAATTATTTAGAGTTTTCCAAAACCACCCCAGATGTAGAGAGATTGCTTATCCTTCGAGTGACAAAATTGTAAAAATAGTTCATCTTTATTTAGAATTAAAATACATATTTGCTGTTTTTTTTGTGTATCCTCAATTTACACTAAAGAGCATGATTGATTGATTCTCTCTCAATAATGAAATGAATATTTTATTCTAAGTGCACATGAGCGTCACCCACATTTAGGTGACGCTGGCCCCTGGAAACTTTGTCACCCACATATGTTTCCTATGTCACCCAACTTCTATTGTTTTGAAAAAACACAATGCGACACAGGACAGAAGAAAAATTAATAAATTAACACGAATTTGGAATAAAAGTTTAAACTTAACTAAAATGTTGCACACCATTTTAAGTATGTAATATTTAGACAGTTTAAAGCATCTTTTATTCAATGGGTATATGTCATGGTATGCCATAATATAAATCACTTTTTTGTGTTGGTATATTTCAAGTGGCTACGGGAGTGCATTTGAGAATCATCGCTTGGATGGGGCCTTATTATTAATTTTATTAAAATTGCTATTTAATACACTACTACCTCTAGTGTACTTGTAGCTTAAACACCTTCACAATGTAATGGCGTGCAATTATGGCACAAATGTGACCAAATCTTTGTTTATGCTTCTATTCCATGGGAGATTTGGTGCGGGTTTTGCCGCTGTCGGTTTGCGATTGCGCGAACACAGCATTGCAGACTGGCGTTGGTCTGTACGTGTTTATTTATTTACTTATACTCGCCACCGTCCACCCTTAGTATCTTTCGACCGCACCAGCTTTCGAAGCAATTAAACGACTCTATTGTTTGTGCGAACAGGGTGCCTGTTGGTAATCTTTGTGGCTGCACTATTTACCTCCCCTATACCGTACAGCCCAGCTTTTCTTCCACATTCACTCTGGACGGGGGTTTTTGTGGTCGTGTTTATTTGTACTCATTGCGATGTGCAAACGACTGTAAAGGGGATGAAATTAAAGCAATTCTTTTTCAACACCTCCGCATTCCAATCAGAGGTTCATTTTTTTGGTGCAGGTTGTCAGGCTGTAGTGTTGTTTCGTAGCTCAGTTTTACATAACACCCTGCAGATAATCGAAACATGTACGAATATTTACAGGGAACCGCGCTTTGGCAAAGATTATAAACACCTATTACTGCTGATTGTGGTGTAATTTGTATGAGCAAAACAAGAAAATATTTTTTTTAATGACCAAATGAAGTTAGCACTACAATAGAATTAAACAATGTAATGGCAAAAGGTATTAAAAGCGTATCTCGGCTTGAAGAAATAAACAGAATACTAATAACGAAAGTATTATATTTTTCCATGCGTCGGCTATTCGCGGACAACTTTGTCAATCAAGCGCGACGAAATCGGATGAATGGTTTCATTTAATATTTGACCATCTTTCAAGGCTGTCCACAGTGTAGCATGTTTTCGCCTGGTCAGCCATTTTTTGCCGGTGCATTGCTCACTTTTAACGTTTTGTTTTTCACAGCTTGCTTTCACAGCGCTTACCTCACCAGCTTTACTAACCCACTGAAACTGTTTTGGTTTGTCCGCCAGAATTGCACCGGTTGGCGGTGGAGAGGGTTTTTTTTACTTTGTTTTGTTCAATATTTGTCGCACAAACTGTGGAGCGCACACTGCAAACGCGATTACGATGCAAAATAAACAAGAAAAATGAGATCGTGGTTAAGATGCCACAAGGATGGTGCGTTGCATAATGGAAACCCGGGACAGAAAATGCATTACAATTCATGGTCGAGGTCGCGAAACAGCAACTGGTTGGTATCTCTATCTGTGTTTCTTTTTTTGCTTTTGGTTAATGACATACACCGAGATCTGGTGGCGGGATATTAAAAATCCGTGCTACGGATATGCGGTCGAGGTGAGATTTGAGCTGTGATCTACGGTGTACTAGAGTATGGGACGGACTCATACAACGGGGTTGAATTATTAAATTATTTAGTATATCTTATAATTGCTTCGTAACTTAATGTGTATTACACAACATGCATCATTTGACTTAATATTAGTAGAAAAATAGGCATAGGATTCAATAATTTCTATTTTTACATTAAAAATAATGATTTAGTTGCTTCTGGAAGCTTTTAACTATCGGCCTTATGTATTTAAAGAACATTCGAATATTAATGCTAAAGCAATAAAATAATAATAATAATGTTATAAGATTTAAAGCTTAAGACGACATCTGTCAACAGTGGAGGATCAATTCCCGTTGGTCGTGAAAAATTTCTTCGAAAACCACCAGTTTTCGAATGTATAGTACCAGGAGAGCATCCACGGAAGAGGTAGCTCCTGGTACTGCGCCGTAAGGTATGCAATGTTTATACACTAACTTTGCAACCAACTTGCAATGCAATGCGCCGTAAGGTATGCAATGTTTAAACACTAACTTTCCATACAAACCAGCTGTTTTGAGATTTCCGATACCAGGAGAGCATGTCTCTCAAGAGGTGACCCTCAGACACTCAGTCAATCAGTCACTCATGAGTGCCAGTCACTCATGAGTTCCGGTCACTCATGAGTGCCAGTCACTCATGAGTTCCGGTCACTCATGAGTGCCAGTCACTCATGAGTGCCGGTCACTCATGAGTGCCAGTCACTCATGAGTTCCGGTCACTCATGAGTGCCAGTCACTCATTAGTGCCGGTCACTCATGAGTGACCGGAACTCATGAGTGCTAGTGACTGAGTGACTGAGTGCCTGAGTGTCTGAGGGTCACCTCTTGAGGGACATGCTCTCCTGGTATCGGAAATCTCAAAACAGCTGGTTTGTATGGAAAGTTAGTGTTTAAACATTGCATACCTTACTGCGCATTGCATTGCAAGTTGGTTGCAAAGGTAGTGTATAAACATTGCATACCTTACGGCGCAGTACCAGGAGCTACCTCTTTCGTGGATGCTCTCCTGGTACTATACATTCGAAAATTGGTGGTTTACATCGTTACCGTTTACACTGAATACATCGTTTTTATATCAATGCATACTTGATTTCTTCAAGTATCTTTTTTCAAGTTCTTTGTTTTTATTTAGATGAACGATTTCGCGGTGATGATCTTCAACCGTATGGATTTAGAATTGGAAATTTTAGAACAATTTCAGTCTAACAACGATGCAAATGTCACCGAGATTACAACAATGTAATTTGAACAGTATTCTACACGGGAATATGATGAAATATTTGAACAGTTTGGGATGGGTGGACATAAGCTGAACCTACAATCCAGCTTCGAATAAGTAATAATCAAGAAAAACAGAAATGGTATATTCCAAGAACCATGAGGTTGTAATATCAAACGTAAAGTTCAAGAAATACAATTCATGAATAGGTTGAAGTAAAAGGGAATATAAAGGTTCACGGGGCGGCCAGATGGTGTATTCGTAGCGCAGCCGGTCTGCACAAAACAGGACCACGGAAAAATTTCATTTTTACCACCAAACCTCCGTACGCAGCACTGACTATCCTACGGGTATATAGTGTAAAAAAATAACTATAAATGGTAGGCTTAAACATCCTGAAGATGTCGTGCCGATAAAGAAGAAGGAGTTTGAATACACTGCATACTTCTCCTGCGTAGCCGTGTAACCGGACCGATATAGCTAATCAAATAGAAACAAATGTTTTATACAACCAAGGATATATAAAATCCAAGCATATTTTCGATCAAATTGTTTCCTTTTTAATTAGATTTTGTGCTATAATTTAACTCTGCCTCTCTCAATTTCCAAAAATCGCACAATCGGCACAAGTTGTTTGGGGCCCCCAACACGGCGAGGCCCTAGGCGACCGCCTACTCTGCCTACCGTTTGATCCGCCGCTGTCTGTCAAGCAATCGAGAAATAAATCGAGCGAAGAATCAATTTTTTTGTTGAATCAATAACCTGACTATGCCTTCATTAATGTTTTAGCTTCTGAAAATCATGAATTCATTTTTATAATTATACTAAATAAGAAAAGATCAACATAATTCACATTTTGCTAATTTTACTTTTTTTTTAATTATTAAGTGCATCCAATAATTGGATAAGAAAGTAAAATTAAAAAATAAATTGCATTAATATGGTACAGCTGGCTAAAAATCTTTTCTTTTTTTTATTTAAAACAAAACTTTTACAACCCATCATAAACATGTTAGCAAACATCGTAACAAACCAACATTTTCCCTTTTCAATGGACGATCGCGTACAGCAAATCGAATGCTGCACACCACGCTGTAGTTCCGCTTGGTTAAAATAATAGCCCCCGAGTGGCTCTCCGGGCCGCGGCAGATGACATGTTAATCACACCATGAAGCTTTTAATCGTATTTAAACCATCAAACCATAGCCCACATGCTTGGGAAGCAACAGAAGAAAAAAATAATCCTCCAAAGACCCCAAAAGCTCACCAGACAAACGGATGATAAAATTCACTTTTCATCCGATTACCGATTCGTTACGTGACGTGTCGGAACTGCGGCGGTGTGGCGGACGCGTAACCGATACTGCTCGGGTGGGATGCAATTAATAGAATTCCTTCCCGCCATCTTTCGCCGGCGTTGTGGCCCGTTTGGAAACGAAAGGCAGATATAATAAATTTCATCCAAATTCGTTCGTTGCGCAATCGTGCCTGGAAGGTGGCTTATATATGGGCGCAGCGTGAAGCAGAGCAGGCGCTAAAGATGAGTTTCTATTGCTTCGAAATAAATTCCACCAGCTTTTCTCTTATTCTCACCGGTTATTTCGTTGTTACAAACAAACAAAAAATAAACACACACACACACAGGCATGCGGGCCAACACCAGTGGTGTACGATAACCGATTATGGCACGGATTCCATGTTCGGAGCCTAACAATCGGAAACGAAATCAAACACGCATGCAGCTGCAGTTATCAGTGTTTTGGTGCGCTTTTGTTGTGCTGCCCATGTCATGTGCACATGACGGTGGCTGATTAGATTGGATCCGATTGTCACTTTCGCTTTCTGGCACGGGCTATTTCAATCGAGCGTGGTGTAGTACGTTAATGTCCGATTTCTAGCCCGTTTGGATAACGAGACCGGCGGTTGATGGTGAAGCGAAACGTGTTCAACGCCTCGTGCTCCACACCTGATTTATGGTACTCAAAACGTTACCTCGGGAAGAGGAGACAGGTCGATGACACATGCTCATGTTTGGCGTGATTTTGTTTCGCATCTTGTTTAGCGCTAAGAGCAGCCCACGTGCCGCTACTGATGTAAAATGTGTTCCGGTGTGCTTATAGCGTGGCGAACTGTGTCTCCTTACACATTTTCTGCTAAATTAATCCATTCAACAATAACATAATAAAAGCGAAACATAAATAGAATTCAATTGATTTCCGAGATGCCTGGACGTAATACGATTGTTTTCAAAGCTATAGGTCTAAGAGGTCCTTTAAGAAACTAATAATTTTACAAGAGTTACAAATTTCTAGAATTAGAGAAAATTATATATGGTTTTTCAAAAGCGAATATTGAACTTGTCTATAAATTCTAAATGGTTTCCTCATAGTGAAATATTGACATGTAAAATTGACTATTTATCGTTTGTCTCCCAAGCAATAAGTTATTATTATTATTATTTATTATTATTATTTTATTATTTACTTCTATACAGACGAACTAAGCTGGGACTGTATAGAACTTATACAGTTCCGGTATTCACTTACGCCTATGGAACATGGAATTTGTCCGATATTCAGCCATCTTCATCTTAGCCATTTAGGCTTAGACTTAGGATATTGAAAAGATCCTCATCAGTATTATTAGCCCTGTATGTCTGGAAGGACAATAGACGAGCCGCTACAATAACGCATATCTCTACGACAGTTTCTACGAGCTCGTACGATGAACTTACACTAGTGAATTAAAATCACCATGCTTCGGTGGGTTGGTAATGTCATGAGAAAAACACCGAACCATTACTGCCTGTGAAATCCTGTTTGGTCATCCACATGGAGGAGCCGTGATAAGTCCAAATTGAGATGTAGTGATGGATGGAGCTCCGGTCGGTTGTTCATGTCATAAGAATGACACCGGACGACCTGCGCCTCTGAAGTCCTTTTAAGTCATCCACATGGAAAGAAGAACCGTGATGGGCCAACATTCTGATGGGGTGATGGCGTTGGCGGACTCACGCCAGAAAGGTCGATATCCGATATTGACAGCCCTGTGCTTGGACAAAAAACCGACTGTGATAAAAAATACAACATAAAGCTGCTGCCAAGTCCAATGACCGGTGAGCATGTCAATCGAAAATATTAACTCGTCTACGAATCGTTTTAATTGATTTGATTTTCGTGAGCAAGAAATTTGGACAACGTCTTAATGAGTGCGTCGTGACGTGGTGGATTCTACTGAAAGTCTGTTCGTGATGTATTGAGTACCGCGCACAGACGAACTGCGCTGTAAGTTCGTGCATTTCGGATTAAAAAATGCTTGTGACGATTAATTCAATTTCTGAAGCGTGAGAAACGCCAATTTTAAGACGTTCGGGAGTAGAAGGTGGGATCGCTCTACAAATCGGGAGTTAAATATTTAACAAGCGATAAGAAACTTTATCTCGTTCCCATGGTAGTTTCCTCCTGTGGAGCGAAGTAATTGTGTTACACGCGGCGGGATAGAGATGGTTGAGGAACACACCACAACAGGGAATTATCTGCATTTATATCCCGACGATGGAAATCACGCATTGTTACGCAGTAGTTACCGAGAACAAAACGAATTAATGAACGATAACAGAACCGTATTTTTTCAAGTAACATGAAGTAATTTCACCGTTTATCATCTCCGTTGGGTGCAAGAGCGTTTGCTGCCCTGTCGAAGATATCCGGGAAACCGTTACGTAATTCATGTTCATGGAAGGTTACGAGAGGATTCCACATTCTGACGAGAGGTATCATTGCGAATAGAACCGGGCTTGCAAACGGGAACAGACATAAAAAATTCACCTCAACCGCTATATTAAAGTGTAAATGTAACAGTTTGCCAAAGCGTGATCAAAGCAAAGCTGCAACGAGAGCACTTTCATCACAATAAACACTACTTCAAAGGTTGGCAGTTGTTTGAACAAACAGTGCCATATTGGAGAGGCATTATCAAGCACAAAATTCTTTTTGAAGACAGTCATTAAACCTCTCGATTTGATTCGATCACTCAAGAGTCACGTAAACACAGCAAGCATACTTTCCAACCCCGGACATGACTGTTCCATTCTGGCTCGGTCTGCTTGGCGTGTTATCTGTTAACCGAAGCAAACTTACCACTAATCGTCAAGGGAACACTTGAAATGGTAGTAGATCAATGTGAAAGTGTGGGGAATAGCAATGCCTTATTAAGAATATTTGTAATTTTTGTAACTTTCACATAACACATCGCAAAATTGTTTAAATATTGTATGCTTATTACGAAAGGTAATCTTTCTTAAATAGATTTACTTCGTGAACTGCATGCAATAAAATATTGTTCCTTAATTTTGAGTATTTCAGGGTATTGAGTACTCTAACTAATAACAATAGAACTAACTAAAATATTGCTTTTAGTTATGTCTTTAGTGTTCATATGGATATGCTATGCATTTTACGATCTTAATTTTATGGGAGAATGCTCGTTGATCATCGTCGTCATTCCAGATTTAAGAAATCTCGCCATCTCAATCTAAAGCTCTCATGTTCTATTCTATTCTCTCATGCGTTGCTATGCACTTTGACAGTTAGGTCGTCCGGTATCATTCTAATTACATGATCATGCTCTTGATTGTCGTGCTCTTTATCGTGCAAAGTTCAAAAATACCTATCTACCTGATTCAGATTCTTTTCCGTCGGATCCTATTCGGACGCATTTTAATTTGCACTATACCTTACTTATGATCAAAAGACAGTATTGCTAAAATTCACTCATTATCTTATCTATTTTTGCACAATTCTCCTTTTTTCGTTTGATTCACATTGGATCGTTCCCCTTTACCTTTTGCGGCATTGAGTCACCATGAATGAATCATACGTACTAAATTCCAAATTTAGCTATACTAATAAAAACAGTACAAGACGTCTATGATATGACGACCGAACACTTATTATCCAGTAGAACGAGTTTTATATGCGTACTTGTGGATCCTTTTTTTTATTTAATAGCAAACATGTTTTATGTTCGACTAAATTGCCTTTCCAATTTCGGTGCCCTTATCATGCTCATTCAGTACAGCGAAAAGGGCTCGG
Organism: Anopheles moucheti; assembly: GCF_943734755.1. Classification (NCBI taxonomy): domain Eukaryota; kingdom Metazoa; phylum Arthropoda; class Insecta; order Diptera; family Culicidae; genus Anopheles; species Anopheles moucheti. Next base: position 73,854,549 of record NC_069140.1, read on the forward strand.
AGCAGTGAAGGCAAAGTCGGTACACATAGCTGGTGGTAAATAGATACACACGACCAACCTTGCTACCACACGTCCCGGTAGATGACATCAACGGGGAGAAACAGTTTCTCTTCCAGCCCGAACGCGTCGAACGTCGCCCTCCTGTTGTGTTAATGAAACAAAAATGCTGTTTTGCCGCGATATGGGCATCCGAGAGACACTTGATATAACTGAAACCAACGAGCAGGCTGATAAGATAAAGCCGACGATCGTGTATGCCGGTCAAGCAGAAATGGGACTTTTTCCTAGCGAACTCGCAAATGGCACAGATATTGTAAGGGTGATAGTTATTTAAAGAAAAAAAAAGCCAAAGCCCATAACTGGTTCTCTAAATTTGGTATCAAATCATTGTGAGATTAGCATTTTCAATGAACACCTCCAACCTGTTTTCCAACCTGCTGAAAGCTACAATTCGAATGAAATCGATATTTCATACCTAATTGCCCAAAACGACTTTTATTGCCGTTTCTATCGTTCGGTTTTGTTATTCGCATCTTTCGTGTATCGATCGGTTACTCAACTAATGATATCGACGGCACACTGGTCGGTGTTCGGCCACCGCGAGGTGTATCGCAGTTTGGTTTGCTAATGTGTCCCTTGCGTTGGTACAAGCTCTTCCATGACGCCTTGAAAAGTCATCAATCTTCGGGACTATTCAAAAGCACCGGTAAGGAAGTGTTTCGATAAAGCATGGCTACGCTTTGTTGTGTGAATCGTTATCAAACCGTTGTCTCCAACGACGTGGACTTGCCATGTTACGATAATTGATAACCGATCACCGGACCTTGTTCAATTTTACGCCAGGAGGCTACAGGATAGATTTTGCTAGTGTGTTAGAATTTTAAATTGTTTGATAATCAATGCAGCAGAATTTCCAACATTTGAATTATTTTATTAATTTATTTATTATTTTTTTGAATTATTTTGGTAAAAAGTTAAATTACCCCTAGAATTTCTACTTGGTTCACCCATTTCAAAATCCTACATCAAGCTTGATTCATAAAGCTAATTTATTTGTGTATTTGAATATTTTTGTTCATTCATGTCTTCCACAATTTGTTTGTTTATTCATGTAATCAGATTGGGATGATCCGATTGAATATTGGAAACAGAGTCGATCTATACACGACAGGACCGGATAACCGGAGACCGGGAAATAAAGTCGAAGAAATCCAGGAATGGCAGGCCTAAATCTCCTGAGGATGTTGTGCTGATCAGGAAGGAAGAGAGAGAGAGAGAAAGAGAGAGAGTTCAAGTTGAACAGTGTACAGAAATTCAATTTCGTCATATTCGACTTGATATCCCCGTTTCTGACACATTCCAGATCATCTTGAAAAGAATGTAGAAATAGCTTCAAAGCCATTTGTAAAAACACTTCAACTTTAAGCCATAAACTTCGAATACAAACCCACTAGCAGCATTTCGTGTCTCTTCCTGTTTCTAAATATTCCAAAATAACCTTTGAAAACCGTCGACCAAAAGTGAAAGACTCACCATCATGTTATCACGTTTCGTTTCTAAAACATTTCCCATAATTGCAGGCGCTCGCAAACTAGCTTGCAAAATTGATAATTTCTCATTCCCATTGTCGACCGATGAAAGCCAAGTCCATTGATTCGTGAACCTTTTTCGCCTTTTGAACTCCGCACTTTTGGCACTACTGCTTCGACACACGGTTCTGATTTGGCGCAAATTACGCGCTGTAGCACACAAAAAAATGGAAAGTGTTTGAATGCACGACATAATGCTGCAATCTGCAACACCGCAAATCAATACATATTGAAGCAGTCGGCCGAAGAGCGGAACCAAAGCATGGTGTATCGATTTATGGGACGCACGAAGGTGACCTTTTTCACTTTCCATCCGTGCGATCCGTCCGTGTGTCGTCCCCCGTTTGCTAGTCGGTTGTGGTTGTTTTCTCCTCCCATTTTCCGATGCTTTTGCGCGGAATTGCGTTGTTGTTGAATAATTCCACCCCGGTCCCCAGTTTTCCACCACCCGTGCAGCATCTTTGGCGGTCTTTGGGCTTTCAACAGGCCCAAAGCGAGCACGAAAGAAATTTCCCAAAAATTCACCCTTTTTTTTCGCCCCGACTGCAAGCATACCGCATGCATTATGCTTTCGATCGCAATGGAATGACACTGCTACACATCCCTTCGACGAACGGCCATCAGCGATCTATATTGCGACGGCCGTTTATCGGTTGAGCGGCCGGCTGACTTTTACTTTCCGTCGTCCGTTCGAAACCGTATTTCGAACGCTTTCGTTTGGGGCGGTGAAGGTGACATGGACCGGTTTTTAGTGTGCTTCCAATAACCAAGGGCTATTTTTATTTTACATGTGTGTTCCTTCCTTATGTTGAGGATTTTATCTCGCGCGTTGTCGCGTGTTGCTGCGTATCAATTTGGCAAAGGTTCGCATATATGTAAGTCATTTATCATCTCTTGGGGGCAAGTTTGTTGCATCAGACCAGTTTTTGGTGTTTGGTTGTACGAAATGCAACGATTTCGAACTTAATTCTACTGTGAGGTAATCCATTTCGATGAATATTCATCACGTTTAAACTGTTGTTTGAGTTGGTCAATATTTATTGAGCAAAAACTCACTTTTCTATATGATGGGAAATTTAAAGCTCTATGTTGCAGCAAGCGAAAAAGGCACAACATCACGTGCTGGGTTGTAAACAAACGTGATACATGTTTTTAACACATTTTACTCATCCATCACAAAAAGTCAAGATTTTGCATTTTGCAGGGTTCGTCTCTTTGAACACTCAGTCGAGATGGGTCGAATGATACAGCCTTGGAAGCACTTCACCGTACGGTGAAACATATGCCCTACCGGAACATGTTCTTTACGAGCTTCGCAATCTTGCTCGACCATAAGGTGCAACACCACATTTACTGATGAAATCAAAATCACAACATTGTGGGTTTTGTTTTTGCGGTTAGGGTTGTACCATTTTTTTTTTTGCTACGATTTTTTCAACAAACTACATCGGAGAAAGTGGTAAGAGAACATGGTGCAGGTATGTTTGAAGCCCACACTCCGTTGATTTTTGCTCTCACTGAGATTGAAGTTATCGTTTTTTTTTGGTCTGCACACACTGACCACAATAACTGCGAGCACACATTTGCATTCCGTAAAGGCCGCCAATCCGATCAGCAAGAAAAAAGCGAAGTGAGTAGCAACAAGCAATAAAAGCATATAGCAACAGATAAGCATATAACCTACACCACTAACGATTGCATCTTCCGTGGACTTCCTCTATCATTTTTTTTTATTGTTGTACACTTCCCCTTCAATATCTGCGCGTATAGGGTTTACCCCCCTCACAGGTCTGCGCATGGTATAAGCAAATGCACGCAAAAAGCAATGAAACTGGCAGAGATTTGCAACAAAAAAAAAGAAAATAAATAAACTGACAGTAAACATGGCCCTGCTGACGAGTGTTGTTTGGCCGGCACTTGTTTGGGGCAGATAAAATCCGCCAGCTGAAGCTCGCCAGCAGAAAGCAACAATCGTTCGCCGTGCAGTGAAAACCGACATCAAGAAGCAACGCAAATAGTCTGTTTCAACATCAAAAAGAACATATGTTCGCACTAGGACTCTCGATCGCGAGGAGAGAGCATGAAAGCGAAAATTCAAGACGAATCGGGTTTGAGGTTTTAGGATAAGGCGGTAGCTATTGCGGTTTTTGCTACTCTATTGTTCCGGGTGTGGGCTGAGCATGAGTGATTCTGCTTGCAAATTCCCTTTTCTTTTGGTTTAATTGATTTTTCTACTCAATCTTAAGCGCTGGACTGGCTAAAAGCATGTTGTCACCTTGATTCGGTCTGGCGCAAAGGAAGCTTCAAGGAAATTCCTTCATTTCCATAAAAATCCCAAAGTGAAATGATTTCGCGGTGGACCAAATAGAGAGTTCGAATACATCAAGATAAAGTAAAATGCTGCCTGGTACCAATTTTATCATCACTTCTTCATGATAGTTCATAATTAAATAGATAAATATCATCACGCAGAAGTCGTGGTACCATTGTTTCGCCTGAACGCCTTTTCACACCTCAACGAAATGGGAGACACACAACCGTTACGTTTTCTAATGCCTTAGGCCACCGTCCGGGTATCACGGTGGACACTGACAGGAATGTATTTCTTGTTCCAATTTTGCTTTAGTAGGTTGGATTTTGGACCTAACTGGTCAGAGAATATAATGGTATATGACACATGTAGTTGACATCTTCAGAAGATGTCTATCCGTAATTGGGAGTTGAAGATTTTGGGAATCCTTCCTTCTCTAAGTCATTCCTAACTTTGTCATATGTGGATGGCATAAACATTATAGGTGTGCAGGTTTTATATTTCCAGTATCAAAGTAACCAATGTTACTCGTATTTGGTATTAACGAGGTAAAGATTACAAAGAAATTTGCTCTTAACACGGTCAGCGCCGCATCATCCAAATTTGAGTGATGCTTTAAGGAAATTGCCTTGAACGTTTTTGACACGACGCTGATCGTTTTAATCAATCTCAGAAATTGATCTGATCTCAGAAATTCAATTATTGGAATTGAAACTGTACAGAACATTCACAATTTTAGTTCGAAAAAAATGCAACTAGAATCCATAGAATCCAACTTCAATAATGATCTTTGATGAATTAAAAGGATGAGGAAGAGGCTCATCAACTATAAAAAGTTTTGTTCGGCTATTCTCTCTACAGATAAGATGTGGCACTGAGGTGGTAAAGCTATACCGGTACGCATAACTTTAGACCTTCAAATACATCGAGTGATCATGATCTTCAAGATCTGTCATCTGTCAGATAGGTCGGGAACTCCAAATATTAGATGAAGGTGCTTTTTTAAACAATTACGAACTAAAATGTACACTAGAAAAAAGTCTTAAAAAGGTGTCCACTAAACGTAGTATGCTGGGTCTTGACTTACCGGGCCAAGAGCGTTGAGGAATATGACATGAACTCTTATCCTCATAAACGAACGCCAAAATTGCAGAAAATTTTGATACAACAAAACGGATTCTATATTTTCTTTTGCATATCAAACGATTCTATATCTAACTAGCTATTACAAAAGGTATTGTAAAAATTAACAATTGGCTGAAAAACTATATAACCTTTTCATATAACAGATTATATCATATACCTTTCAATGTTTTCATCATTTAACGCTAATACAGCTAGCGCAAAATGGAATAACCGGCCAAGTAACGATCAGATATACTTGACATTTTAAACATTTTTTGGTGTGTGTGGTTGTTTTTGCTGGCACTATTGCCAAACAGTTCCCATCTGAGACCTTCAGTTAAGTGCAGCGGCACACAATTCTCACCCAGTGTCTAGTTATCTACCAGCCAGTGTTGGAGCGAAACCAACTGAAAAGTGGATAATAATTGTTGCACAAAATCACACAAAACAGGTGTTGCAAGAGCGCCACCTTCAAGTAGGTTTAAGTCGAAATGATCCTGTGCTAAACAATGCACCAACGAAACAAACGAGAAGCTGTGCAAATCTAGCAACCTGGCAAAACTGAGAAATGGCGCTAATGCTTGCTAATTGTACATGCTCACGTGTGTCTGGTGTTTCTTGCGTATTTTTGGCATATCGAGCTGTATTTTTTTCTACTACATCTTAACTTAGTGATGAAGTGATGCAGCTGAATGGTATACTTTTTTGCCAAAAAATAACACATGCCTACACATTATTACGCGTCCGTTTACCGATTATAATAATCACTGCAACGAACTCGATGCTGCATTCATTCTCTGCAATGTTTGCATAATTTCTAAGCAGTTACGGTACAGCTTGTCTGCATCTTTCGGTTAGCGTGCCGTTCGTGTGTTTATAATAACATTATTTGCCTGCTGATAGCTGGGTGGAACTCACAGGAAATGTTTTCCTGCATCAATCCCCCGTCTTCCTGTGCGTTGTTCGCCCGACCCGGTATAAATTATTGTGGATTGTGTTCTCTCATTTTAACACCCACCCATTAGATCGACCGTTCGTGCACCTGTGCAGTGGTGTTGTGAAAACAAAACAAAAAAAAAACGATGGAAAAGGGTGGGTTTTGGATCAATCCATAATTTTTCTCACGATAGCGTGCTGTTGTTGAACGGATGCAGTTACATGCGTGCGGTCCGTGCGCTCGTGAGTTTTCTTTTTCACTTTTCAAATCACTTTTCCTCGCAAATACCGAAAAGCCCTACTACGAAACCCACAAAGCCACCTCGGTATTATTGAGCATGACTGCTTCTCTCACCAGTAAACAACCGTTAAATGATGACTGCAGCTGGTGGTGGGAGGTGTGTTATACCTTGCTACTTTTTGTCAGTATTTAAGAAGAAGTCTAACACGTTCGTCTAGTACAAATTATGAGCCCTCGTTTGCGTTAATAATAGCGGGAAGCAGAATTAGGAAGTGTACCCCGTTTATTGCACCCCGCTTAGCCCTTCGCAACAATGGGGGGTCTCACATTTGTTTTGCGCGCGTAATGTAATGGAATCGAACAGACTTTCTCATTCGTCCCGTGGCCGGGATGTGGCCAGATCGGAAAGCGAAAGGAACGCTTCATCGCTGTGTAGTAGTTGCAATAAATAAAATTCACACTCTTACGCGAGTAGCACAGAAGGTGTAATGAGTTACAAGCAGAGGTTTTTCCGACTCCGCGCTCGTAATGAAGGAAGTAGTGGCATACAACTTCGTTGCATTTGCTAGTGTCATTACAATATGCATCCACAGGGTGCATCGCTAGCGATCACTATTATGTTTACGTTTCTTGAACCAAAAAAACGTGATTTAAATGACGAACACTTCCTACTTTCTAGCTAATGATCCTGCACAATGTCAAAATGCTCCATTTGCAAACGACTTTTTATTTCCGGACATTAAAGTAAAGTGATATTTTATCGAGAGAAACGAGCCTAGCTGCAAGGGGTCAGTTGCATTTCTTGTCTTTTTTTACTAGACAAACAGGTTAGGGCTACTGGGTGGTCGCACGTGTCCATATGGGTCTGGCTATGGGTGACGTTTTCCAAAAAGAAAATAATCTCCATTTGTTTGCGGTTGGTGCGTACGGTCGCGCATAGATAAAGCAAACTCGTAAGAGATAAAATGGCAAAGGATCACACTTCCTGGAAGTGGGTTAAAAAATACGTGTCTTGTTTAAGCTCATGCTATCAAGCTTTGAAACCATGAACCATTGTGCATTATCAATCGAGTTGAGAAAAAATAAGAAAAAAGGATTGTTGCATATTGCACCTATAAATTTCATTTTTTCTATTTTTAAGCTTGTATTAAGGTTTTCTTATTCAGTGGCTTAATTATAGAGTGGTTATAATTTTTTTTTGTTATTTAAATCAACGACAGTTTTAATTACTTATAAAAAATAGGTTTAAACCATTATGGTTTTGGGAATATAAAATGAAAATGGTTCTCTTTCAAACGAATAAAGCATCTCACACTAATGAGCAAAAAAGTTGCTGACAGAAGAGATTAATTCTCTGTAGCTTTAGAGAGAAGAATAAAAAAACACAATCTGCTTCATACGGTAGAATCAGCTGTCGACAGAATTTCTGAAAGCATGAAGTTGGGTACACATCGCTGTCGGGTTTGACCACAGGCCCATATGGTGGATTGGAAGCCGGTTAGCATCTGAAGCCGTATTTCCTGGCACCAATTTCATTCGGTTCAGATGTCGTTCACACGGAACACCGAACCTGCCCCGAAACCATGTGTTACCGTGTGGTGTAATTTAATTATTTTTTTATCATTCCACTGCTGCACTACAAACACCAACGAGCTGTTACACCCGGCGCAGAGGACCCGGTAAAATTCGAAAGGGCTAATACCTAGGGTCTAGATCGTTGTCCGAACGATCGGGGTAACTCTTCTTGCACGGTGATGACCGTAAGGTGAGGTGAAAATGGATGGTTCACCTTCATCAAATTACGCACACGCTGAATGGCTTTTCGAAGGGTTCCTGCAGGAAGCGGGTCGTTTTGGTCGGATGACTCGATGCGCCTTTGGACAAAGGGAGAGTTCCCCTTTCTGGTGAATCGTTCGTATTGCATAGCAACATTCACCACTTTTGAACCATATTTTTTTAGCTCATATAACAAGCATGAAAGGACTATCAACTGAGGTAATCTAAATCTACTGAGCACTTTTGTAGAAGTCCAAAGCATCCAAAACAAGCAACCCCTAACAATGGATCACCGATTAGACTTTGATTAAAGCCCGGAAATAGCGAATGACTGTCACCTATCAACAATTAGCTCAATCTAAATCAACAGTTTTGGAGACGATAAAAAGGCGCCTTCGTAAATAGCTATACCGGTAACCTACAACAGGCTCGAGGTGACAATGCTTAACTTGAAAACAATTTCGACCAGACTGTTCTCCCTGGAGCGGTCTTAAGGCAAAACTTACCTCCATTCCGATTTGTCTCATGATGATTCGGCTTGAACTGTCGGCTTTAAGCGTTATCAATCGATAATACCACCACTCGAAAAGGCACAGATAGCGATAGAAGGGTATTGATTTAATCTCCTATATCTCGCCCTTCCCGAACACCTTCTTGTGATGCACCTGTACAAACGTTTCCGTGGGTGGATCAAATTTTCGGTGACGTCGGTCCCTCTTCTCGCGGGATAATGCACAGGTCACACAACAGTCACTTCACAGCCTTGCTTTACTTTGCGAGCGAATTGCTGCAACGTTTTGTGACGTCAGTGTGACGGGCGTTTGGCCCAATGAATCGTCGAAAAGCTGACGCCGTAAGCTGACCTGAAACCTGTACGCACTTAACCGGTGCCTCAATCGCTAGATGACACGCACTTTGACACGCACACTGTAAAACGAAAGCCACACAAGCGGGCGAGTGCAATGATCGCGCGGATGAAGATGTGTGTTCCGGTTGAACGATGCCACGTTCGGGGCAGGTGCCTTTATACACGCGGATGTTCGTCACTGCTTTTTCAACTATCGCAAAAGAGGATGATTTGGGATTTCTTTCTGCTCTAAACTACACCACACCAGCCACAGCACCCGCACAAACAAACACGATCGCGATCGGACGAAAGAACTGCGGAAGATGCTCCCTGGATCTACTCGACGTATTTTCACCTTGCGCACTGGCCGACGATGCAACTGGTACTCGAGTGTGGACCGTTCCGAACTCGACGGTTTGGCGCAATTCAGTTCAACTCCAGCCGGAAAGTGATGCCGTTTGGTCGACAGGGAAGAAGAATGAGATAACATTATAGTGGTACGTGTGTGCGGGAATGGAGTGAGAAGATTACGCAGATCCAAACTGGAAGAGAGCGAGAGAGAATAAAAATTTTAAGAGCGCATTAGGGGTTTTTTGTTCTCTTAGAGATAAAGCACTGTGGAATGGAAGGTTGGACATACACGAAGCATTTTAAGTATATAACATGATTACTATCACTTCTATTTTCTTTAGTGTCCTGTGCAACTGATTCAGATTTTATTTCAGAATCTTTAAAATGAATGTAAGATTTTGACACTTAAGTATGAAAATTTATAAATCTCTTTATTTTATTGTGTTCTCCAAAGATTTAGTATTTATGTACCTAACTTCTGCGAGAATTAGCTATTTTTACACAAAAAAAGTCTATGCAACTGCTGCTGAAGTAGTCAATACAAACAACGTCAGAAACATACCACGTGTAATTTGTGCAAAGTATTATAGCAAAAGCTAAACAAAAGAATCATAAACATGAAATCAAAAAACTTTTTAAAATCAACTCATGATTCGAACAGTTGTTCGACTGAATATTAGAAACTAATATTATTTTTTTTTCCATTTCTGCCAGTCCGTATTGCTTAAACCTATAGGAATCCCTAGTAATAATAAAATTTATATTAGTGTTCACCTAATTCGAGTGTACTTGACCGTAAAAAATAATGTTCTCTAAGGTAAATTAAAAACAACAATAACTACTGATTTTTTATAAAATGTTGTGCCAATAGATAAGTATTTGTTTAACTATTATATAAAATATGTTTATTGGCTTATTAAACCAACCATGGAATTTAAATAAAAGCATACAATGTTCAATGCATACAAAAAAAATCAAAGTAAATCCCGCTGGAACACCACAAGTTACAAAGATATATTTAATGCAAATTTCAAAACAAATAATGAAAATAAAATGTAAAGTAATCGTATTATCATAACTTTTTTAATTACGAATTACAACGATACTGTTTACCATATTGTCCCATGGTGCTGCTTAGTGAGAGTATATCAAGAGATTTCAACCGTAAGCTTTCGCGAGAGGATATCTCACCCCTTGTGAGAGCTTTGTTTTGGAAGTTTAAGCTTTTGCTTTGTATTTTTCTTTTATTTTTACGATCTCTCATACAACTTTGTTTAGTGTTGATCACGTAGAAAACAACATTTTATTTTTCATTTTTGGTTGTTTTACACTCAGTTCATGTTAAACAAAACTACCATGATCTATTTTAAATATTTGTACCTTTTTGCTACTTGTTAAGCGATACTTTTTTGTGACATAGTTGGGTTTACCACTCTTTTTATTAAAAGGAATCCAAAACCTTAAAACAACTACAATTGGAATGCAATTTAATCGAAAAAAATCGCACATCATCTTTACTTCCTACTGTTTATAAGAAAACTATGAACGGGTGGAAAACAATCATTCATTTATTATGATAATTTACGCTACCAGGCACTAACGGCGATAGCCAGATGCAAATCAATATTTCCCATATTTTGCATCTTTCGGTAGAGTTCATTAGTGCCCGTCGTACCCATATTTCCCACACTCGTCCCACCCGTCGTTGGGCGTGTCGATGAGAACGGTCATTTGGTTTCTTTTCCGACCGGGCAACCGATTCTCGGCGTTGCGGTTTTCCGCATGCGTCGGTATTAAGATACAGTTTTATGCACAACTAAGTGCAAGTTGCGAATTATGGTAGCGGTGGAAAGGTTTGTGAAGCTAACGTTTAGTCTTGATTAGCACGGCCAAACCCTTTTGCAGTGGGGTAAGATTTGCTGAATCGGATTGTATTTCAACCACCAACCAGGAAATCTGACGAGTTTCATAAGACGATGAATGAAAGAAAGGCACCGTATTTTATTTATTTATTTTAATTATATTACAACTCGTATTGTCGTATTACCCGGACTGACTGATAGTGTAAATACTAGAAAGGTATATAAAACGAAGAAGTATAAAAAAAACAATTTTACTAAAAACAGAATTTTCCACTTGATCAATGGAAAACAATTTTGACTAAAAAAATGCTTAATGTGCACTAACAAGCACTAACTGCACGTGTTTGTGCAAATGCAATCGAGTGCGGCGGCGTGAGTGATTATTGATCGCTTTTTGATGCTAATGGGCTTCTTGGGCCAATGATCCGATTTGCCGTCACTCAATACCCGACCGCAGCCCGATGACTTGAGCCTGATGCGTTCGTTGAATCGAAACGAATTTATTCACCATCTCTTCCGTGCGAATATCTCGCCACACCTATTACGCGTTCCGATTGATGTGCGCAAAATCGATATGGTTAATATTTATGATGCCGGATAGTACTTTTGCCACGGAGAAGATCACCCAACCTCGCCAACCCCGAGTGGTCATTTCTTGCCGTTGTAATTGTAATGAGTGACGAATGCTGTACTTTTTTGTCAACCGGAAACCAACGGAAGAGAAAGGAGGATGTGCTTCGGGAAACGAAGAATTGACATTGGTTGTCTGTTTGAATTCGCTTTTCTAACGACTGCTTAATCGATCATAACGGCTGCGAAAGTGGAACCGTTGGGTGCGTGTTGCAACCCGCACCAGAAATGGTGGCAACAATGGCAACAGTTTGTTAAATTATTTCTTCATCACTGTTTGAACTTTTGGGAGGAAATCTCACCACCGTTTATCTTTTGCTAAAACAACATCCACGTGTGGAAGACAGTTTTCTTTGCGTGTGTCTCTCAAATCATCTTTTGCCAATTTTTTGTGTTGTTTTCGGGCCCATACCAACCCAGTCGATTGTTTTTTCCCCTTTTTCGTTACAATGGGGAGAAATGGTTTTTTTCCTCGGCGGAAAGTTTTCGGTCCGGTTGTGTTTTTTGTCTAATTGATGGCCAAATAAATCACATACTTAGGCGAAAACTAGACAACATGCCGAACGCCAACAACCCAGATGAACCACTCGACCTCAATGAAGTCAATTTGGCGATCGCATACACGTACGCGAGGGCTATGATTTGACGCTGACCGCGCGAAGGCCGTCACACAGGCAACACCTGCCACCTGTGCCACAAAACCGTCCTAATGCTTTCTTCCCTTTGCACTGGATGTCGATTTCTCTGGTTTTGGATTTTTTGTACCCTGTTGGCATTCCGTTTTCCTTCCTTCTGTACCGGCAATGGTGGATAGCGTTAATAAAATTTCTAACTATTGTATGGATCAGCCGTGTGCATTAGAGTTTTTTTTGAAGCGTTGTGGGTGTTATTAACACTTTGGCTTTTATATGATTAATAATTGACGCTTTTATCGTGGTTTCAATACTGACCTAATTTGCAAATTTGTCTTTGTTTTATTTTAAACAATAAGCAAAACTTCCGCCAAGAAGTGTAACCCGAATAGATGCATGTTAAGTGTGTTGTTAGTTTTTTTTTTTGCTTTTTCTGCAATTTCTATCGAATTAATTTAATTGTTGTTTATTATAAATATTTCAGCTGACTTACATTAATAATACATTAATGTAACACAATGTCATACGATGACACTCACGCACCGAGGACTGAGGCATATTTAATTCATAATTCTAATACCTATCAGACTGTCCAACGCTGTTGCGATAACGAACTACCCGTATTATTTAGCGAGTTCTTAGGTTCTTGAATGGCGCAGAATAGTTTACGATGCAAGGCACAGCTGATGCATCGATTTCGTTTCTGATCATACCAACAATGATGTTTCACAACCAATATCAATTGTGCGTAATGTAATCCTTAGTTTTAATTAATAAGGATAAGCTATTCTTCACAAAATAGTAAAACTTCGGCTACCAATACCATCGGAGCTGTCAAACGTCTTATTGCAAGTGGCTGGTATTCCGTTAAAGGGCATCAGGTTATATAATCCAAGTTCCTTATTCCTCATTTCCCACCTTTAAAGCTGACTTGAGGCAGGTCAACGATTGCCACTTCCATTACTCATCCCGATCTTTAGTTTAAGTTTAGTTTAAAAATCTTTTCGTTAAACCATTGGTGGACAAAATAAGTCAATAAAATAAAATAAATAATAAATAAAAACAAATGTCATGGTTTTCATGGGAAATAATGGGAAT